>NC_090729.1:93542986-93885486 GCF_036898095.1 Palaemon carinicauda
TTTCAGTATCACCGCCATCCTAGGCGGCAGAAGAATATCTAGACCGCAGGGGAGAAGGTGGCGGCATCATACTACCACTCCAAGTGCGGCCTTGGGAGGCTTAGTCTCCTATGTCGGCAGCTCTAAGCCGGCAGGGGAGTGACTACTCACCCTGCCGCTCGGCTGCCAGCAGAAAGACTGAATACTTTGAGGTTCTGTCGAAAATCCAAGGTGGCAAATACTAGCCTAGTCAAGCCTGAGAGAACTACTCTATGGCAAGACTAAGATAGGGTTGTCGCCTATGGCGGCACTCAGAGGGAAGAAGGGATTACCCTTAAATCTCCACAGGAGACGAGTATTGAGTTATATAATTAATTCTAGAGATATACTATCTCCCGTTGAATTGATAAAACGATACATGAGGGTAACCGGGGATAATGAAAGTATACTAAAGCGCATGGGCTAGGGCGAGATCTCGGTTACCTTAGATCACCGAAACTCTAATGTATACGATCGACATAAGGAAGAGGAAATTTGTATGCATAATATATCTTTACTAGCATAATTGTGCCTAAATAGCTTTCATAATTTGTTAATGCTATTACCACCAGGAATGTCATTCTGCTAACTAAATAACACATGTATAACGAACGACAGTGCCCATGGCGCCTCCGGTGATCGGCCCAGCTCCTTAACACAATAAATTACTCTAATTTCACTGTGAAGCAGGAGCTAAAAGTTATTCACTGTAAAGAATAAATACTCAACTTTCCAGAGGCAGAAGAAGCTGGAGATTGCATAATTAATCCTCACAAAAGCGATCAAAAACGTTAGATCAACAGGGAAAACCACTGTGCGAATTCGCTACAAAAATAGGAATGTGCGCCATCTTGGATACTCGTAATAGTACGGGAGGAAGGGTAACCTTGGTAACGGCTCCCCTTCTGTTTTTCCACCACTCTTCCCCCTCGAAACAAAAACGCTTTTCGGGGTGAAGATTGCTATGTGTCGTATCAAGATATACGTCCCCTGATATTATGCGATATCCTTAAGAAAAATTTCAAGGATATTTGCGCCAGGAGTTAGAATTCTGGAGACCTAAAGGTTAATTCTCTGGGAATATCACTGTAGCCAAATATCCCTTAGAAAGCTACCAATAGGAACCTTCCATCAGGACGACATGGCTTGAGCCCAAAAAATACAGTGTCACTTCCGTTATAGTAGAGAAACATTAATGAAAGGAAAATTAGTTCTTTAAGATTTGGACGATGTACATTATTGAATAAACACCCATTTACTGAAGAGATTGGGTAATTGTATTGATAAAGGAGTGCCCAATGTATGGGCAGTTAGTTTTATTGTCAAATCTTTTTTTAAGTCTAGTTATTGCTGGTCAAGTCTCATTCAATCTTGTAGGCCTACATTTTCCCATCATTGTACCTCTATTCGTTTCAATTTAAAATAAATAAGTTTCTTGTATTTTCTGTTCAAATTGTTTCCTTTCATCAGATGTCACACGTTCCAGCCTGTAAGTTTTTTTTCTTTCCTCCTAATACTCGAGTAAAAGAATGAAATCTTACCTAAAGCAGATAGAGCTATTCCATTGTTCTGAATAACTCGGTGTAGGGTACTGTTGGAAGAGATATGGTATACTCAAGATAGAATATTAGTAAGTTCTGGGGTTCTCACTGGGTCCCCTTGCCCAGTATAAAATTAAGGGGTGATGCTCATTGCCCATTTCTTCTTAACTGTTTACCTTTTGCTCAGACCTCTAGGAATTCCACCGTATTTTTTGTGTAGTGAGAAGTTAGCGTGGTCGGCCTTCTGACATCAGGCAGTCTATATGTGCTACGTATGGCCACAGTCTGCAAACCACTACACCGCAACGGCGCCCTTCAATGTCAGGACAAACCTGCATGGTCACACACACTGAAAAGAAAGAGAGAAAGATTTCAAGTTTTAGGCCAGTTGCTTTATTCGTGAACCAAGTAAAGGTTTTGTGGGAGAGAACGACAGTGCGGGTGTGAGCGGGGTGGTTGGTCTAAGCCCCACTAACTAGTAGTCGGTAGTTACACCTCACTTAAAAGTCTTATGGCTAGTTTCAGCTGCTGCTGATGTATATTGCCACTATAAACAGAGGAATGGTTTTGTATATAGTGTTGGAACAATGAGAAATTTAGTCAACCTGAGGGAGCAGTTTCCCAATATTCCAGAGCCATCTTGTCCTTCATATTGCCCATCATATTCAATGCCAAAGCGAAGTGACTTCGGCAAGGCATTATCTCATTAAGACAGTTCCCTCCACGAGAACCAGTAAAATATCATGAGTTATCTTACTTGAATGATATCCACTATCACAAATTTAATCACTTAATTTACTTGAATTGCTTTGAACAACAGCGGTACAAACTAATGCAAGTCAAAATGGGGTAAAACTCACATGAACACAGCGTGAACACTTCTAGGTGGTGTATGGCCACTGTGTGACTGATTTCTGTGTGCATCATGTGGTAGTTTCATCAACAATTGTCCACAAATAATGTCCATATGGTGCAGTTTTTTGTTTGCAGCCTATGCAATGTTTATAACCCAATTCCAATTTACATGCTTGTTTCACGCTTTGCTCGAATTCAGTTACTTATAACCCAAGGCCATAGTATAAATACTACTTGGAGAAAAATAAAAAAGTCAGAGCATTAAATAAGAGAAGACACTCCTACATTGTCTTGGGTAATCTCTTAATATTAGGAAGTTGAATCAGACAACTGAGAAAAAGTTCTGATCCTCATAGGGCTGATTCCTTGGCATAAGATATCTTCCCTAAAAATTTTTAATCGCTTAAACCAAAATGAAGAGCCAAAACAATTTATAATCCTTATGAAAACTTGAAAAAATCTTACCTGCAAGGAACCACAAGATTCTGCAAATATTCTAATACGATCAGTGATTCCATCCTCTACTTCTTCTCGTTGCCAGAAAGAGCAACCAGAATTAAATCCCCAGCTCCCTTCAGTACTTAGATTTCCATTTATCATATGGTTATCATCTAAGAGAAACACCGTACTAGGATGAAGATGGGGTCGTAAATAATCAGACCATACAGTGACATGATTCTGAAGATCATAAACCTTTTGTAATGAACCAGGAGCACTAGTTGAAACTTTACCGTCAGGAGTTTTATCATCTAGAAAGAGAAAATTTAGTGTATTAGACAAAATAAAATACCACACCAACTTGGGCATTACAGTAGACATATAAAGAAATAAAAATTGGATTACCAATACCCAAGGAAATTTGTTCTAGCTTCACCAGTTAAAATTTAAAAAACAAAAATTAGATTTGACATTAAATTTACTGTATTACAGAGAATAGAAAGACTTCCAGTAACTGCTAGCTATTTTTGCAGATTATTTTAGAATATTTCAATCATCCATGGCAACTTTACAAATCTAAAGCATGCTTAAAAGAGCAACTTCTAGGCTCACTGATAACCCTACATATAATCCTCATTATCAAACTTATTACAATTAATCAATGAAATGTCTGAATGTAAAATGCTTCCTCATTGTAAATAAATCATTAGGCCCAGATAGCACTTGCTTCTAGTGGCTACCACTCTCCATCCGGCTTTTAGTGTTTGATACATACCATACTGCAAGTGGCTCCTAGGCTACATTCAACACACAATACAAATTTGCCATCCCTCTGGGGTGAAAGGCAGGGTCACTTCTGGTTGTATCAAGGTTTTTATTGCCATTTGGTGACACGGATGTCATTGAAATGTCAGTTGGGGAATTTGCTCACCTTGCTTTCATTGGGTATGGTCACATACAGTGTTAGTCACCATGAGACACGTTTTGTGGATGCTTTACTGGATCTTTAAGAAGAATGAGGTAGCCCTGTGTCACACCAGCTCGATGTTCTCTCTAGACACTTAATTCTCATCTTGATCCTTACTAAACAGTACCAAAATCACAGGTACATTCATAGCTGTACAGAGCTCTAAGGATTTTTTGTGAAAGGTAACATTTAATAAGGTGTTTGTCAAGGGTTTCTTCGAAGGGTCTGCCATTAACTACCTTGAGCTTACAGCGAAGTCTACGCCTTGTGAAGTAGAAGTTTTCTATATCCCTTCTAGTCCTAAAAATCTTGTTAAGGACCAGATCCTCCAATCTCTGCTCTTAAGAAGTTTGAGGGCAACCTTATAATTGCCTGCCTTGGCTATGATCTCACTGGCATCTTTTCCAAGGGAGTTCATCTCATAGGTCTACTTCTGTATATGTCAGCAAGGCCTGCTTCTCTCAGATGATTTGTAAGTAAAAAATTCTGTTTGGAACAGTTAGCTTCTACTCAAGCCTGGATTAGAAGATGAAGATTCCATAGTTAGAGATGTGACTCTGCTAGCATCACTCCCACTGGTGATGCTGATGTCACATGAGCACAGCTTAAGGGAGATTTCATTCCTCAGCTTGCATCCTTTTACCAATCTTTGAATCATTTCTCAAATTCTGTTGGTCTTCATTTGACTTGAGCTTGAAATTCATCTTTGCTTCTTTCAGTAGGGGGATGCATTTCTTCACATTGTTGTTCCTATGAGTGGTTGGTTTAAGGAGTCTGAAGAATACTATCTTGGTGGCTTTGTACAGTAATCAAGACTCTTGATTGAGGAGCAGGTCAGCTTGCAATTCTCCAGGAGAAGCTGGAGACCCAGTGTTGGTACTTTGCTTAGCTCATAATTCTGCTACATGGTTCTAGGTGTGGAAAAACGGATTTTGAATCAAAGCGAAAAATCTATTTTTGGGTGAGATGGCCATGTCGTCCTGATGGAAGGTTCCTATTGGTAGCTTTCTAAGGGATATTTGGCTACAGTGATACTCCCAGAGAATTGACCATAGGTCTCCAGAATTCTAACTCCTGGCGCGAATATCCTTAAAATTTTACTTAAGGATATCGCATAATATCAGGGGACGTATATCTTGATACGACACGTGGCAATCCTCACCCCGAATAGCATTTTCGCTTTGAGGGGGAAGAGTGGCGAAATTGAAGGGGAGCCGTTATCAAGGTTACCCTTCCTCCCCTACTATTACAGGGCTCCAAGATAGCGCTCATTCCTTGTAGCATTGAGCATGGTGCTACAAATAAGGGATTTTGAGGAAGGAAAAATCTATTTCTGGGGAGATACCTGTGATGCCCGGTGAAAAGTCCTTCTTATCTCTTTTCTGATATAAATACTTCCAAATATACCAGAGAAAGTTAAAGCATGGAATGCAGAGGTTACTACCCTCACGCGAGCACCCTAAGGGCGTCGTGTATAAAGAAAGGGCGTGAGATAACCACTATTCACAGGTCATCTTCCATTTAGATCAATCCTTCCTCAAAAGGGAGAGCCGCCCTAACGGCACCAACCTAACTTACCTGATCCACTCAGCGACGCCTGCCTCGAGCGCCATCTACACATCCTTCTACAAGAAAAAGCTTGGAAAGGAAAGGGTCGGGGAAGAAACAGGGAAGGGTCTCACCGGGTGTCACAGGTATCTCCCCAGAAATAGATTTTTCCTTCGTCAAAATCCCTTTTCTGGGTTGATCTGTGACGCCCGGTGAAAATGTACCAGAGAATGCCTTCCAAGCCCACAAGCAACAGGTTAAATCAAAAACGTAAGTATAGCTGGGGATTACTATATTAAGGCACGTAAAGTGACAGACATAAACATCAAATCTCATCAAAAATAAGGTAAGAAAAATATGGGAAACTGGAGGTAAAGTATAATAAGTAATTATTTTCCCCAGACAAAATAATAAGTCCTTAAAAAACTAACAATGCCATGTAGGCAGAGAAATGTACATAACTCCAGAACATCATAATAAAACAATAAAAAACAAAGGTAGCAATGGAATCAAAATTGGCAGTAGGCAGAACATAATAACATGGGTATAAAGACATGACAAACTGTACCATACCCTAGGATACCAAAAATTATATACAATCCAAAATTAAGAGCTACCAGCATGATTAAGTCAACCTGACAAAAAATAAAAGTGGGCTAATCCACCGACATAACACATCAATGAGGCAAAAAACACCGACCAAGGTGAGAGGCAACGTGGTGGGAGTGGCAGGGGGGAGGGAGAAGGTTGAGAGGAGGACGAAAAGAGGAGAAAGGCAAGAAATTAATCAGGGGAGACGACACTCACAGCTGCAACAGTAGGGAACTTAAGGGCCTGCAAGTTCTTCAAATAGTGGCGTTTGAAAACCATCGGGGATTTCCAACCTGTGTACTTCTTAAGGTCATCAAAATCCATATTCTGAAAATAATTGATGGAGGTGGCTACTGCCCGGATATTATGTGCATGTGGAAAAGATTCCGGGTTAGCTTGTTTGATAAAATAAAGGATTTGCTGTCTGATGCCTTGGATGGAAATAGTACCCCCTTGTTCCCTGACAAACAAGGGTCCAGATGAGCGTGACGCAGTCCTCGCTAAAAAGGCCCGGAGTGTAGCGACAGGACACAAAGAAGCATCTTGGGGAAGAGGAATAATTTTCCAAGGGGACCACCTATTTTGTGGGTCCTCATTCTTGGCTATGAAAGCTCTATCTGGGGAGAGAAGAACTTCTCCTGACCGAAGGAAATCTAGGTTTTCCGGATTACAGGAGAGAGCTGCCAATTCCGAAATTCTAGCACCTGAAGCCATGGCCATAAGAAATAATGTCTTCCTAAGAAGCGATATGTAAGAGCAGGATTTGTTATCAGTATCAGACGCGAGCTTGAGGACGTCGTTCAGAAACCACGAGACCTTTTGCGGACGAACAGAAGGTCAGAGCCTAGCACAGGCTTTTGGAATGGATGAGAAATAAGAATCTGCGAGGTCAATATTGAACCCCACATAGACGATCTTTTTCAAAGCTGATTCAATTGTGGTTATAGTGCTAGCTGCGAGGCTCTTGTCAAAAAGGGACCGAAAGAACGAAATGGCCAGGTTCGGGGTCATTCGAGTTTCATCTGAATGTTTAAGAAATTCCGCTAGCTTCTTAACTGCCGAATCATACTGTCTAATCGTGGAGTCTCTCTTGTCTGATTCAATAAAGAGGACATTTTCCGGGTCAATATCTGCATCCTTATGGGCTGCAAATTTCATGAAATCCACAAAGTTAGGGTTTGCGCTATCCTTGAGGAATCTGACACAGTCCGTGTTTGGACCACTTGGGTCAGCTTGGGGAATGGGATCCGGAACGGGCGAAGTTTCAACTCTAGGAGGAGAGGAAACCAGCTGCTTTTTGGCCACTGAGGTGCTACCAAAGCCACCTTTCCGTGGAAGGAATGTAGCTTGGGTAAAACTTTCATCAGAAGATTCACCGGAGGGAACAGGTAAATCTTCCTCCAACGGTTCCAATCCAGGGTTAGTGCGTCCATAGCACAAGCCTGAGGGTCCAGGTTCGGGGCCACGTAACAGGGAAGTTTGTGGTTGAGCTGTGTCGCGAACAAGTCTACCTGGGGACCTGGAACCAGTCTCAAAATCCACCGGAATGAATTTGCGTCTAGGGACCATTCTGATTCTAGTGGTTTTGTCCTGGATAGTGAGTCCGCTATCACGTTCTGGACTCCTGCGAGGTGAGTGGCTGACAGGAACCAGTTCTTTTCGTTTGCCAAGGTAAAGATGGTGACCAGGACTTGATTGAGATTGGGAGATTTCGCTCCGCCTCTGTTGATGCAGTGAACTACCGCCGTGCTGTCGGAGACTATCCTGATGTGGGTGGAGCGTGGAGGGGATAGCCGTTTTAAGGTCAGTAACACTGCCATGGCCTCCAACACGTTGATGTGGAACTGTTGCATCGCAGGGGACCAAGAGCCCTGAAACATCTGGTGTCGATAATAGCCCCCCAACCACTGCGAGACGCGTCTGTGTGAATCGTCACACGTGGAGGAGGGAATTGCAGAGGAACCGATTTGGAGAGGTTCTCCTGTTTTGACCATGGTCGGAGGCGACGAACTAAGACTGAGGGGATCGTCGATATTTTGTCCCGTAATCGGGTTGTAGCTCTCTTTCTCCAAACTCGGTTGATGTCTTTGAGTTTGGCCTTCAATAAGAGGTCTGTCACTGAAGCGAATTGGAGTAGGCCTAGCACTCTTTCTAAGGCCCTTCTTGAAATATGTTCGTTCTTGATAAAGTGTCTTGTCTTCGAAGCTATCTCTTTGACCTTTTTGGGAGGAAGAGACAGTTCGTGACTTTTGAGGTCCCAGCGAATGCATAACCATTCGAATTTGCTTGCTGGTTGAAGGCGGGATTTCTGTAAGTTGACTTGGAAACCCACCTTGTGCAGAAACCGAACCACTTTGGTTGTAGCCTTGTGGCAGTCCTGAATCGTCCGTGCCCAGATGAGCCAGTCGTCCAAATAAGCGATCACCATGATCCCCTGGCTCCTGAGCTGTTCTAGTATCGTCTCCCCTAGTTTTGTGAATATCCTGGGAGCGATATTGAGACCGAACGGCATCACTTTGAACGCGTAAGATTTCCTGCCCAGGCGGAAGCCGAGGTAAGGAGAGAAGTTTCTTGCTACTGGGACGTGATTATAGGCGTCTGTAAGATCGATAGAGGTGGTGACGGCCCCACGGGGAAGTAAGGTTCGTACCTGAGAGATAGTCAGCATGCGGAACCTGTCGCAAAGAATGTAAGAATTCAGTTTGGACAGGTCCAGGACCACTCTTAACGCCGATGAATTCTTTTTGGGCACCGTGAACAGACGGCCTTGAAATTTCAGGGACTGTACCCTCTTTATCGCCTTCTTCTTCAGGAGGTCCTTAGTGTATTCCTTTAGGATGGGATTGGGCTTCTGGAAGAAGGACACTATCGGAGGTGGAGAACCTAGTGCCCATTTCCAGCCCAGGCCTTTTGAGACTATACTGTGGGCCCAAGGACTGAAGGTCCATTGGTCCCGAAACTGGAACAGTCTCCCCCCTACCAAAGTTGCTTCATTGCGTGGGGCTGAACTTAGCCCCACGACCTCCTCGGGAACCCTTAGCTTTAGGTCCGCCTCGTTGGCGGAACTGGCCCCTGGCGCCGCCTCGAGGTTATCCTCGAAAGGAACCCGAGGTCTCGTACGCCTGATTGAAGTCGGGGGAGGTCATCCAAGAAGTAGCTGCAGTTGGTTGGGAACCTTGAGGAGCCGGGAGGAAGACAATCTGTTGAGGAGGGGCTTTAGACGTAGAGGGAGTTGAAGAGTGAGGGCCCGTGGAATGATGAAGGTGATCTCTACCTGTTTTATAAGGAACATACGACCTCTGCTTTTTCTTTGAGAAGGGTTGACGGGGCAAGTTCTCACATTTACGTTTATTCGAGAGGCCCCACCTAACCTGAAGGTTCTGATTAGCCCTCGTTGCGTCTTGGAGAACCTTATCGACTTCTTCCTCGGGGAACAGGGTTTTACCCCAACAGGAGGAGGCAACGAGTCTGTTGGGCTCATGCCGAATAGAGGCTTCGGCGAGAACATGCTTCCGACAATTAGTTCTCGCCGTCCAGAAGTCATGTAGGTCCGACTGGAACGACTGCAGGAGGTTCTTCGCCTGCACCCGGAAGAGAGGTTCGTCGCTATATAAGGAGGCAATGAGCTCTGAGGAAACTACAGTTAAGAGTTCTTGCCAGCTGGTTTCTCGATTCGAATTCCGCTTTCAATAAGTGGTCCGGGATCTTAGGGAGTCTCTCTGAGAAGAGAGAGGAAGCGCAGTCTGGGTCTAACTTACCCACCGTGAACGTAGAGGAAGCCTCGTTCCAGAGCGCTGAGGTGCCAGGGACGAGGAGAGAGGTGGGATCTGTTTCTTTAAGGGTCGGCAGCGATTTTATCAGTAAGCGGGGATGGGATGGATGGAGGAGTGATAAAGATGGTATACGCTCCTTTGTGGGAGGGGGGTTTGGAGTTACGGCAACCCCATTCCGCCTGCTCCTTTGGGAATATCACCGTCTCCTTCGGGACATTGTCCATCCACACTAAGGCATGTTCACGTAAGCGAACAAAGCCATTGAAGGGGAACTGGAGATCTGGAGGGAAGAACTCCAGATCCTCTAGAGGGCGGGTCCCTAACCCTTCAATTGTAAGCGTACCATCCAAATAAGGGGCATGCTTAGCGAACCTCCAGGGGTTATTTTTATCGAAGGGTGGAAGCTTCGATGCATCAGGAACTGGGGACGGTTTAGGGGGAGACTTGTCTCTTATGAGGCTAGCCACCATGTCCTTCAGCTCTGCTATGACCCCGGAGTGTCGTTGCAGCTTCGTCTCCACCATGTCCTGGATGGATTCTAAGGTTAGTTGGACGTCCGAGGAGCTACCTACAGCGGAAGCCTTGGATTTAGCGGACTTACCCTTCTGTCCTTTAGGACAAGGAGGGGTGCGTGAAAGCATTGGGACATCAGGGGCTGAGGAAGGTCCTGGGACCAGAGAAATGGATTGAGGCAAAGCTGGAATATTAGTTTTAGGTTTATTTTTGCGAATAGGTTTCACCTTGGGACGAACCGAGACGGAACCTTCCCAAGGAGAAGCCTGAGGCTTGTCAAAGCCGTGGAAAGAAGAGGAAGAGGAAGGAGTAGGAGAAAGAAAGGTTTCTGCCAAATCCACACCATACACCTGCTCCTCCATTGGTTCGGTGTGAATGTCCAGGGATGAGATGTCTCCGGAGAGCAGGTGTTCCTCTTCTACCGGAAGGGCAGCTCTGATACTCTCAATGATGGAGGCAGCTTGTTCCGGAGGCACTGCAGCCGAGGAGGAACCAGGGAATAACCGGGAAGCCATGTCCAAATCAAGGAGGTAGGGGCAACCAGTCGGGGCATTCCGTCCGAAACCAGACACCCAGGAGCGGAGGCTGGTCTTGGCCGTCCGGAGTGAATCCTCGTCAGCCTGAAAAAAGGGGGGTAACTTAAAACGGCAGACGGGAAAGTATGACAGAAAGTATCAGGACAAAAACAGGATACATCGAATCGCTATGTGAAAGCAATAAAAAATACCAACGACCAATATATAAAGCGGAGCCTTAAAAACTAGCATGCAGAAAACATCGCTCACTTACCTCATCATTGAGGAGAATGGAGGAAAGCTCGTAGCAGAGCGCACATGCTTCCGGGAACCAGATCATGTAAGGGGCCTGGCCATCCTCCCGGACAAAAGAGATCGCGCAGTGGGCATGCGACCGGCAGACGTCATGGCCTACCGGATCAAGAAAGGTAGCGGAACAGCCCTTGGCAGCACAGGGTACTTTCTGTAATAAAAAAGGATCGATAAGTACAAAGTTTCCTAGAAGCTTTACTAAGTATATAAAAGTAAAGACAAGGAAGCTTATAGTTGATGTGAAGAATCGAGGTCGTGTAATAAAAGGAGCCGGAGCTCCGCCGTAATTACTACAAATATAAAATATATCATGATAGAATCTGATACAGAATATGAATATGGAGGAGCCGGAGCTCCGGAGTAATTACTTTTTAACAATTATGGCTTATGTAATGGGAAAGCCGGAGGGGGACGGAAGCCCGGCGGCCATGAGGGGGGGGGGGGGTTTTGGTAATAGATCCTTAACCCAATGAAGGTATACGTTAACAGGATGTAGTAATAAAGCTCCATAGCACTCCGGTAGGACGTTCCGTTGAGTAAAAAACAAAAAGTAGATACATCAGATTCGTGTGAACGGAGGGCCGAAGCCGGAGTCAAGTTGCGGAAAGCCAACGAGGGGAGGATTCCCTGTCGAAGGGGCGCAATAGGTATTAGGTAATAAGCGTTCCCAGTTCAGAGTGAAACTCATGGCGGAGTATGAATAATGTCCCGACCCAACTCCCAGGCCGGAGCGAGGAGAGAGTGGAACTATGGGGGGGGGGGGGAACATAAGGCCGCTCAAGGCAGGCCGATACCTGCCGATACCTAAGGTGACTCTAACACGAAACGGATCTAACACCAACTATAAGCCAAGAAAGAGCGCCGTAACCATAAAACAATCACGTCTATGACGTAGTCATCCCTTAGGGTGAGACAGAGAGAACGGGCCCCCGAGTCTATAATAAAGAAAACAGGAACCCAATCCTCTCGGACTCGGAGGTTACGACGATCAATCTAACAAGCACGTACCTCAAAATCAAAACACATCTGTCCGAAAATACAATAAAAGTCTAACAAAGAATAGCGAAAGGGGAATGGAATACAGTCAAAAAGAATCATCATAATAAAAGGCCTTGAAAACGACTAATAAGTACCACAAATTAATGATAATCGGTTCAAAACAGAGGCATGGAGCCTACAATCTTAAAATAAGATTAAATTAAGATTAAATTAAGATTAATGAACCTAACAGATAACAGTACCAAAAGGGCAACGAAAAGCAAAAAGAAAACGCACTGAGCGTAAACAATAAAAATGGCCGCGTGGGCCTCGGAAGGCACAAGGCCGAACGTATTAAAAAACACTTCCTATTACTTAACACCACTTGCCTGGTACTTAAAAAAACTGTCAAAACAATCTATGGTATTTAACATTGGTGCAGGAGTAAGGAGAGCTTCAGCCATGATGAAGAAATCCACAAAAACTCAGCGAAAAGCGAGACACAAAACAAGTAACCGTCGTAGTACAAGTCCAACAGAAGGATGTGTAGATGGCGCTCGAGGCAGGCGTCGCTGAGTGGATCAGGTGAGTTAGGTTGGTGCCGTTAGGGCGGCTTCCCCTTTTGAGGAAGGATTGATCTAAATGGAAGATGACCTGTGAACAGTGGTTATCACACGCCCTTTCTTTATACACGACGCCCTTAAGGTGCTCGCGCGAGGGTAGTAACCTCTGCATTCCATGCTTTAACTTTCTCTGGTATATTTGGAAGTATTTATATCAGAAAAGAGATAAGAAGGACCCTTTTCACCGGGCGTCACAGGTCGACCCAGAAATAGTAGTTTCAGGAGGGGTTATTACCTAAGCCTTTTCTTTAGAAAAGGAGGGTGGGTCCATCAGAATGACATGGCCATCTCACCCAAAAATAGATTTTTCGCTTTGCTTCAAAATACATTTTTTGGGCTCAAGCCATGTCGTCCTGATGGAAGTTTACCCGAAAATTACTTGAAAGTACTGTATCTGTGGATTTGTGAAAGTGCCTCAACCTTGGGTTAGCTTTTATATGGTCATCCAGACCATTGAGAGATATGACGATACCGTTATACGTCACTACCACTAATCATGGAACAATGTTAGGGCTTCCTGCGCCCTGCAGGGAAGTGTCTTTGCTAGACAGTAGAAAGCTTCAAAGTTTGTATACATGTAGGAACAAATATAAATATCAATCAGATCTATTTGTTTCTATGTATCAGTACAATAAGTAGGAATTTTACTTAGGAAAATAAGTAAAAGAACTCCGGCTACTTTTTATTTTGCTACTTATGAGGCGAAATAGGACGCAATTCCACATTTTTATTCATTTATTTAAGCTGAATGAGTAAATGGAGTAACATGTGTAATAAATATAAAAGAGAATTATACATTCAACATATACAGACAATATTTTTCTAGCTGAAAGGGAAGAAAAGGGTTAATACCACTCATAATGATTGATAAGATTATCAAGATAATTATTACTGTAAATGTTGGATACTATCAACACTGTGTACAATGCACACATGGCACAAGTGCCATTTGCATAATTCTTCACCTGAAATTTGAACAGTCATAGTGTCACCAGGGTGACACTCACATAAAAAGATATTGCACTAGAAAGAGTCAACATCTTTTCACACGAATTGTGAGTCCAAATCAATTCACTGTTCATCGCAGCACTAGACGACAGGTTTTACTACACTACCTGCCGCCACCACGTAATGCTTAAGTTCATGCACTTGCTTCGTGTAATGTTTGTAAAACACTCTGGATGACTTCCATCCAGTATATGAGCGAAGACGCTCGAAGTCCATATACTGAAAAAGTTCAGTGGGGAAGCAATTTTTCTTGGATCATGACCTGCGGGTGTACAGTCAGGATCTGCTCTGTGAATGAAGTAGGTGAGCTTCGCTCTTAGTTGTTTTAGGGATAAGTTTCATCCTGAAGTTTCTCCTTTGAAGAGCTGTCCTCCCCTGAAGTCTGAAGTACTTTGAGGATAGACCTTTAGACATTCTACTGGACACAGAGAGACATCTTCCTTCAGAGGGCAGATTCTCCAGGGACCCCATCTCTTAGTGGGTAGCTCGTTCTTGGCAAGAAAGGTAGGATCAGGAGAGATTCAGTTCTCCCGCTTCTGTGTACTGAATGTGGGCCTCGTCTCTTGATAGGGCTACTATTTCACTAATTCTAGCCCCTGAGGCTATAGCGAACAGGAAAATAACTTTTTGGGTTAGATCCTTAAGAGGACAATCTTCATTGTTCAAGGTTGAAGCATAGTTTAGGACCTTGTCCAAGGACCATGAAATGGGCTTCTGAGGGGCTGCAGGTCTAAGTCTAGCGCATGCGTTCGGGATCTTGTTAAAGATTTCGTTCGTCAAGTCCACTTGGAAGGCGTATAGAAGAGGTCTAGTCAGGGCTGACTTACACGCAGTTATCGTGTTGGAAGCCAGGCTTTGTTCATGAAGGTGGATGAAGAAGGACAGACAGAAGTCTGTTGAGATTTCTTTCGGTCTTTTTGCTTTAATAAAAGCAACCCACTTTCTCCAAGACGATTCATATTGTCTTCTGGTTGACTTTGACTTGTATTCTTCTAAGACAGTCAACTTCTGAACCAGTTGAGATAGAGCTGGGTTTGGTAGAGGGACCAGCCTCAGCTTCAGTTCCATCACTAGGGGGAACCAATTGCTCTTGGCCCACTTGGGGGCCACTAGTGCTGTAGTTCCCTTGAAGGATCTAAGCTTGTTGAGGACCTTCAGCAGGAGATTGGTTGGAGGGAACAGGTAAATCTGGTTCCAAGCATTCCAATCGAGGGACATGGCGTCCGTCGCTTCTGCCAGAGGATCCTCGTACTGGGCTACGTATCGAGGTAGTGTCTAGTTGTCGCACGTCGCAAAGAGATCTATCTGCAGTTCCGGGACTTGTTCCGAGATGAAGGAGAATGAGTCTGCGTCTAGGGACCATTCTGACTTTAACGGCTATAGCCTGGATAGAGCGTCCGCCGTCACATTGCGGAACCCTTGTAGGTGAACTGCTGATAAATGCCATCTCTTCTTTTTTGCTAGACGAAAGATGGCTAACATCACATGGTTGATGTGGGGCGATCTCGAGCCTTGTTGATTCAGACATCTCACTATCACTTCGCTGTCCACGACCAGCCTGATGTGGGCTGATCTGTGAAGGGATAGTTTCTTCAGCATCAAGAGGACTGCCATGGTCTCCTGAATATTGATGTGAAATGTCTTGAACAGGGATGACCAAGCCCCTTGGGCTTTCCCTTGATGGGAATGACCTCCCCATCCTTGCGTCGAGGCATCCGTGTGGATGGTCACCGATGGGGGAGGTGGTTGTAAGGGAACAGTCCTTGTTAGGCTCTTGACCTTCGACAACGGTTTGAAAAGTGATCGTAGTAAGGTCGAAACCGGTCTTTGTAGATCTCTTCGAGAGTTTATTGCATATCTTCTCCAGACTCCTGACACATCTTTAAGCTATGCTCTTAGCAGTGGGTCTCTTACTGCTGCAAACTGGAGAGAGCCCAGTACTCTTTCTTGTTGGCATCTTGAGATCCTGTTGGATTTCAGTATTCTCTGGACAGACCCCACAATCTCCCTCCTCTTCCTTTGTGGAATGGAGAGGCAGTTTGACTTCAAGTTCTAATGGATTCCCAGCCATCGAAACTCCGGAGCTGGAGAGAGTCTTGACTTCTTGAAGTTGATCATGAATCCTAGATATTCCAGGAACTGGATCACTTTCTTGGATGGTTGCAGACAAGCAGTCTTGGATGCTGCCCACACCAGCCAGTCGTCCAGGTACGCTGCTACCTGAACACCTTTTAGGCGTAGTTGTTGTACGACTGCGTCTAAAAGTTTCGTGAAGATCCTTGGGGCTATGTTTAGTCCGAAGGGCATAGCTCTGAAGACATACTTTATCTTCTGTAATTTGAATCCTAGGTAGGAGGAGAGGGGGCAGCTGACTGGGAGATGCCAATAAGCATCTGCCAGGTCTATTGAGACTGTGTACGCCCCTTTTGGTAATAAAGCCCTTATGAGTGTAAGGATTAACATCCTGAACTTGTTGTTCTCGATGAACCTGTTGAGTGGAGATTGATTGATTGATTGATTTAAAGTTTTCAGGCATCCTGACATCTGAGGTCATTGACGCCGGTAACATTTAATTTATGTATACAAAAATAAAAGATAAAATAAAATAAAAAATAAAAGAGTATTCAATTAAAATCATAAAAATTGAATGTCATAAAAGTTAAATATTTTTCAGAAGACCTGCTTCTGAAAGAAATCTAAAAATGCCACTTGCATGGTAGGACACATCATTTCCAAGAATCTTGGCAAGGATGAACCTGCCACCCTCACCTCGAGCCTCAAACAAATATCTATTCCACAAGTTGTTATAATTGGAGCATTCGGTCAACAAATGCCTTACTGTTAGAGGTACTACACAGTCGTCACAATACGGTTGCTGTTGGCCCTTCAGCAGAAACTCGTGTGTCAACCGAGTGTGACCAATACGGAGACGACAAAGAGACGTCTCCCATTTTCGGGGCATCATATTATACCTCCAAGGAGATATGTCATTTGTTATCTCTCGCATTTTATTGCCATCTTGACTATCCCATTGCTGTTGCCATTTATTGCAAACCAATTTCTTGATGTCAGGTAAGAAATCATCACAGGGAATGGGATACCTTCTTGGCAGCAACTCTGATGCAGCCTCCTTAGCCAGTGAATCTGCCTTCTCATTCCCGGACACACCTACATGTGCTGGAACCCAACAAAATTGAACTGTTATACCTCTCCGTCCAATAATGAAAAGCCATTCTAAAATCTTTAAAACTAGAGGGTTATTAGAATTAAAAACTTCCATAGCTTGAAGGACACTCCTTGCATCACTAAAAATTGTAAAATTACCCTCCTTCTCCAACGCTATTTTCTCAATAGCGGTTAATATGCCATACAGTTCGGCAGTAAATATGGAAGCGGTCAGAGGAAGTGCACCTCTACAATTAAAACCATTACTATGTACTCCAAATCCAACGCCAGCATCAGATTTGGAGCCATCAGTATAGATAAAAGTTGATCCTCTATGTTCTCTAACATGTTCATTAAAAAGAGACCTGGCTTCTAGGTCTGACATATTCTTCTTATCTCCAATAAAATATTTACAAAAAGATATCTCTGGTAACTTCCATGGAGGCGTTGGTGATACCATGAATGGAAGTACCTTATTTCTAATTATATCCAGACTATTTAATAATCGTTTCACCCGAAAGCCATAAGGTTGAGGAGATTTTGGGTGCAACTCAAAGTATGATGCATGTCTTACAAGGCTTGCAGTCTGAAAGGCGAGAGAGTTAGGGAGTCTTTGCAATCTAAACCAATACCGAAGAATGGAAGACATTCGGTAAAGGTCTAGAGGTAACTCTCCAGCATCAACAAGGAGACTTGGGATAGGCGAGGTTTTAAAAGCTCCAGTAGACAATCTAATACCTGCATGATGTATCGAGTCTAATATTTTTAACCGGCTTGGGGTGGCTGAAGAATATACCTCACAACCACAACTAATTTTGGAAAAAATCAAGGCCTTGTATAATTTTAAAATAGTATTGCGGTCTGCCCCCCACGATGTATGGGACAATACTTTTAAGATATTCAGAGCTTCAACACATTTAGCTTTTAATGCTTTTAAGTGAGAAACCCATGTCAGCCTACAATCAAATATCAAACCTAAAAATTTAGCTTCTCTTGCACATGGTATCCGTTGACCTTTAATGTATATATCCGGGTCTGGATGTACTCCCCGGATACGACAAAAATGGACAACGGTAGTTTTACTTGTCGAGAACTTAAATCCATTCATGTCAGCCCACTGGATAATTTTATCAATAGAGAGTTGGATTTTTCTCTCAACCATTGCCATTCTAGTGCCAGCAAATGATATTGAGAGATCATCCACAAATAATGTTGAGAGAACATCCTGGGGAATGGCTGAGGATATCCCATTAATTGCTAGTGCAAAAAGGGTTACACTCAGCACACTACCCTGAGGAACTCCTTCTTCCTGGCACTTACTCTCAGATAGTGTTTCCCCAACTCTCACTTGAAAAACTCTACGTGAAAGAAATGCCTGAATAAATAGTGGCAGCTCTCCTCTCAATCCCAATTCATGAATGGTTTTAAGTATACCATATCTCCATGTGGTATCATATGCCTTTTCAAGGTCAAAAAATACTGTAACATGGTGCTGTTTGGAAGCAAAGGCTTCACAAATAGAAGACTCTAGTCGTATCAACACATCAGTCGTTGAGTGCATTTTTCGGAATCCAAATTGAATCGGTGATAAAACACCTTTCTTTTCAAGGTACCATATCAGCCTTGCATTGACCATCTTCTCCATGATTTTACATAAACAAGATGTCAATGCAATAGGACGATAGTTTGCTGCTAAAAACTTGTCTTTACCGGGTTTTAAAAAGGCTAAAATAATGGCTAGTTCCCAAACACTTGGGTAACTATGATCATGCCATATTGAAGCGGTAGATCGAACAGTAAAAACAACAAAATACGCGAGAGTCCCACTCGAACCAAATGTAAAACTAGGTGGAGCGTAATAAAACTAAAAGGTTTAATAATAATAAGTGAGATGGTCGTCTTCCTAGAACTAGCGAAACAATCTCAAAGATGACGCAATCCACCAACATGCACGAATGCAGGCATACCAACATAACCTACTCCTTGATGAAACGCTAACACTGATATCATAGGATAACTTAAAATTAATGCTAGATGAAAGCATAAAGATGGTGTACTATATAAATGTAAGGAAAAAACTCCTAAAAGTTCGAACAAATATTAATGACGGACGAACTAACGAGAAAAAGGGCAGAGCCGAACCATGAACGGTAAGAACGGGGACGCCGTTCATATATAAACACTTCTCAATTAATAAAAACAGAGGTTACACTGCCCAATCTCGCTAAAACTCATGGATAAAGTACTTAACTTCGATGGGGTATCATGGGAATCGGCCATCGATTATAAAATAATGATAAATCCAAGGGTAAACACAAGAAAAAAAAAACATGTTGGACTTAATAACAACAAGTGCTATAAAGGAGTGACGTCACTGGCGTGGGTTGGGTTAGTGGTAGTAGTGTTGAACGGCACCTCGCTGTGGAGGGGATTTTGAAGAGGAGATATCTAAATAGTGCGAGACCTCTGGTTGTGAATTATCACGCCCCAGTATTTTATACCGACACCTTATATAGGTGAGCGAGCTGGGTTCAACCTGGCATTCCTATGCTTTTTTTCTCTGGTAATATATAGCAGTTATATTCCTTTGAAATAGTGCTCTAGGAGTATTTCACTGGGCGGCACAGGTCTCTCGCCCAGAAATAGATTTTTCCTTCGTCAAAATCCCTTTAATAATACTTAAAATAAATAGCTTTGTATTAAAATGTACATGTTTAATCATTGCATATGGAATTCCATCGGGTCCAGGGGCTGTATCGTTGCAATGAGCAAGTGCGGAATCAAATTCTCTTTCAGTGAAAGGAGAATTATACGACTCTTCCCTTCTTGTTGCAAAATTTAAAATTTTCTTTTCTTCAGCGCTCCTATACTGGTGACCAGGGGCTCCTTCACACTTGCTGGATACATTTGAAAAATGATTAGCCAGGGCATTGCTAACTTCCTTTGCTTCAGTTACATACTGGCCATTCACCTTCAACACTGGTGGTGGGTTGGGGGTGAATTTGCCAGCTATCTTTTTTACTTTCCTCCACACAGAAGATGGTGGTGTTCTACTGTTAATGGAGGAAACAAAAGACATCCATGACTGGCGCCTTGCTTCTTTCATGGCACGACGGAACTGTGCTCTACATTTCTTGTACATAATTAAATTCTCATCAGTTCTGCGTCTACGCAATCGTGTTAAAGATCTTCTTGTGGCTCTGTGCAGGGCAGTTAGTTCTGAAGACCACCACGGGACTGGTCGTCGTTTGAATAACCCTGTTGTTTTTGGAATTGAATTGACTCCTGCTGTATGGAGAGTTCCATTCAGTAAGTCTATGGCATCATCGATATTTTCAACTTGTCCTGCATCCCCCTCAATTTCGCTTAGCTCACGAAATTTATCCCAGTCCGCCTTGTCAAGATTCCATCGTGGCGATCCCTGTAAAGGTGGACCATTGTTGGTGTTTATAATGATTGGTGCGTGATCACTAGTATGCCAATCATCTAATGTTCTCCAATCGAAGTCGATTAGGCAATTAGAGCTTACGATTGCTAGGTCAATACATGACAAGGTACCTGTCTGGACATGAAAGTGTGTGGGCTCTCCTGTATTAAGGAGTCCCACATCTTCATTTTCCACAATTGATGATATGATATTTCCCCTCGTGTTTGCTAAAACATCACCCCACAAAGGATGTCTACCATTCAAATCTCCAAGTAAAAGAAAAGGTTGAGGGAGTTGTTGAATCACCTCCACTAAGTTGTCATACAAAATGTTATCATTTGGAGGCAAGTACAGAGAACAAATTGTATATTTTCGCCCTATGTCGATCTGTACAACCACTGCCTGCAGAGGTGTACGAATAGACAGAGAAACTTGGGGAACATCTCGACGAACGTATATGAGACTTCCGCCATGGCTCCCCACTTGGTGATCATATGGTGTCCTATAACTAATGTATTCGCGAGGACAAGGGGTATTATGATCAAGTTTGCTCTCCTGTAGACAAATAATTATGGGGGAATGCTCATGAATAAGGAGCTTAAGTTCTTCATATTTGGCCCTTAAACCCTGACAATTCCATTGCAAAATGGAGGAAAAAACTATGGTTTATAATTTGGTAGACCCCTTGGATGGAGTCTTCCCATTAGCAGTTTTTGATCTAACACTATTTTTAGGTGGTTTTATTAAAGAAGGTCTTGATAGATTGGGTTTAGAATTTATGATTTTCTTTTTGTCTTTTTGATCTGATTGTTGAGGAGGTTGGTGGACCTCCACTTGAATTTCCGATTTATTTAAATTGACTTCCAGATCAGAAATATCAACAGACAAATCATCATATTTATTTGACGTCGTAATTTTGATATTTCTTATGGAAGGGGGCGAGAGAGATGGAGGTCTCTCTCTTTTCCGATTAGTAGGTTTTGAGCTACCAGGTTTTTGCACCTTCCCCAATACAGGTGCACCTGGTAACTTAGTGTCAGGTGGCATCTCCATCAAATCAGGCAAGGACATGGCCTGGGAGAGGTTAGTACTAATGTTAGTAATGGGGGACGAAGGCTGTACAGAAATGGGCAATGACCCATTTTTAATACGCTGTGGCAAAGCCTCAGAAGGCAATACGATTACTTTGTCATGCAGTACTTTATCATCAGAGGTTGTATTTCTTTTCTTAGAATTACTGGCAGTGCTAGGTGGGGTTGCTGTCTCCTGTGGTAAATTTACCTTTGATTTTAAGGCCTTTGCATAGCTGGTTGATTTATTCAACATTCTTTTTGCATGTCCCACACTTATGTGTTCTAAACTTGATTTGTTTAGGGCAGCTTCCTCCAACTTATACAGTTCGCATCTCCTATCAGTTGATTTATGATTCAAATTGCAATTTGAACACCTGGCCTCAAGTGTACATTCTCCATGATAAGTTTTGGAGCAAATACCACACATTTTTCCATTTTTGCAAACTTTGGATGGGTGTCCAAATTTAAAACAATTAAAACATTGCAGGGGCTTTTGTTTGAAAGGCCGAACTTTAATCCTTTCATTTTCAATAAAAATATGGAAAGGTACATCAGCATCCTGAAAAGTAAGTATAATCATTGAAGTTCCAGGAACCTTATGCACTTTCCATACATTTAATGGACACATAGAAAGTATCTCCTCCTCTGTAAATTCGTATAGGTCCTTATTAAAGACCACTCCCCTTCCATAACTAAAATTTAGATGAGGTTTCATTTCCAATGTAATTTCATCACTGCCTGTCTGTAAGTTAGACAGTATTGCAGACCGAGTCGAAGATTTGGCATGGATGAGATAACTGTTCTTCCCAAAACGAGATATATCTCCAGGTGCTATGGTTCCTACTTTTTTTTGGATAAACTTACATATCTTAGAATAATTCCCTATTATCCCTTTAGGTTCAGCTAAGAGCCACATAGGTGGTTTGGGTTTTCTCTGTGAAGGCATGGGTACATTTCTATCTTTTTCAAACCAATCAGCAGGTTTGTACACATCCAATTCCTTTGGGACCTTATCACAAAGAGCTCCCATGATGTTCAATTCGTTAATTTTGATACTACTAATATTACTTATGGCATTAAACGCTTCATCATGACTTTCAAAAGATATCCAAGAGTCCCATTTTTCATCTCCAAGTCGCATCCTTATTTCCCTTATCAATCCATAGCACTCAAATGCTCTATATATATCATCATAATTTGTCTCTAATGGGATTTGGGAAACATGAAGGAATCGTAGTTTCCCTGTGTTACCCAAATTGCTAGATTTTTTAACATCAGTAGAGTGGTCCTTTTTAGTTCGAAGGTCGTCAACAGAGTTTTCCTTAATTACAGTAGCAGAAGTCGTCAACAGTGCCGGGGGGGAGTCAGCAAATCCAGGGGATGGGGATTCAGTATTTGAAGGGTCCATATTTAAGGGTGGGATTTTCAGGTTTTTTGTTGTTTTGTTGGGGTACCTGCTTGAGAATTATAAGAAAGTATCATACGTTGGAAAGGAAATTTGCATTCTCCACTATCGGCACAATGAGAGTATATTTCCCCGATGGTCCACTCCATACCCTACCCGAAGGATAGCATCAAAACAGATATAGAGGCACAGGTGTAAGCTAAACCCGCCTGTTAGGACTGAGACCAAAGTAATATGGAATCATCCTCCCCATATCTGTAATGATGGGCTTCCGGCCAAAAGCCAAGAGTCCCACCTCAAGGATTGGATCCCCCTGGATTCCGATGACCCAACCCTTGAGAGTAGTTCCGCCAAAAAGGTCCAAACCATCTTTGGGATGGCTGAGATCATCCAATACTCTCATATATAGCTTTGAATGCGAATACCTCCCAACCGTGATCCCTTCTCCCATTCATCTAAGCAGGCAGTAATAACGAATGTGGAAATATCCACGCCATTTAAATAAAATAGAAAAAAAAGATAAAAAAATAAATGAACAAATAAAATAAATAAATATATATATATATGCATACATCTACATATATATATATATATATATAACTAAGGAAAATAATAATCATAGAGATAGGACAGCAAGATGAAAGAAAGGAAATTTGATAAAATTAGGAGAAGGTCGAAGTAATATTAAGCAGAAGAAAAAGATGAAAGAGAGAAATTTAGATTCGAACTGGGGGAACAATTTCCCGAAGTTCGAGAGCCCTCTTGCCCGTCACCAAGATTCAGCACGGGAATGTTGAGTGGAGACAAGTCCAGAATGACTTTGAGTTTGTCCGAGCCCTTCTTGGGATCACAAAACAGCCTTCCCTGGAATTTGATGGAATTTGCTTTCCTTATAACCTTCTTGCTCAAGAGTTGTAAGGTATATTCTTCCAATAAGGGGGTGGAGTGTTGGAAGAATTGAGGAAATGACGATGGAGACTTGTTCCATTTCCATCCTAGTCCATTCTTGATCAGGCTGTGGGCCCAGGGATCGAAGGTCCAACGATCCCAAAAGTGTTGGAGCCTCCCTCCTACCTGAAGCATCTCTTTGCTTAGGTTGTCCGGAGGGTTTGCCACCCTGACCGTGCCCTCCCCTGTTTTGGGAGGGGTGTCTTGAGGAGCCCCGACGGGAACCTCTTCCTTTTGGACAAAAGGTAGTGGTTTGCCTCTCAAACCTGGGCAACCAGCAGTTGAGGTACCAATTGGAATGTGGTCTGTGGTTAAGCAACCACTTGGGGCACCACGGTCATGGTGACTCTAGGATGTTGCTGGGCAGGCCGAGAGGGTAGTCCTGGCTTCTTCGATTTCCGATTAGGTTGGGGACCCGCATCCGGGGAAGACTTCCTCTTTGAAGAGATGCCCCACTTCTAGAGAAGGTTCCTATCCTCCATGGCGGCTTTCTTGACTACCTCTTTAACCATTTCACTCGGGAAGAGGTCTTTACTCCAGATGTTGGAAGAAATCAGCTTCATGGGTTTGTGTCTTACTGTTACAGCAGCAAACACAAACTCTCTACAGGCTCTCCTAGCCTTCATGAAGGCGTACAGGTCCTTCACTAAGGTGGCCATATGCATTTTGGCCAGGACCATGAGCATGTCTGGGGTGCTTTTGTGGCCTGCACACATCGCGATGCAGTTCTTTAGGGACAGGGAGGCGGCATGCATCTCTTTCGTCTCTTGTTCCCTACGCAATAGAAAGTCTGACAGCTTAGGGAGATTCTCGCTGAACTGCCGTCCCACGATATCTGCATCTAGCTTCCCTACTGAGAAGGTAAGGTGAACTTCCTTCCATTCCTTCTCATCTGTTGGCAGGGCTAACGACAGAGGCCTGAACTCCTCTAATGCAGGGCATAGTTTGCCTGCCTCAATTGCCCTGGCAACAGCCTGGAATGCCTTCGACGTAAAGGGGAAGGCTCTGGAAGCAGGAGCAAGAAAGGTAGGGTGTTTCTTGCTCAATGCAGACACTTTCGAGTTAGTGTAACCCGCCTTCTTTAGGCTGCTTGACAAGAGAGCCTGTGCCTTGTTGTGGGCGAAAACCATGACCTCCTTCGGTTCCGTCTCCTCCTTTGACGCTGGTTCATGCTTCAGTCAAATGAAGCAGTTAGGGTAGGCGTTGAAGCTCGGCCAGAACTGAATACCATCTAGGGCAGGGGTTCCCAACCGGTGGGTCGCACGAAGCCTTGGCAGGGGGGTTCCGTAGCCTTGTTAGAAGTAGCTTGGGATAACATTAATTTTATTTCATTAGTTACATTTTTCATGCTCTTACATTTATTTTGTTTCGGTGCAAAGCAAAACGTGTGCTACGTGTGATACCTTGCTGCATTCTCATATGTATATTTCTGGGTCGATCTGTGACGGCCGGTGAAAAGGGTCCTTCTTTACACTTTTCTAATATAATTCTTCCAAATATACTAGAGAAAGATAAAAGCATGGAATGCAGAGGTTACAACCCTCGCGCGAACACCTTGTTGGTGTCGTGTATTTAACAAGGGCGTGTGTAAACCACTATTCACAGGCTGTCTTCCATTTAGATAATCCCTTCATCAAAGGGGAGGGCCGTGACAGGCCCTAGAGAATACAGTTGGACTACTCCACCGACACCTACTACTCGCGCTCTCCAGGTCATCCTTCTGTTTTGGACTTGCCCGCTAAGTCATTTTTTATTTTGTTAGGTGTGTTTCGCAAGTGATTGTCGTTAATTCAACATGACTGACGTTGCTACTTCACCTTTACCAATGTTAAGTACCATAGTTTGTTTTGACAGTTTTTTCAGTACCGGGCATTTGTACTCGTTCCAGTAATGTGGATTTTAATTTTGGAAAAGGGTATATTTTTGTGTGGGTATTATATTCACAGGTCCTCTTCCATTTAGAATATTCCTTCGTCAATATACACAAGAGGGGTGTGCCGTAATAGCGGTCTCCATCGCAACAGCCTGGACCACCCCACCAACGCCCGACACCAGGGCCATCTGACATCCTTATTTTTGAACTCGTGAAGCGTTGAGTTATTAAGAGGAGCGCCAGAAGAAGAAGGCGGAGAAGGGATAAAAACTTGGGCACACCTGAAATTGCTGTCGCCACGTGAACACACCCGTGGGCTGACGTCAAGAGATGGAGGAGATATAAGCTGAGGTGTGAGGGAAAAGAAGACACTTCACCGCCAGTACATCTCTTCAGCACCGGTAACCACCGATCATCTTGCTCTGCATCATCGTCTCCATTGAAAAATAAGTGATGATTATTATTCTCTTGTTTATCATGTTTAAAAATTTCTTTTTTTCTTATGTTTGTGTATTTTGTTTGACGTTTTTATGTTGTTTCTTAAACGATGGATTAGATTTTTTCTGTCATTTACGGAGTGGATTATTTCACTTTTCCACTTGTGACTTGAATATTGAAGACAAACTTGATTATTCTGACAGTTTTAGTTTTCTCTTTGATTTGTAAGTGGCTACGATTTACTATAAATTTGATGCCTACCTTTATGTGAGTTATTGTTATTTTAGTTCTTGTATGATTTTCTGTATTTTTGTTAGACAAAATTCATAAAAATAAGTTATTCCTGCAAAACCTTTGAATAACAATCTTTTAATGTAGAGCTGTTAGCAAAAGTAAGAGAAAAGTTATCAAGAGATAGATGAAAAAGCTGTCTGTATTTTCTATATTTTTTGGTGGACATAACTACTGAAATTTAGAGAAAAGAACCTATTCCTGCAAAACCTTCGAGTAACAACCTTTTGATGATTACACTTCTTTTTCGCTCTTCTGGCAATATGTTTCACGTGTATCTATTTGTTCTTAGTCATGCATTCTTTTTTTATTATTTACGTGTCTATCGTGCGCATTAAGAAATTTATACCCGGCTCGTAAATTACTCACCACCAGTCAGTGTTCCAAAGCGTGCATTATTCAACATTTTTACTTTATTTTAACAAGGAGATAAGTAAGCAGTAGAGGTGAATTATGTCTGGCAAGCATGCTGTTGTGATATGACATTTTGATTGGAAACATGTTTTTATTTAAGTTTCTTGTTTATTTTCTAATTGAATATATTCCTAATATAATTTTTATTCTATTCACAGATTTGAATCCATGGCTAAACGCTTCTACCTACTCGTGTGAAGCAGGATTTTCCACTCTTGTCAATATGAAAACAAAGAATAGGAACAGATTGGATGTTGGAGATGATATGAGACTGGCTCTAACAAACGTTCGGCCACGAATTTCAAAGCTTGCTGCTGAAATGCAACATCAGGCATCCCACTAGCTGGGTTGGATAGCTGTTCAAACCTATGTTAATATTATTTTAAGAAATATATGTTCTCTTTGTGAATTCAGGTTGGACCAATGTGATTTAATTTGCTAATAAATAATTACAGCAATTTTAAATGTTTTCTTAGATGTTTCTTTCCCTCTCCTTAACTTAAACAGAAAATAAAAGGAAAATTAAGCTGATGATAGTAAGCCCTAAGTAGGGGGTCGCATGGGTTTCAGATTTTTAGCAAAGGGGTCACGAGTGCAAAAAGGTTGGGAACCCCTGATCTAGGGGGACAGCTCCCATCTTCTCTGAGATGTAGAGTTTGCCGTTGGTAATCGGCATATACTCCGCATACCTCCAGGGATTAGTCTCGGAGAAGGATGGCAGGTCTTGAACTCTGGGTCGCTTGTAAGACCCCCGGGAGGCGGTGATCCGTACTTCATGGAGCTCTCTTTCGAGATTCACTTCCCTTTCTTCGCCTTGTCTGCGAAGATTCTCCATTAATGAAATGATATGGGCCAAAACTGCCTGGCTCATGGCATCTAATGGAGGGATAGGAGCTGAAGATGTAGATGGTATCGGCTCTAGTGCCGGCACGGGTGGAAGGGACTCCGCCACTTACAACGACTCAACTTCTCCTCCTTCGGGAGGTAGAGTAGACTCCTCCTCGGGATCATCCCTAAGGAGATCCTTCTCTGTGTCCATGGGCACTTCAGACATCCTTTCCTCCTGGTGGATGTCCGTGCCTTGCATGGCCTCAGTAACGTCCGTCTCGATTGCAATCTGGACGCAGGGAGGTCCGGGTCGTGTTTGGGGCACGACAGCTTCGTTACCCTCTTTGGGGAACAGCAAGCTACACATCCTGTCGTTGGGCAGTTACGGTCCCGGAGAGTTCTTCTGGAACCCTCGTACCCATTTGCGCAGCTTTTCTCGTGCTGCATCCCTCGACTCCGTTGACTTGGGGTCGTTGAAACCTTTGACCTCCATGGCCGAGCAGACGTTGCAGTCCTGGGGATCCCAGTACCGCAAGGTTTTGGTGGTAATGGCGCTGGCAGCATGAGTCCTGCACATAGTGTGACCACAAAAGTTCCTACTCTTGTGGTTGCAGAATATCATCTCGCACTTCATTTTGGGCTCCTCCTGTAAAGAAAGGAAATATAAATGAGTATGCGGTTATTTATCACACTTGATAAATAGGTATTATGAAATAAATATATTGGTATCTTACTCATTATAGCTTAGGATAGTAAGCTAGAAAGGAATAGGAAAGACACAAATCCGTGTCTCCTATCCTGCCAATTGCTGTTACCTCCCCCAATATTAATGTAAGAATTTCCTTATTAAGGAAAACTCAAGAGAGAAGGGTTCTAACCTCTAGGGATAGAATTAGTGCATACTAACACTAGCCCTTCCATAAAGTATGAATATTGTGGGGTAAGTTATAAACTGATGACTTTATCAGTGTATTGAAGGAATATTTAACTTCAATATAGAATTGGTCTCAACAATAGACTATGAGAGGACACACGGGATATGTTGGAAATATAAACTACTGTATAATATATACTATGGTTTTCTGTCTGCAGTATATATTATGCTGCAAATATGCTGACTACTGTATAATCACATACTGTAATTCAGACATCGTATTGCCTGCTAGAGTAGTAAGCTAGAAGGGAATAAGAAAAACACATACCTGTGTCTCCTATCCAGCCAACTGCTGTGACCTCCCCCAATATTAATATAAGAATTTCCTTATTAAGGAAAACTCAGGAGAGAAGGGTTCTAACCTCCAAGGATAGAATTAGTGTATACTAACACTAGCCCTTCTATAAAGTATTAATATTGTCGGGAAGTTATAAACTGATGACTTTATCAGTGTATTGAAGGAATACTTCACTTCAATATAAAATTGGTCTCAACACTGTGAAAGGACACATGGGGTATGTTAGAAATATAAACTACTGTATAATATATACTGTAGTTTTCTGTCTGCAGTATATACTATACTGCAGATATACTGGCTACTGTATAATCATATACTGTAGTTCAGCCAGCTAGGCTAGCACCTGGCGGCACTAGTCCAGCCTACATGCTGCCGGCTGGATTGGTACCTGACGGCACTAGCCGACAGAAAGAGAGAAAGCATGGAGTGAAGGGCTGCCTTATTAATGTAGATTTGTACAATAAATAAGGGTGTAGGTATTTTAATCCTACTGCCTTTCTCCAGATTGATTGATTGGAAGTTTTCTGGCATCCTGACATCTAAGGTCATTGATGCCGATAGCATTTATTATATATGGAAAATAAAAGAGAATTAAATTAAAACCATAAAAGTTAAAAAGTCATTACAATAGTTAAATAGTTTTCAGAAGACCTGCTTCTGAAATAAATCTAAAAATTCCACTCGCATAGTATGACACATCATGTCCAAGAATCTTGGCAAGGATGAACCTGCCATCCTCACCTCGAGCCTCAAACAGATATCTATTTCTTAAGTTAGTAAAATTAGGGCATTCGGTCAACAAATGCCTCACTGTTAAAGGTACTAAACAGTCCTCACAATACGGTTGGTGTTGGCCCTTCAGCAGAAACTCGTGTGTCAACCGTGTGTGACCAATACAGAGACGACAAAGAGTCGTCTCCTATTTTCGGGGTATCATGTTATACCTCCAAGGTGATATGATATTTGTTACTTCCCTCATTTTATTGCCATCTTGACTATCCCAGTACTTTTGCCATTTATTACAAACCAATTTCTTGATGTAAGGTAGAAAATCATTACAGGGAATGGGATACCTCCTTGGTAGCAACTCGGATGCCGCATTCTTCGCCAGTATATCTGCCTTCTCACTCTCAGACACACCTACATGTGCTGGAACCCAACAAAATCGAACTGTTATACCTCTCCGTCCAATAATAAAAAGCCATTCTAAAATCTTTAAAGCTAGAGGGTTACTAGAATTAAAAACTTCTAAAGCTTGAAGAACACTCCTTGTATCACTAAAAATTGTAAAATTACCCTCCTTTTCCAACACTATTTTCTCAACAGCGGTTAGTATGCCATACAGTTCGGCAGTAAATATGGAAGCTGTTAGAGGAAGTGCGCCTCTACAATTAAAATCATTACTATGTACTCCAAATCCAACGCCAGCATCAGATTTGGAGCCATCAGTATATATAAAAGTCAATCCCCTATGTTCTTCAACATGTTCCATAAAAAGAGACCTGGATTCTAAGTCATTCATATTCTTCTTAACTCCAATAAAGTATTTACAAAAAGATACATCAGGTAATTTCCATGGGGGTGTTGATGATTCCTTGAATGGAAGCACCTTAATTCTAATCATATCCAGATTGTTGAATAATTGTTTCACCCGAAACCCAAAACGTTAAGGAGATTTTGGGTGCAACTCAAAGTAGGTGGAGTGCCTTACAAGGCTTGGAGTCTGAAAGGCTGAAGAATTAGGGAGTCTTTGCAATCTAAACCAATACCGAATAATAGAGGACATTCGGTAAAAGTCTAGAGGCAACTCCCCAGCATCAACAAGGAGACTTCTGATAAGTGAGGTTCTAAAGGCTCCTGTGGACAATCTTATACTAGCATGATGTATAGAATCTAATATTTTTAACCGGCTTGGGGTGGCTGAGGAGTATATTTCGCATCCATAACTAATTTTGGAAAAAATCAAGGCCTTGCATAATTTTAAAATTGTATTGCGGTCTGCCCCCCATGATGTATGGGACAATACTTTTAAAAGATTCATAGCTTCAAGACCTTTAGCTTTTAATGCTTTTAAGTGAGAAACCCATGTAAGCCTACAATCAAATATCAACCCTAAAAATTTAGCTTCACTTGCACATGGGATCCGTTGACCTTTAATGTATATATCTGGGTCTGGATGTACTCCCCGGATACGACAGAAATTGACAATTTTAGTTTTACTTGTCGAGAACTTAAATCCATTCATATCGGCCCAATGGATAATTTTATCAATAGAGAGTTGAATTTTTCTCTCAACCATTGCTATTCTAGTCCCAGCAAATATGGAGAGATCATCCACAAATAATGTTGCGAGAACATCCCGGGGAATAACTGAGGATATCCCATTAATTGCTAGTGCAAAAAGGGTTACACTCAGCACACTCCCCTGAGGAACTCCTTCTTCCTGGCATTTACCCTGTGATAGAGCTTCCCCAACTCTCACTTGGAAAACTCTATGTGAAAGAAATGACTGAATGAATAGTGGTAGCTCTCCTCTTAATCCTAACTCATGGATTCTTTTAAGTATACCGTATCTCCATGTGGTATCATATGCCTTTTCAAGATAAAAAAAGACTGTCACATGGTGCTGTTTGGAAGAAAACGCTTCACAAATGGAGGACTCAAGTCGTATCAGCACATCAGTCATTGAGTGCATTTTTCTGATTCCACATTGAATGGGTGATAAAATACCCTTCTTTTCAAGGTACCACATCAGTCTTGCATTGACCATCTTCTCCATAATCTTACATAAACAAGATGTCAATGCAATAGGTCGGTAGTTTGCTACTAAAAACTTGTCCTTACCGGGTTTTAAAAAGGCTAAAATAATGGCTAGTTCATAAACACTTGGATAACTATGATCATGCCATATTCTATTAATAATGCTTAAAATATACAACTTTGTATTAAAATGTACATGTTTAATCATTGTGTATGGAATTCCATCGGGTCCAGGGGCTGTATCGTTACAAGTGGAAAGTGCCGAATCATATTCTCTTTCAGTGAAAGGAGAATTATATGACTCTTCCCTTCCTGTTGCACAATTTAAAATTTTCTTTTCTTCAATGCTCCTGTACTGGAAACCAGGAGCTGCTACACTCTTGCATGATATATTTGAAAAAAGATCAGCCAGGGCATTGCTAACTTCAATTTCTTCAGTCACATACTGACCATTCACTTTCAACACTGGTGGTGGGTTTGGGGTGAATTTGCCTGCAATCTTTTTTACTTTCTTCCATACAGAAGATGGTGGTGTTCTACTATTAATGGAGGAAACAAAAGCCACCCAAGATTGGCGTCTAGCTTCTTTCATGGCACGGCGGAACTGTGCTCTACACTTATTGTACATTATCAAATTTTCATCCATACGGAATCTACGTAATCTAGTCAGAGATTTTCTGGTGGCTCTGTGCAAGGCTGTTAATTCTGAAGACCACCACGGGACTGGTCGTCTTTTGAATAGTCCTGTGGTTTTGGGAATCGAATTGATTCCTGCTGTATGGAGAGTTCCATTCAGTAGGTCTATGGCATCATCAATACTTTCAAACTGTTCTGCACTCCCTTCAATTTCACTTAGCTCACAAAATTTAACCCAGTCTGCCTTGTCAAGATTCCATCGTGGCGATCTTTGTAAAGGCGGACCCTTGTTGGTGTTTATAATGATTGGTGCATGATCACTAGTATGCCCATCATCTAATGTCCTCCAATCGAAATCAAGAAGGCAGTTAGAGCTTGCAATTGAAAGGTCAATGCATGACAAGGTACCTGTCTGAACATGGATGTGTGTGGGCTCTCCTGTATTAAGGAGTCCCACATCCTCATTCTCCACAATTGATGATATAATATTGCCCCTTGTGTTTGCCAAAATATCACCCCATAAAGGATGTCTACCATTCATATCTCCCAGTAAGAGAAAAGGTTGAGGGAGTTGTTGAATGACCTCTGCTAAATCATCATATAAAATATTATCATTTGTAGGTAAGTAGAGAGAGCATATTGTATATTTTTTTCCTATATCAATTTGTACAACCATTGCCTGCAGGGTTGTACATATAGACATAGGTATTTGGGGAACATCTCAAAGAACGTACATGAGACTTCCTCCATGGCTCCCTGCTTGATGATTATATGGTGTTCTATAGCTAACATACTCTCGAGGACTAGGAGTGTTAGCATCAAGCATACTTTCCTGTAGACATAGAATTATGGGGTAATGTTCATGAATTAGGAGCTTAAGTTCTTTAAATTTCACCCTTAAACCCTGACAGTTCCATTGCAAAATTGAGGAGAAAACTATGGATTATTTCTGGAAGACATCTTGGATGAGGTCTTCTCATTAGCAGTTTTTAATCTAACATTATTACCTGTAGGTTTCTTCAGAGATGGTCTTGTATGTTGGGTTTTACGTTGGTGTTTTTCTTTGTATCCGTTTGATCTATTTGTTGAGGGGGATGGTGGACCTCAACTTGAATTTCTGATTTATTTAAATTGTCTTCTGGTTGATCGGCAACATCAACAGACAAAACATCATATTTATTTGATGTCATAAGTCTAATATTTGCAATGGAAGGGGGTGAGAGAGATGGAGGTGTCTCTCTCTTTTACGATTAATAGGTTGTTAGTCACCAGGTTTTTGTACCTTCCCCACCACAGGTACACCTGATAACTTGGTGTCAGGTGGAATCTCAATTAAATCAAGCAAGGATATGGCCTGGGAGAGGTTAGTACTATCCTTTGTAATGGGGGACAAAGGTTTGATAGTGGTGGGTACTGTCTTTTTGTTGATACTCAATGATAAATCTTTAGGAGATGTTCTTGTCTTCTGCAGCACTTTATCAATAGATGGTGAATTCCTTTTTCGAGAGCTACCTACAGTAGTAGGTGGGTGAGATGATTCCCGAGGAACTTTTTCTCCTGTTTTTAATGTCTTTGCATAAGTATTAGATTTATTTAATAATCTCTTGGCATGCCCCATGCTTACATGTTCAATAATTGATTTATTGAGGGCAGCCTCTTCTAACTTATAAAACTGGCAGCTCCTATTATTAGATTTATGATTAGAGTTGCATTTTAAGCACCTTGCCTCAAGTGTACATTCCCCATGGTAAATATTGGAGCGAGTATTACAAATTTTTTCATTATTGCAAACTTTGGAAGGATGTCCAAATTTAAAGCAATTATAACATTGCAGTGGCTTCTGCTTAAAAGGTTGAACTCTAATCCTTTCGTTTTCTATGGCTATGTGGAAAGGTACATCAGCATCCTGGAAAGTAAGAACAATCATTGATGTTCCAGGTACTTTAAGTACTTTCCACACTGATAGTGGACACATAGCCAATATCTCCTCTTCGGTAAATTCATATAGATCCCTATTGAAAACCACCCCCCTTCCATAGCTAAAGTTTAGATGGGGTTTGATGTCCAATTTTATATCATCATTTACTGTCTTCAAATTGGACAGTATAACAGACTGGTGTATGACTTGGCCTTTATCAAGTAACTTTTCTTCCCGAATCGAGATGTATCTCCAGGTGCCATTGTACCTACCTTCCTCTGAAGAAATTTGCAGATCTTGAAATAATTTTCCATACCTCCTATAGACTGAGCAAGAAGCCACATTGGTGGTTTTGGCTTTCTTTGGGATGGCATATCTACCTCTATATCTTTATCAACCCAGTCTGCTGGTCTGTAGACATCCAGATCTTTAGGTGCCCCATCACACAGAGCACCCTTAACACTCATATTACCTACTTTAATATCAACAATGTTACGGCTTGCATTAAATGCTTCCTCATGATAATTAAATGATAACCAAGATTCCCAATTATCATCTTGAAGTTTCATTCCAATTTCTTTTATTAATCTGTAACACAAATATTTTATGTAGCACATCATAATTAGCTTCTAATGGGATTTGGGTAACGTGCAGGACATTCAGTTTTCCTGTGTTGCCCAAATTACCCTTTTTCCGAATGTTTAAAGAATAGTCGTTTTTAGTTCATACGTCGTCAATGGAGTTATCTTTAGATGAATTGCCAGAGGTCGTCAACAGTGCCGGGGGCGAGTCAACATATCCAGGGGAGGTGGGGTTGTTGTCACAAGAATCCATTAGAATAAAGAAAAGAGAAGAGTGATATCTTGAATAATTTGATTTACCTGCTTGAGAACATTGAGGCATCACTTGTTGGGAAGGAAATTTGCACTCTCCACTACCAGCACAGTGAGAGTATACTTCCCAGATGGTCCACTCCATACCCTACCCGAAAGAATAGCATCAAAACAGATATAGTGGCACAAGTGTAAGCTGAACCCGCCTGTTAGGACTGAGACCAAGAATGGAATCATCCTCCCCATATCTGTAATGACGGGCTTCCGGCCAAAAGCCGAGAGTCCTACCCCAAGCATTGGATTCCCCTGGATTCCGAAGACCCAACACTTGAGAATAGTTCCGCCAAAAAGGTCCAAACCATCTTCGGGATGGCTGAGATCATCCAATACTCTTACATATAGCTTTGAGCACAAACACCTCCCAACCGTGACACCTTTCCCATTCATCAAAGCAGGCAGCAATACCGTATGTAGAAACATCCGCCCAAGTGGCAATAACAGATGTAGAAACATCCATGCCATAAAGAAAAAAAAAATAATAATAAACATACATATATATGTAAATATATACACATATACTATACATTTGGGAAATTTTACTCATAGGGTTGGGACAGCAACATGGAGGAAAGTTTATAATATTAGGAGAAGGTTGAAGCAATATAAAGAGGAAGAAAAAGATAAGAAAGAGAGAAATTTAGATTCGAACTGGGGGAGCAATTTCCCAAGTTTGAGAGCCCTCTTGCCCGTCACCAAGTTTCAGCACGGGAATAAAATGCCGTGCTGAAGCTCAATGACTTTATCAAGGCATTCTCTCATTAAGAGGGGCCTTTCTCCAAGATGAGGGTTCAAATGGAAGGGGAGAATGAATCATTCAAGCTTCCATCCAGCCACAAAATCTATTGCTGGTCATTGCCGGTTTCAGGGATGTGGATGGCAGTCCAAGGGAGGACTGAAGAACACTCAAAGGCAAAAGGGTCTCCCACCGGCAGCCGTCACAGCCGGCACAATCTTTCCTGGAGCCTTGCGTCCGTAGGGAAAAGTCGGAGCGGCTATCAAGCCGCCTATGTAGGAGCCCGGCCAGCACTACGATCTACCTGGCAAGCGGGGAGAATGTAGGACGACGGCCACAGAAATGCTCGCTAAAGGACAGAGAGGGGCAGGGAAAGGGTCTTGTATGTTGTGTTAGGAGAAGAGGTCGATCTGCAGTTCTGGGACTTTTTCCAAGATGATGGAGAATGAGTCTGCGTTTAGGGACCATTCTGACTCTATCGGCTTTAGCCTGGATAGAGCGTCCGCCGTCACATTGCAGAACCATTGTCGGTGAACTGCCGATAAGTGCCATCTTTTCTTTCTTGCTAAGCGAAAGATGGCCAGCATCACGTGATTGATGTAGGGCGAACTCGAGCCTGGTTGGTTCAGACATCTCACTATCACTTCAATGTCTAAGACCAGCCTGATGTGAGCTGATCTATGAGAGGATAGCTTCTTCAATGTCAGGAGGATTGCCATGGTCTCCAGAATGTTGATGTGAAAGGTCTTGAACAGGGATGACCAGGTTCCTTGAGCTTTCCTTTGATGAGAATGACCTCCCCATCCTTCCGTCAAGGCATCCGTGTGGATGGTCACCGATGGGGAGGGGGTTGTAAGGGAACAGTCCTTGCTAGGCTCTTGACCTTTGACCAAGGCTTGAGAAGCGATCGTAGTAAAGTCGGTACAGGTCTCTGTAGATCTCTTCGAGCGTTTGATGCGTATCTTCTCCAGACTCCTGATGCATCTTTCAGCTGTGCTCTTAGCACTGGGTCTGTTACTGCTGCAAACTGGAGAGAGCCCAGTACTCTTTCCTGTTGGCGTCTTGAGATCCTGTTGGATTTCAGTAGTCTCTCGACAGAACCCGCGATCTCTCTCCTCTTCTTTGGTGGAACTGAAATGAAGAGATGGTGTGACTGCAAGTTCCAATGGATTCCAAGCCATTGAAACTCCTGAGCTGGAGAGAGGCGAGACTTCTTGTAGTTGATCTTGAATCCCAGATATTCCAGGAACTGGATCACTTTCTCGGATGCCTGCAGTCAAGCAGTCTTGGATGCTGCCCAAACCAGCCAGTCGTCCAGATATGCGGCTACCTGAACGCCTTCTAGGCGTAGTTGTTGTACGACTGCATCCGCAAGTTTTGTGAAGATCCTTGGGGTTATGTTTAGTCCGAAGGGCATGGCTCTGAAGACATACTTTGTCTTCCGTAACTTGAATCCTAGGTAGGAGGGGAGGGGGCGACTGACTGGAAGGTGCCAGTAAGCATCTGCAAGGTCTATTGAGACTGTGTACACCCCTTTCGATAACAGGGTCCTTATGTGTTGAAGGTTAGCATCCTAAACTTGTTGTTCTTGATGAACTTGTTGAGTGGCGACAAGTCTAGAATGACTCTGAGTTTGTCCGAGTCCTTCTTGGGAACACAGAACAGCCTTCCCTGGAATTTGATGGACTTTGCTTTCCTTGCAACCTTTTTGTTCAAGAGTTCTAGGGTATATTCTTCCAGTAAGGGGGTGGAGTGTTGGAAGAACTAAGGAAATGAAGGTGGAGATCTGTTCCATTTCCATCCTAGTCCATTCTTGATTAGGCTGTGGGCCCAGGGATCGAAGGTCCAACAATCCTGAAAGTGGAGGAGTCTCCCTCCTACATGGAGCATCTCATTGCTTGGATGGTCCGGAGGGTTTGCCACCCTGACCATGTCCTCCCCTACCTCGTGAGGGGTTTCTTGAGGAGCCCCGTCTAGATCCTCTTCCTTTCAGGCGAAAGGTAGTGATGTGCCTCTCAAAACCTGGGTTGAAGGCTGGTGACTGGGCTGCCAGCTGTTGAGGCACCACTTGGAAGGGGGTTTGTGGTTGAGCGACCACTTGGTGGCATCGTGGTCATGGTGACCATGGGATGTTGTACAGGCCGAGAAGGTAGTCTTGGCTTCTTTGTCTTCCTCTTGGGTTGGGGACCAGCATCAGGGGAAGATTTTCTCTTCGAAGATATACCCCACTTTTGGAGAAGATTCCTATTCTCCGTGGCAGCTTTTTCTATGACTTCTTGAACAACTACCTTTGGGAAGAGGTCCTTGCCCTAGATACAGGAAGTAATCAGCTTCCTGGGTTCGTGTTTAACCGTTGTATTGGCAAACACAAACTCCCTGCAGGCCCTCCTGGCCTTCACGAAAGCATACAAGTCCTTAACTAGAGTGGCCATGTGCATCTTGGCCAGGACTGTGTACATGTCTGGGGTGCTAGCAATGCCTGCACACATCTCCATGCAGTTCTGGAGGGAAAGAGAGGTGGCTAGTCTCTCCTTTGTCTCCTGCTCTCTTCTCGACAACTACGGGAGGTTCTCGCTGAACTGCTGTCCTGCGATGTCTGCATCAAGTTTCGCAACTGAGAAGGTTAGGTGGACCTCCTTCTATTCCTTCTCGTCCGTGGGCAAGGCCAGAGACAATGGCCTACACTCCTCTCACGTAGGGCATGGTTTGCCTGCATCAATAGCCTTCAGCACAAGTTGAAGAGCTTTCGAAGAGAAGGGGAAAGTTCTTGAAGAAGGAGCAAGAAAAGTAGGGTGTTTCTTGCTCAGTGCAGAAACTCTTGAGTTTGTATACCCTGCCTTTTTCAGGCTACTCGTCAAGGGAACCTGTGCCTTGTTGTGATAAAAAACCATGACTTCCTTTGGTTGCGTCTTTTCCTTAGACATCAGCTCATTCTTCAGCCGGATGAAACATTCCGGGTAAGCCGCAAAGTTTGGCGAAAATTGGATGTCGTCCAGGGGGATGGCTCCCATCTTCTCCGAAATGAAGAGTTTTCCGTTGGTGATCGGCATAAACTCTGCATACCTCCAGAGATTGGTTTCCGAGGAAGGTGGCAGGTCAGACACCCTAAGTCGTTTGTAAGACACAGGGGAAATGACTATCCGAGTTGCTTTGCGGAATTCCTTTTTCATATCTATGTTTTCCTTACGTAGAGTGTCCATTAGCAACGAAATCTGGGCCATAACCGCTTGACCCAGCGAGGCTAATGGAGGGGTAGGAGCCGAGGACGTGGACGGTGCCGGCTGGAATGCCGACACAGACAGAAGGGGGTTCTCCGCTTCCGTCGACTTGAGATCCTTGTCTCCTTCGGGTGGTTGGGCCACCTCTTCTTCAGGATCCTCTATCTAAGGAGATCCTTTTCTGTGTCCGAGGACACTTCAGATGGATGTCCATACATTTCATTGCTTCATTGATGTTGGCCTCAACTGCGATCTGAACGCAAGGAGGCCCGAGTCATGCCTGAGGTACGACGGCATCAGCTGTTGCCTTCGGGAACAGCATGCTTCTCATCATGTCATTGGGAAGGTACAGTCCCGGAGAGTTCTTCTGGAACTCTCGTACCCATTTCCGAAACTTTTCCCTCGCAGCGTCCCTCGACTCCATCGACTTGGGATCACCAAAACCCTCGGTCATCAAGGCCGAGCAGACGTTGCAGTTCTTGGGGTCCCAATACTTCAAGGTTTCGGTTGTGATTGAGCAGGGGGCATGAGACCTGCATATAGTGTGACCACAAAATTTCTTACTCTTGTGGTTACAGTGCATTACCTCACACTTCACCTTGGTCTCCTCCTGTGAAAAAATGAAAATGAAATGAGTATGGGGTAATTTATCACACTTGATAAATTCTTATATACTGTACATGCATAAAATGATATTACCATTATCATTATAGTTTAGGATAGTAAGCTAGAAAGAAAATAGGAAAGACACATACAGTAGGGTCCCGAATTATGCGAGAATTTGGTCGATTAATGACCTCGTGTAAATGGAAAATCGCGAATTTCGAAACACACAACAGAAATAATTCCATTGCGGCCATGGCAACCAGCAATTTGCCTATTCAAATGTGTTTACTACCCATTTCCAATACTTTCTTTGTACTATACTGTATTTCTTTATAATATCAAATTGTTTTTGTAAGTAAATAAAACATTTAATATACTTTAAAGTTCTAATAACTTGAAAAATGGTTAAAATTACAACCAGGATAGGTGTAAACACCATATATTTCCCGTTATAACACAACCCAAAATACAGACAAATTTTAATGTTTGTCATATCTATTGTATAATACAACTGGTGAATAGCAAAACCATCACTCTATAGACTAGCTTGTTGTATGATTGAAAATCCAGAATTATCAAAATAAAGGCGATTTTATATCATGCGTTTCCTAAACACGCTAAAAAGCACAATAGAAAACGACAACCAATGTTTTGTTTACGTTTATCTCTGATCACAACGAAGAAACAGACGCATTTATACATCTGTGTTTTTGAATTGACAGCAATTTTACCAAGTATAGATTATATGTTGAATTTGTTATTACCAATGTTCTAATTATTTTCTATTAGAACTTTCAAATAAATGAAATGAATGCCATTTATGAAATGTTTTTCTTTATGATGCCGCCTGAAACGGAAACCTTCCATTTGTTTACGCTCCATCTTCGATCATAATAAACAAACGAATGCATTAAACACACATGATCTAAGTCATAACTAATGATATTACAAGCATTTAGTAAACATTATGTTATTACAAATATTTTACTTACCGTATCCATATAAATTCCTAAATTCGTAGCAAAGCTGGAAATTTTTTTTCCTTATGCGTTTAATCCACAATAGCAAACTGCCGCTAATGACAGAGTGATAACTTACGATAATTCTAAACTGTTACGAAAGATAATTGTCCTTTCCATATCCAAAATACTTTTCCTAACTTCAGTTATAAGTCAACTTGTACCCACCTCAATTATGGATCCATATGCAAAAAAGGTAAAAGAAGAAATTACTAGGCCTATTTTTAAAGTCACCGAACACTTAGGTTACCGCTATAACGTTCGATGAGAGAGAGAGAGAGAGAGAGAGAGAGAGAGAGAGAGAGAGAGAGAGAGAGAGAGAGAGAGAGAGGATGGTTTTAAAGTACTAAACAATAAATATGATAGGTTATAACACATTGGTGTTTATGTAATATTAACTGTATAGATGGTTTGAATAAGTTAAGAAATGGTGTAAACAATTCTTTGTTATTGTATTCGCGCGGAAGCTAGACATCAGCTGATGTGATCACAGCTAAAAGTAAAACAAAAATAAGTTAGCAATACTCGATTTTTTAAACACACCCGAAATTTAACAACATAAGTACATGTTTTATTATAGCGCAATTGACATTTAAAGAGTAAAAATTTTCTGGAATAGAATGGCGTTTCCTAAAAAATAGTGGTTTGCGGACGAAATCGGTTACCGTATTTTAAGCTATGATTGAAATGGATGTATACACGGTATAATTTTTTCGTTTTGTATTTAATTGACACTTCAAGAAAACCGATTTTGGTTTCTTCATCTATTTGTACGTATTGTATAACGAGAGAGAGAGAGAGAGAGAGAGAGAGAGAGAGAGAGAGAGAGAGAGAGAGAGAGAGAGAGAGAGAGAGAGAGAGAGATTATGACGCAGAAGGTTACAGACCTAGAATAGGGGAGGATGAAGGGGGGGGGGGGGTGATGAGATAGGCTGGGTGGACTCGCAGGGGAGACGGTAGGAGACGGGGGAAGGGGGGATTTGGTTGCCAGTGGCTAAAAATAGATTCTGGAAGACGGTAAAGGGAAAAACGAATCCCATCGAATAAACAGAATAAGGAAAGGGAATAAGATCCAGAGGAATAATAGATATAATGGAATGAAAATGACTAGATGGTGTTAGTTGTGATAAGAATAATTTAGATATTTGAAATAAGAGTGTCTGAGGAGGTATAGAAGGAATTCGTGATAAATATAGAGGAATATCAAAGGATACAGTTAGTTTGCATTAAAGGGTTTGTTATCGTTTATCGGCAGTGAATAGCCTAAACTTCGGTAACGTGTCGTCAATATTTTGTCATATTTTAAACAGTATACATTTGATTTGCAAACATTGGTTTTGTAGAGTAGACGGTAAAATAAAATCTAGAGAGAGAGAGAGAGAGAGAGAGAGAGAGAGAGAGAGAGAGAGAGAGAGAGAGAGAGAGAGAGAGAGAGGATAAATCCCCCCCCTCTCTCTCTCTCTCTCTCTCTCTCTCTCTAGATTTTATTTTACCGTCTACTCTACAAAACCAATGTTTGCAAATCAAATGTATACTGTTTAAAATATGACAAAATATTGACGACTCGTTACCGAAGTTTAGGCTATTCACTGCCGATAAACGAACCCAGTCTACTCGTGAAAACCTTGAAAGCCCAGAGGGAAAAATAAGGCTTTTAAATATACTGTACTAAACAAAAATAATGCTTTAATATACCATCATTAACACTACCATTACAATTATCGTAAGGTTGGAGAAAGATAAAGATTACCGAGAACGTAACCACAATTCTGTTTACATTTTGTCAGCTGGACTCGCACAGTTAACAGTTGATTTCATTGTTGATGTGGAATTTTATCCTTAAATAGGCTATTCATTATGAAATTATGTTAATGAAATGTAATGTTGATATTGTTTTGTAACATTTATTATAAATCACCGTATTTAGGGCTACCAATATACTTAAAAAGACAATAGATTTGATACATTTTGTAGTGCTTGACTCGCGAACTTTGAACAGCCTCGTAGATACAGGAAATTTAATTTTTTAAAACTATCGATCGCGTAATTGAGGAATCGCGTAATTACAACACGTGTAATTCGGGACCCTACTGTATCTGTGTCTCCTGTCCAGCCAATTGCTGTGACCTCCCTCAATATTAATATTTAGAATTTCCTAATTTAAGGAAAAACTAGAGTGGAAGAGCTCTAATCTCTAGAGCTAAAATTAGTGTATTCTACCACTAACCCTTCCATAATGGAATATTAATATTGTAGGGTAAAAAATATTAAGTTCTGATGACCTATGGCTCATCAGGGTATTGAAGGAATACTTCACTTCAATATCATAATTGGTCTCAACAATGGACTGTGAAAGGAAACACAGAATATATTGGAAAGAAATATAAACTACTGTATATTATATACTATAGTTTTCTGCCTGCAGTATGTACTATACTGCAGAAATACTGGCTACTGTATAATCTTATACTGTAGTTCTGCCGGAATGCTGCCAGCTAGGCTAGTACCTGACGGCAGTAGACGACAGACAGAGAGAAAGCATGGAGTGAAGGGCTACCTTATCATTATAGTTTAGTACAATAAATAAGGGTGTAGGGGTTACTGTCCCTACTGCCTTCTTCCAGAATGAGAATTCAAATGGAAAGGGGGAATGTATCATACTGGCTTCCATCCAGCCACAGGGTCTGTTACTGGCGCCGTCTTGGGCAGCAGAAGAATATCGATTCCTCAGCCCAAGACCTTGCCGAAATAAGACATGTCTTCTAGACCACAAGGGAGAAGGTGGCGGCAGTGTACTACCACTTTCGGATGCTAGCTAGGGCAGCTAGGCTTCCTATGACTGCAACTATAAACCGGTAGGGGAGTAACTACTCCCCCAGCAGTAGAGTTGCCGACATCAAGAATACTCTGAGTTACTGTCGTAATTCCAAGCCGGGATACTCACCAGCAATGAGGGAAGACAGAAAACACTAGCCTAGTCAAGCCGGAGTACACTACTCTAGGCAAGACCAAGATAGGGTTGTTGCCTAATGGCGACACTCAGAGGGAAGGAAGGGTTTACCCTTAAATCTCTAGAAGACGAGTATCGGATTATATAATTAATTCTAGGAGATATACTATCTCCTGTTGAATTGATAAAACGATACAAGAGGGTAAACGGGGATAATGTATGAAAGTATACTAAAACGCATTAGGCTAGCCTAGCGTGAGTCGAGATCTCGGCTACGCTATGTTACCGAGACTCTATCGTATACGATCGACACATTTCAAGGTAGAGGAAATATACGTGCATGATCTCATCTTCACTAGTATAATTTTGCCTAAATAGCTATAATTCATTAAAGCTAAAAATCGGGAACGTCGTTCTACTGACCAAATAAGGCATATATGGCAAACGACAGCGTCCAAAATGGCGCCTCCGGTGGACGGCTATGCTCCGACAAACACATCTAAATTATGCTAATATAACTGTGAGAAGGGAGCTAAAAATTATACACAGGAAAAATTAAATACTCAACTTTCCAGAGACTGAAGATGCTGGAGAATGCATGATAAATCCAGATATTAGTAACAAAAACACCGAGAGCAAGCGGGATATACACCGTGCTTTATTCGCTACTAACAAAGGAATGGGTAGCCATGTTGGGCGCTGTAGTAGTACGGGAAGGGGATCCACCGGGTAACCTTGATGACGGCTCCCCTTAAATTTCGCCACTCCTCCCCCTCAGAGCGAAAACTCTATTCGGGGTGAAGATTGCCATGTATCGTATCAAGAAATACATCCCCTGATATTATGCGATATCCTTAAGAAAATTTTTTGGGATACTCACACCAGTTGTTAGAATTCTGGAAACCTATGGTCAATTCTCTGGGAGTATCACTGTAGCTAAATATCCCTAAGAAAGCTGCCCAAAGGAACCTTCCATCAGGACGACATGGCTTATATTTTGATGCGGTAGGTAGCGGCACTTTCTGATCAGCTGATCATAACCAAAGGTAAAAATTTTACTGGAATTTTACTTCTTTACCAAAATTTGATTAACAACATTTGGCAACACTGCTTTCCTGTAAAAAAAAAAAAAAAAAAAACACTTGGAGCTCTAAACGAGTAGTTGTGGTGGCAACTACTACTGGTTTAGTGGTTTTTTATATGAATGTGTAATTAAATTGGGATAACCGGAGTGCATCTAAAAATTATTAACTTAAAACATTCGCCGACTAGGGATTGTTGCTAAGAACTGTAAAATTCTCATTTTTTTTTTCTTTTTTCCAAAAAATGCTTTTCTAATTTAAGGGTGAGTCTTACCACTTGTAGCGTCTTATGACACGGATAATACGGTAATTTCTTACACCGTCTTCCGGTTACCTCATTGTATATACTGCATAAGATTTTTCATAATTCTGATTATCCTTTGTATTTAGACTTTCCAAAATTGCACACTCCTGTACAAAGTATGAAGTATACAATTAATTCTAACCGCCTTGCCTTCTCCACTACAGTATAAGGTTTAATACTACACAGTATTCTACAAGTTTTTATTGTAGCTTGACTGTGGAATGATCTTCCTAATCTTCCAGTTGAATCATTTACTTTCAGAAGTTGAAACATTTTGCAAATGCAATGTTCATACAGGACTGACCGATTTTAACAGTATTATTGATGTTAAGACATTACATTTTTTATTATATTTCATAAATAGTTCATTCATTAATTCTCTATTTCCTTTCTCACTGAGCTGCTTTCCATATTGGAGGCCTTCTACTTTTCCAAATACAGAGGTAGCTTAGCTAGTAATAATAACAATATGCATTTTTCTACGATGTCCCCCAACTAATTCTTCATTTCTTACTGTCGGGGGTAGATACAATACTTTTAAAAGGATATAATGAAACACAAAAATATCTATTCCCAGTGTGAGCAGCGAGGCGAGAGACGAGATTCGACTGTGGCCCTGTTTGGGGAATCCTGTCATCTCTTCATTTTCATCAGCATTTTGGAAGTAAACCAAGCCTCGCCAAGAGCGCCTGCCATGATAAGGAAACTGTCCTGTTTAAACAAGATGTCATCATCTTAATTAGTGGAGTCAGCATATTTAGAGAAACCGAGCCTGAAGGAAATCCTTGTTTAGGATATATGTCATCATGGAAGGACACGTGCTGCCCTTTTGTTACGACTTGACACGTGGTCCGGATGGCATTAGAAATTTCTTCTAGAAGCTTCCATGGTGTGATCGAAGTCGGCGTTTTTGAGGAAGCCAATAGAGATGCAGAATTGTTAAAAAGAACGCCTTCTATGAAGATGACCACTGCCCACTGTAATTAACTCCACCCATACATGGGTATATAAACTTCAAGAAGAGATTGTCCAAGGGAGATAGGACAGGACATAAGACAAGAGAGGAACTATGTCCGAAGCAGATAACATCCAAGTCCTAGCAAGATAAACAGAGAAGACCAGAAGTCTGATAGAGCCACATTCTAACATTCCCTTCAGACAACAAAAGCCTATCTCCAAAAGATCCTGCTATGGCTGAGAAGAAGAGACAAATTGAAGCAGCCAGCCCTCCCTGCTTGTGACAAGAAGTAGCTGCCCTCCTGCAACGTTCTCAAACCTTAATTCAATAGTATCATCGAATCCTTGGAAGAAGACCTCTGACGTCCCATCTTGATGCCACCCTTTTGTGACGTCTTCAAATCCGGTCATCGTGCTAGTTTCATCTGAAATTCAGCCGCCCTTCTGCAACATTCTCAAGCCTGAAATCTCCGTACCAGTATCGTCTCAGCAGCTGCAGAAAACTATTCTTAAGTATTTCTACCTTATTGACTGTTCCCCCTTTCTGTTGATGTTTTGATTGGTTTGATTTGTCAGTTAAAAGTAACCGAAGAAGTAACATTAGTTTTCTTTGTAAGTTTGTGAATAAACGTGTTGTGTTTTTTTTTTTTTTGTGTGTGTTTCTTTTTATATTCATTTCCCATATTTCAATCGGTGTTGTTGATATTTATTTTGCTTATTAAAAGAACCTGTAACGATTTTAATATCGTTACACTTACACATTTGCACTTTTCCTCATCATAATGTTGTACATTATAGATTAAGTGCAAAAATAGTAATGATATCAATCAAATCTATAGTTTCAGAATAACGAAAAATTAGTACTATACAGTATAGTTCATATTGGTTGATCTACATTGGTTACACAAAAACAAAACAATGCATGCTGACCAGAATAAAGCAATATAGAGTTTTTTTAATTTCCATGGTATAATTTCTAATTTTTCCATAGTTGTATCTGCTCAGTACAATAACATTTTCACTATTACTTCCCCTGTCACACTTAATAACAAACTTGATTAATCTTAAAAAATGAAATATATAATGTAAAATAATGAATAACTCTGCAAGATAAAAAAAACATCAACACATCAGTACACAATTGCATAAGTGAAATGGGAAGTTTCTTTATCAGTCATTTACTACAGTGAAAATAAAAATATTTAAACCAACACAGGATTCACAAAAGAAGGTTCCTGCATATGAAAATTTATAAGTTAAAAAGTTTAAAAGAAAAGGTTGTCTATTGTATTTTCTATGAAAAGCGGTTAGTTAGGCTTAGCTACGGCAATATGTCACATGACTTCTATTCACCTAAAGCATAAAACAAATGACTAAAACCAAATGGATATATGTAATTACAACCACAGCAAAAAAAAAAAAAACTCACACTATGAGATAAAGCAAGTGCACCAATATATATGGTGAGGATGCCACAACTACTCGTAAACTTAGCTAATCACTTCATGTTACATTTTTTCCTAATATTGTTTGCCTTATCGTATAAAGAGATATAAAATAACCTACCAATACATATATCTTTGTCTTCATCTGTTGGTAAATAGTGCAAAGCTTCCTCTTGTTCAAGGTCCCTAAGAAATTCATTTTTATTAACTGCTAATTGTCTTATGAGCTCAACAGGACCATCCCAAGATGCCTGACTAGTTGAAAGTTCTGGTTGATGTGGACTGTAAAGTGAGCCATCTGTTGGCAGTGTGTGAAGGTTGCTTTTGAAATCTATGGATATCAATCTTGGCGTGTAAGTTTCCTGCCTCTGAAAAAAGTAATAGTATTCATTATTATTATTATTGTTATCATTACTAAGTTTTTGTAATGTATTTGCTCAGTCATATAAATGTCAGTAACATAGATAAATTGTGAATTCCGATGAATGTAATGCAAAGCATACAAAATCTAATGAAGTGTGTTCTATTGTGATGTAGAAATTTATGGTGGAGAAAATGAAGTTTACGTGGAAGTTTAAAATGTTATTGTAAGATTACATGGCATTTAGAATGGAAGTGACATCATTTGAAATGAGACTCGATTCCAAGATTATATTTTATCTTGGTTGATACAGATTTCTTTCAGAGACTGTTTTTATTAAGTAAATAGGAATAATTCTAGTTACCTTCCACAATATTATAAAAATGTAAAATTCTATTAAGAAGATCCTTAATGAGATGCATTTTGGGAACGAGGGTCTGGTACGGTATCATGTGACACAGTTATATAATACGAACTAAAAGGGGGTATATAAGCACATGGGCAGTGCAAAAAGATGCACTTCCAGGTCAAGATACAAAGGAGGCAGACACTTTTGGTCAGCCTACATGAAGATACGTCTAACAAGGATAACTTTCCATTCTGTTCCTGAAAGTGAAAATCCTCTATCCTGTTATCTCTGATGTCAATAATTACTATAAGTGTTAAGTCTAGTACCATTTAAGTGTTAAGTCTCTACATATCTATGCTTTTGACACTTAGTCTATTACTGTAAGTGTTTAAGTCTATTACAATTTTTAGCTTGAATTATTGATGATTGCAAGTGTTGAATAACCTGTAAAATTATGTTTTTGTTACTCGGCCTATTACGAAGCCTAATCCTTTCACATAGCCTGCTGTTAATTTCCTGTTAAGTATTAATCTGTTGAATGAAACCAATTGTATAATATAGACCAGTGCTCTTGTCTGAAAGCAGAACCTAAGCATCTTTTGTATTTCACTAATAGTGCATGGGCCAGAGGCCATTTTTTTTTGTCGACTGGTACCAATCAAGAGGTACAAAACAAGACAAATTTTTGCTAAAAGCTGAAGATGTCTACTTTCCAGAACTGTTTACTGGACATCTGTATCTTGTAGCTTTCTATGTGAAATTTGCAATCAAAGAGGACCACCATGTACTGAAAATATTTTAGTTTGTGGGCTTTTCTGGAAATGATGCTAAATTACAATAACACCTATTAATATGATTGAAGAATTCATATGAAGCACTATGACTTTTGAGTCACCTTGACCTTTGCTATAATATAAAAACAAACTTTCTTTCTAAAATAGACTATTTGTGTCATTGAAGATGTCCATGGATCGTATGTTTGAATTTTGTATTTTTCTGCAGTTCACATTATTGTTGTTCAATATTAATCTTGTTGTATGTAATAGTATAGGCCTTTCAATAGAGAGTTTGTAACAATTGATTATTAGAAAATGGAAAAATCTATTTTTGGGTGAGATAGCCATGTCGCCCTGATGGAAGGTTCCTATAAGTAGCTTCCTAAGGAATATTTGACTACAGTGATATTCCCAGATAATTTACCTTTAGGTCTCCAGAATTCTAACTCCTGGCGCGAATATCCTTAAAATTTCTCTTAAGGATATCGCATAAATCAGGAGACGTATATCTTGATACGACACATAGCAATCTTCACCCAGAATAGTGTTTTCGCCTCGAAGGGGAAGAGTGGCAAAAATAGAAGGGGAGACGTTATCAAGGTTACCCTTTCTCCCATACTACTATTGTGTATCTAGATGGCGCCATATCCAAGGTGGGGGTTTTTCCTAGTAGCATTGAGCATGGTGCTACAGATATAGAAGTTTTATGAGGGATCCTGCCAGGCCCTTTTCTATAGAAAAGGAGGGTGGGTCCATCAGGACGACATGGCTATCTCACCCAAAAATAGATTTTTCACTTCGCTCAAAATCCATTTTTTGGGCTCAAGCCATGTCGTCCTGATGGAAGTTTACCAGAGAATTACTAGAAAGAACTGTATCAGTGGATTTTCATAGGTGCCTTAACGTTGGGACAATTTTTCTATGGTCATCTGAACCATTGAGACAAATGACGTTACCGTTATCCGTCATTACCACTAATCATAGACAATGTTAGTGCTTCCTGCCCCCTGCAGGGAAGAGTCATACTAGACAGTAGAAAAGGGGCCTCAAGGTTAGCATATATTGTATGAACAAACATAAGTATCCACTAGATATACAAAAGGTCTCACGGTTTGTATATATTGTCGGAACAATTAAGTGTCAACTATATCCATTATTTGTAGGCATACAATAATATGAGGTTTACTTAAATAAATAAGTAAGAGAACTCTGGCATATTTAATGTGCTAATTGCGGGGCAAAATAAAGGACGCAATTACACTCTAATGGACATTTGATTCGAATAAATGACTAAATGAAATAACGAGTGTCACAAATGTAACATGTTAAAGGAATTATACGTGCAACGTATACAGAAAATATTTTTCTTCCTGAAAGGGAAGAAATGATGAGTGCCACTCTAAAACTGAAAATTTTGATAAATTTTCCCGATATAAATTCTATAAATGTTGTATACTATCAACACTGTGTAATAAGTACACACGACACAAGTGTTATCTGTATAATTCCACACCTGAGATTTTGAACAGTCTTAGTGTCACCATGGTGACACTCACTTATAAGGTATCGTACTGGAAGTGTCAACACCTTTTCACCCTAATTGATAGTCCCAATCAATTCACTGTTCATCGCAGCACTAGATGACAGGTTTTAATACACTACCTGCCGCCACCACATAATGCTTCAGTTCGTGGACTTGCTTAGCGTAGTGTTTGTAGAACACCCTGGATGATTTCCATCCCGTATATGAGCGAAGACGCTCAAAGTCCATATACTGAAAAAAGTTCAGCGATGAAGCTATTTTCCTCGGATCATGACCTGCGGGTGTAGTGTCAGGATGCGCTCTGCGAATGAAGTAGGTGAGCTTCGCCCTCAGTTGTTTTAGGGACAAGTTTGATCCTGAGGTTTCTCCTATAAAGAGCTATCCTCCCCTGAAGTCTGAAGTTCTACGAAGATAGACCTTTAGACACTCTACTGGACACAGAGAGACATCTTCCTTCAGATGGCAGATTCTCCAGTGACCCCATCTTTTAGTGGGTAGCTCGTTCTTGGCGTGAAAAGCTGGATTAGGAAAGAGATTCAGTTCTCCCACTTCTGTGAACTGAATGTGGCCCTCATTTCTTGATAGGGCTATTTTACTACTTCTAGCCGCTGAGGCTATAGCGAAAAGGAAAATAACCTTCTGGGTTAGATCCTTGAGAGAACAATCTTCATTGTTCACAGATGAAGCATAATGTAGGACCTTGTCCAAAGACCATGAAATGGGCTACGGAGGAGCTGCAGGCCTAAGTCTAGCGCATGACTTCCGGATCTTGTTAAAGATTTCGTTCGTCAGATCCACTTGAAAGGCGTATAGAAGAGGTCTAGTCAGGGCAGAATTACACGTAGTTATCGTGTTGGCTGCCAGACCTTGATTATGAAGGTGGATTAAGAAGGACAGACAGAAGTCTATTGAAATCTCTTTCGGTCCTTTTGCTTTAACAAAAGCAACCCACTTTTTCCAAGACGATTCATATTGTCTTCTAGATGACTTAGACTCGTATTCTTCTAAGAAGTCTATACTGCCTTTTGAGATCCCAAATCTTTTCTTACCGGCTAAGGCGAGAAAATCGTGAAATGAAGGTTTGGGTTCTCTGTGATGAATCGAAGACAGTTGACTTCTAAACCCATTGAGATAGTGCTGGGTTCGGTAAAAGGGCCAGCCTCAGCCTCAGTTCCATCACTAGAGGGAACCAGTTGCTCTTGGGCCACTTGGGAGCCACTAGAGCTGCCGTTCCTTGGAAGGATCTCAGCATGTTGAAGACCTTCAGAAAGGAGATTGGATGGAAGGAACAGGAAGTTCCGGGTCCATCCATTCCAAACTAGGGATATGGCTTCCGTTATCTCCTCTAGAGGGTCCTTGTATGGGGCTACACATCGAGGTAGTTTCTTGATGACGCTCGTCACGAAGAGGTCGATCTGCAGTTCTGGGACTTGTTCCAAGATGGAAGAGAATGAGTCTGCATCTGTGGACCATTCTGACTCTATCGTCTTGAGCCTGAGTAGAGAATTCGCTGTCACACTGCGGATCCATTGCAAGTAAACTGCTGGTAGGTGCCATCTCTTTAGGCAAGGGATGGCTAATATCGCGTGGATTATATGGGACGATCTCAAGCCTTGTCAGTTCAGACATCTCACTATCACTTCACTGTCCAAGATCAGACTGATGAGGACTGATCTGCGAGGGTAGAATTTTTCCAACGTCAAAAGGACTGCCGTGGCTTTCAAAATGTTGATGAGAAAGGCCTTGAACCGAGATGACCAAGTCCCTTGAACTTTCCTTTGATGGGAGTGAAATCCCCATTCTTCCATCGGGCCATCAATGTGGATGGATATGGATGGTAGAGGTGGTTGCAAGGGCACGGTCCTCATTAGGCTCTTGGCCTTCAACCATGGGTTGAGAAGTGATCGAAGTAAGGCCGATATCGGTCATTTTAGATCTCTTCGAGCGTTTGATGCGTATCTTCTCCAGACTCCTGACGCCTCTTTCAGCTGTGCTTTTAGCACTGGGTCTGTCACTGCTGCGCACTGGAGAGAGCTCAGTACTCTTTTCTGTTAGCGTCTTGAAATCCTGTTGGATTACAGTAGTCTCTTAACCGACCCTGCGATCTCCTTCCTCTTCCCTGAGGGAATGAAGAGACAATGTGACCTCTGGTTCCAATGGTTTTCCAGCAATTGAAACCTTTGAGATGGAGAGAGTTGAGACTTCTTGAAGTTGATTTTGCATCCCAGATGTTCCAGGAACTGGGTTACTTATTTGGATGCTTGCAGACCACATGTTTCGGGTGCTGCCCGCACCAGCCAGTCTTCCAGGTACTCTGCTACCTGAACAGTTTCTAGGCGTAGTTGTTGCACGACTGCGTCTGCGAGTTTCGTGAAGATACTTGGGACTATGTTTAGTCCGAAGAGTATGGCTCTTAGAACATACTTTGTCTTCCGTAGCTTGAATCCTAGGTAGGAGGAGAGGGGGCGACTGACTAGAAGGTGCCAATACGCATCTATCAGGTCTATCTAGACTGTGAGTGCCCCTTTCTGTAGCAGGGTCCTTATGTGTTGAAGGATTAACATCCTGAACTTGCTGTTTCTAATGAAATTGCTGAGTGGTGACAAGTTCAGAATGACTGAGTTTTTCTGAGTCCTTCTTGGGAACACAAAACAGCCTTCCCTGGAATTCGATGGACTCTAGTCCTATCTTTATTAGGCCGTGGGCCCAAAGATCGAAGGTCCAACGATCCTGAAATTGTTGGAGCCTCCCTCCAACCGGAAGCGTCTCCTTGCTTCGATTGATCAGAGGGTTTACCTCCTCGACTGCCTACCTGGGGCACCGCGGTCATAGAAACTGTGGGATGTTGTTGAGCAGGCCAAGGGAAAAGTCTAGACTTCTTCGTCTTCCTTTTAGGTTGGGGACCCACATCCAGGGAAGACTTCCTCTTTGAAGAGATGCCCATTTCTGGAGAAGACTCCTATTTTCCGTGATGGCTTTCTCGACTACCTGTTTGACTACTTCGTTTGGAAAGAGGTCTTTACCCCAGATGTTAGAAGATATCAGCTTCCTGGGTTCATGTTTCACTGTTGCAGCAGCAAACACGAACTCTCTACAGGCTCTCCTAGCCTTCATGAAAGCATACAGGTCCTTTACTAGGGTGGTCCTATGCCTTTTGGCCAGGACCATGAGCATGGCTGGGGTACTTCATTGGCCTGCACACATCTCTATGCAGTTTGGTAGGGATAAAGAGGCCGCAAGTCTCTGCTTCGTCTCTTGTTCCTTGCACAAGAGAAAGTCAGAAAGTTTAGGGAGATTCTTGCTAAACTGTCGACCAGCGATGTCTGCATCCAGTTTCCCTACTGAGAATGTTAAGTGGACTTCCTTCCTTTCCTTCTCCTGCATGGGCAAGGCTAACGATATAGGCCTGCACTCCTCTAGTGCCGGGCATGGATCGCCTGCCTCCACTGCCTTGGGAACAGATTTAAATGCCTTCAACATAAAGGGGAAGGCCACTGAAGCAGGAGCAAGAAAGGTAGGGTGTTTTTTGCTCCTCAAGGCGGACACTTTCGACACCGAATAGCCCGCCTTTCTCAGGCTACTTGACAAGAGAGCCTGTGCCTTATCGTGGTTGAAACCCATGACCTCCATTGGTTCCGTGTCCTCTTTTGGCATTGGTTCATGCTTCAGTCGAATGAAGCAATCAGGGTAATCGTTAAAGCTTGGCCAAAACTGGATGTTGTCTAATGGGACAGCTCCCATCTTCTCTGAGACGTAAAGTTTGCCGTTGAAAATCGGCATAAACTCCGCATACCTCCAAGGATTGGTTTTGGAGCAGGTCGGGAGGTCCTGGCCTCTGGGTCACTTGTATGACCCTCGGGAAGCGAAAGGTGGAGCTTCACGGAGCTCTCTAATGAATTTTGCTTCCTTTGTTTCGTCTCATTTGCGAATGTTCTCTATTAAATCCGTAAGACGGGCCAGTGCCTGGCTCATATTATACAATGAAGGGGTAGAAGGTGAAGACGTCGAGGGTAACAGCTCCGGTGCCGGCACAGACGGAAGGAACTCCGACTCGACATCATCATCTTCTTTCAGAGGTAGAGAATACTCCTCCTCGGGATGATCCTTTAAAAGATCCTTTTCAGTGTCCTTAGACACTTCCGACATCCTTACTTCCTGGTGGATGTCCATACTTTGCAACGCCTCCCTGACATCCGTCTCGATGGCAATCTGGATGCCGGAAGGAGTGAATCGTGCTTGGGGCACAACCATTTCACTGCCCGCTTTTGGGAACAGTAAGCTATGCATCCTATCGTTAGGTAGGTATGGTCCTGGAGAGTTCTTCTGGAACCCTCTTACCCACTTGCACATCCCTCGACTCCGTTGACTTGGGGTCGTCGAAACCTTCGGTCACCAAGGTCCGGCAGATATTGTAGACCTGGGGTTCCCAATATTGCAGGGATTCGGTAATAATTGTGCCGGGGGCATGAGACCTGCACTCTTTATGACCGTAGAAATACTTACTCCTAAGATTGCAGAAGATCGCATCACATTTCATCTGGGGTTCCTCCTGTAAAGAAAGGAAAATAAAATGAGTATACAATTGTTTATCTCACATGATAAACAGATATGCAATTACTCATATTTAAATCATTATAGCTTAGGATAGTAAGCTAGAAAGAAATAAGGAAAGACACATACTTGTGTATCCCTCCCAGCCAATTGCTGTGACCTCCCCCGAATATTAAAGATAAAGAGTTTCCTTTATCAGGGCAACTCAAAAGAGAAGGGTTCTAACCTCTAGGGATAGAAAAGTGTACACTGCCACTGACCCTTCTATTTATTTAATATTGTGGGGTAAGTATTAACTGATTCCAAATCAGAGTATTGAAGGAATTCTATTCTTCCAATATAGGGTTGGTCTCAGCAAAAGACTGTACACGGGTACACAAGGTATGTTGGAAATTAACTACTGTATGATAAATACTATAGTTTTCTGTTTGCAGTATATACCATATTGCAAATATACTGGCTACTGTATCATCATATACCATAGTTCAGCCGGTGTGTTGCCAGCATGGCTAGCACCTGGCGGCACAGTCTGGCCGGCATGTCGCCGGCTGGACTAGAGAATAGAAAAGACACATACTTGTGTATCCCTCCCAGCCAATTGCTGTGATCACCCCTTCCAATATTAAGACTTTAGAGTTTCCCAATCAAGGAAAACTCAAAAGAGAAGGGTTCTAACCTCTAAGGATAGAAAAGTCTACTACTACTGATCCTTCTAAACTATTAATATTGTTGGGTAAATATAAACTAATTTCTAATCAGAGTATTGAAGGAATTCTATTCTTTCAATATAGGATTGGTCTCAGCAAAAGACTGTGCAAGGATACACAAAATATGTTAAAAAATAGCTACTGTATAATATATACGATAGTTTTCTATTTGCAGTATATACTATACTGCAAATATACTGGCTACTGTAAAATCATATACTGTAGTTCAGCCGGCATGTTGCCGGCAGGGCTAGTACCTTGCGGCACCGGCCCAGCCGACATGTTGCCGGGGTTAGTACCTGGCGGCACTAGCTGACAGAGAGAGAAAAAGCATGGAGTGAAGGGCTGCCATATTAAAATGCATGTTTAAACAAAATAAGGATGTAGGTATATAATCTTCCTGCCTTCCTCCGGAAAGAAGGTTCAAATAGAAGGGTAGAATGCATCATTCAGGCTTCCATCCAGCATCAAGATCCATTGCTGGCATTGCCAGTCTCAGGACTGTGGATGGCAGTCCAAGGGAGGACTGAAGAACCTTCGGCGGCAGAAGGGTATCTTACCGGCAGCCGTCAGAGCCGGCACAACCTTCCCGGATCCTTGTGTCCATAAGGGAAAGACTGAGTGACTAAACAGCTGCTTATGTAGGGGCCACCCACCCGGCAAGCAGTGAGATTGCAGGATGACAGCCACAGGATTGCGATGGTTAAGTCATCGCTAAAGGACAGAGAGGGAATGGAAAAGAGTCCTGTATCAAGTGTAAAAGAGGGCGGCAATCGCCACTTCCACACAAGAGTGAAACAATGTTTCAGTATCGGCGCCATCCAAGGCGGCAGAAGAATAACTATTCTTCAGCCTAGGGTCTGCCGAATCTATCAAGTGTAGAAGGCGGCGGCAGGATTGTCGCCGCCTGCACACCAGAGAGAAACAATGTTTCAGTATCGGCGACATTCTAGGCGGCAGAAGAATACTATTCTTCAGCCTAGGGTCTGCCAACACAGGACTAGTCTTCTAGAACACAGGGGAGAAGGTGGCGGCATCATACTACCACTTCAGGTGCGGCCTAGGGAGGCTTAGCCTCCTATGCCGGCAGCTATAAGCCGGCAGGGGAGTGACTACTCACCTTGCAGCTCTGCCACCGGCAGAAAGACTGAATACTCTGAGGTTCTTTCAAAAACCAAAGCCGGGACCTCACCGGCAAAGGTGGGAGACAGATAACCCTAGCCTAGTCCAGCCAGAGTGCACTAGACTATGGCAAGACCAGATAGGGTTGCCGCCTGCAGCGGCACTTAGAGAGAAGGAGGGATTACCCTTAAATCTCCACAGGAGACAAGTATCGAGTTATATAATTCTAGGAGATGTACTATCTCCCGTTGCATTAATAAAACGATACACGAGGGTAAACGGGGATAATGTCTGAAAGTATACTACAGCGCCTAGGCTAGGAAGCCTACCGCAGATGAGATCTCGGTTACCTAAATCGCTGAAACTCTAACGTATACAATCGACAAAGAAAGAGGAAATTATGCATAAAATAAATATCTTTACTAGTATAATTGTGCCTATATAGCTTTCATAATTTATTAATGCTATTATAACCGGGAAAGTCGTTCTGCTAACTAAATAACACATGCATAGCAAACGTCAGCGCACATGGCGCCTCCGGTGACAGGCCTAGCTCCTAAACACAATAAATTACTCTAATTTCACTGTGAAACAGGAGCTAAAAATTATACACTGTAAAGAATCAATACTCAACTTTCCAGAGGCGAAAGAAGCTGGAGACTGCATAATAAATCCTCACAAAAGCGATCAAAACGTAAGATCAACAGGGAACACCACCTTGCGAAATCGCTACCAAAATAGGAATAACCGCCATCTTGGATATGGCGCCATCTAGATGTTCAATGGTAGTATGGGAGAAAGGGTAACCTTGATAACGGCTCCCCTTCTATTTTTGCCACTCTTCCCCATCGACGCAAAAACCCTATTCGGGGTGAAGATTGCTATGTATCGTATCAAGATATACGTCCCCTGATTTATGCGATACCCCTAAGAGAAATTTTAAGGATATTCGCGCCAGGAGTTAGAATTCTGGAGACCTAAAGATAAATTCTCTGGGAATATCACTGTAGTCAAACATTCCTTAGAAAGCTACTTATAGGAACCTTCCATCAGGACGACATGGCTTGAGCCCAAAAAGTTATTATCTTTTATTCCCAGTATTACATACATAATTTGTATTTTGATTTCAGAACGAGTCATCCTTGTTAAGATTGTCATAGAATTCCGTAGATGTGTCCTTTTTTTCATGTTTGTACAGGTTTGCAGCTTACACTTTTCTGTGCATGAGAGTCCACTGACGAGGCACTGACACTTTGGAAGCTGACAGAATTTCACACATTTTTTATTATCATTAATTATTATTATTATTATTATTATTATTATTATTATTATTATTATTAATTATTATTATTATTATTATTATTACTTCCTAAACTAAACTACAACTCTAGTTGGAAAAAAGAATGCTATAAGCCCAGGGGTCCAAAAAGTGGAAAACAGCCCAGTGAGGAAAGGAAACAAGGAAAAATGAAATATTTCAAGAAGAGCCGAAACAAAAATTTCCTATATAAACTATAAAATTCTTAACAAAACAAGAGGAAGACACATTAGATAGAATATTGTTGTTCCCGAGTGTACCCTCAAGCAAGAGAATTCTAACCCAAGACAGAGGAAGACCATGGTACGGAGGCTATGGCACTACCTAAGACTAGAGAATAATGGTTTGATTTTGGAGTGTCCTTCTCCTAGAAGAGCTGCTTACTATAGCTAAAGAGTTTTTTCTACCCTTACCAAGAGGAAAGTGGCCACTGAACAATTATAGTGCAGTAGTTAACCCCTTGACTGTAGAAGATTTATTAGGTAATCTCAGTGTTGTCAGGAGTATGAGGTCAGAGGAGAATCTGTAAAGAATGGGCCAGACTATTCAGTGTATGTGTAGGCAAAGGGAAAGTGAACCGTAACCAGAGAGAAGGATCCAATGTAGTACTGTCTAGCCAGTCAAAGCACCCCATAACTCTCTCGTGGTAGTATCTTAATGGGTGGCTGGTGCCCTGGCCAACCTACTACCTACAAGATGAACTCTGAAATGACTCAAGGTGCAGGAAAGCCTGTTAACCATCGTACTTAAAGCTTACCACTGACTTGTGTGCACCAACCACGGCCCTCTTGTGGATGTGGTACATATGGAAAAGGAACTAAACTGCGTCGCCAGACGGCACTCTGGTAGTTGGCTCTGAGCGAGTGTTGTCGAAGGCTGTACTCGCAAGATGTTTATCGACCTGAATCTACTAATCCTTTCTTTGCTCATCAGAACTGGTAGCGAATTTATTTGTACAAATTATGTTTATTCGGGCTGCATATAGATTGCATGCAAATTCCTGGAGGGCATCAAATAACTTGTCAGTCACATGCCAATGTTCACCAAGTGCAGTGAATGCTTTCTAGAAATTCTGGTTCTGTTGCAGGATTTTAAATCCTTTGGGTTTTCCTTGACCAGCAAAAGCACTGATTGAGACCTATTAAGGCATTACACATATCAAAACCACGGCTTGAAGCAAGTTTGTTGATACTAATCAGTCTTCATCAGTTTTTTGTCTCACATCTCATGTGCATTTGGCAACCAACAATTCTGCATAAGGCAAGGGAGATGATCATGACATATGTGTCCTCTGCAATCAGTAAGGTTGACTTGCTTCCAGACTCAGCTGCGTGGTGAGCATATAATAACAAGCGTGTGTCAGCTTCTTCATGCATGCATTTCAATTCATCAAATTCTGACACTGCATTAGATGTAATCTTGAAGCATCATTCTCCGGAAGTTACAAAAATCACCTTTTCTTGAAGTTGGTCCCGTCTTTCTCTTGCCAATTGGTTGCAAAGAAGTGGGTCAATTTGGCTTTGCTCTCGGGGCAGGCAAGTAGGTAGCGCCAATTTCGAATTTTGTGGCCAGGAATGATTTGCGAGAATGATATTCCTCTGTCAGTCCCTCTTTCTGTTCTTTCAGTTGTTTTGATCGACGTAGCATCGTATTTGTTAAACACTACATTGATTCAAGAACTTGATGCTGATGTTTACAGTACAGTTTTGAAAAGGCATTCAGACAACTCTGAGAATGTAATGTCTACTTGCATTTTGTGTACAATCCCCCATGCCATTGATGATCGCAGCTGAAGGTAAGTCAATGCGTTCATTTGATAAAGTCACTCGTGCTACAAGATTACATGCCAATACTAGCTTGTTGGTATTTTTTGCAGAGCCATCCCAATTCCCCAACGATCACGGTAAAGGTCCGAGAGGATGCTGGAGAACTTCTTCCATGTCCATTTTCCGGCAACTTGCTATCAACAACCTTTGAGAGAACAGTTGGTAATCAGCTTTCAAGACAGTTTCTTTGTTTCCCGATTTAGCTTTCACTTTTTTTTTCAAACTGTCATATCACTTCAGTTGCAACTTTTTGAAAAGGTTATAGAAGGCAGTGCCTCTTTTGAGTCTTCAATCAAAAAACTTCTGGTATGCCTTCTCTCCCTGATTTTGAGCTGTGAGGAGATCACTTACAACACTTTTGGGTGCTCTGATACCAGATGATATGCTCATCAGTTCATCGGGAGGCAGTTCGAAAGGGTTGATCCAGTTAACTATCCAGCACGCCAATTACAGACTTGACATCACATTCATCCTTCTGAATGTGAGATACTACTAGGTATGCATGGCTAAGACCATGATCTTTGAGTTCAACCAAAGCACACAATTGTCGTATGCATGTGCTTCGATGCTCTGAGGTCAGGTAGTACTTTGATACTGCTGTTGGCTTCAAGCTAAAACCTCTTGTCCTAACAAGTTTCTGCATGTCACGATTGACAGTCTCTTCAACTGTTTGGTCGACTGGGACATGTCCAAATGTTTTGTCCCACTGAGCTGAACGGAGAATCTGCCTTCCAAAAAGTGTTGGTAACTCACAGGATGATCTTCCTCAAGTTTCATCATTTGAGCATGGCATATCGATAGGCAGCGGATATAACTTTGCTTGTCATAAGCAAAACACTAAGGAATCATGCCGCGTATTCAATGGAGGTGCAGTACCCAGTTGCCTTCCCTGAAGGCACGAATGAGAGCCAGCAGAAGTTCCAGAAGATCCAGATAGGACATCAGGAATGATGCTAGTGGTCCACGGGTGTTTCGAAGTTCATCTTGATATTCTGCAAAATGGATAACAATTTGCTTTGCGGATGTGTCGTTCATGAGTACAAACAATGTTTGGTTGTTGGTTTGGGCATATACTTCAGAAGTAAGGTTTATCAGGCCTCAAAGTGCTGGCAAGTCGTTTGTGTGATTTTCTTCTATCCACTCTTGAAAACCTTTCACATTAGGCACATCAATGCTTCATAAATGATCTTGTGGAGTCGAACACCACAGTTGTACTGTCTACCTTCAGTCACACTGTTAATTGACTCTTCTGCAATGACTCCAGTTTCGACTGCTAAATTTCGAAGTTCAGCTTCTCCAAACCACTTACCCAGAATGGACAGGAGATTGCAGATTGTGTGAAAGGTTCCCATTCGCAAGATCATGTTCTAGAAGGCTTCCTGATTCTGCCAGATGACATCCGTTGCTTTGGAGTACAAGGATATATTGAAAATGCAGGTGAGTTCTGGAAGATTGAGTGCAGTCATTATCTTCTTTGTCTCTTCAAGTATTTGGTGCACAGTGGACATCTGAGTTGCTTGGGAATTGATTGTTGGCAAGTACCTAACTGCGTCGGGCTTTATGTCCACATGGTCACTTGTCAGAATGTAAAAGCCTGCCCATGAGCTCGTTTGTTGGTTTGTCGGATTACTCATCCGCACTAACAACCATGAAAGGTTTTAGTTCTTGGCTAAAGCTACCTTCTGTGCATCCACAGGATGATCTGGCTATCTCACCCAAAAATAGATTTTTCCCATGTCAGATTCCGCTTTTTTGGGCTCGAACCATGTCGTCCTGATGGAAGTGTTCTAGAGAATTATCATTCTCAGTTGTGACCACAAGAGTTTTAACCCTTTAAATTCCATAGATATAAGCATATTTCCTTTAGCATTGGTAACTATGGTACCAACTATGAGAGTAAGCAAAATGTTTGTACAAAGTAGGAGCCAAGGAAATCAATAGCACAGTCCCACTCACTGTGAAGACGAACTTTGTCCCCAGTAGATGAAAAGACCGAAGTCTATAAAAGGAGGCTTAAAAATTGAGGTATTCTTCTTTTATTCTATATGGTAGGTCCAATAAAAGGAAATTAAAAAAGGAACAGTACTCTTTCATTGTTTCCAAAAATTCATACATGTAACAGTACCAATGCAATATTATATACAGTGGATATATACAAAAAACCAAAGTTTTCGCACCCCAAAAATTATGTAACGAAGTAGGAAAATAGTAACACTCATGATATAAAAGAAAAATATCGCCTTTGACTCCTTACAATATTAAATAGTACATTGAATAGAAGAACATTATTCCCTTTGCACAATGTAGACTGAGAAGTCCCTACTATACAGTCCATGAGAGTCCATGCACAACACTTAAGCAGCTGGTTTAATCACACTACCAGCGGCCACTAAAAAGTCTTTAAAATTCTCTTCCACCTGACGTAAGTAATGTTTGAAGAATACTCTTGATTTCCATCCTATGCAAGCCTGTAAGTCTGCAAAGGACATAGATTGGAAAAAAATTAAGGAAGAGGCAACTTTTCTAGGGTCATGACCCAATGGAATACTTTCAGGGTAAGCCTTCTGATGGAATAGGTGAGTTTAGACCTTAGCTGTTTCAGAGAAAGGTTAGATCCTGCCGTCTCCCCTTTAAAAAGTTGACTGCCATTCAAGGCCCGACTCTTTAACATGTAGGCCTTAAGGCACTTCATGGGCAAAGAGAAGAGTCCTCCTGTAGTGGAACAATCTTCCAGGGCCCCCAGCGATTTGTGGGAAGTTTGTTTTTCGTCAAGAATGCAGGATTTCGGTAAAGATTCACCTCCCATGATTCCGAGAATTTAATGTGGCCATCATCCTTTGAAAGGGCCACGATCTCACTGGATTTAGCACCAGAAGCCATAGCAAGCAAAAAGATAGACTTTTAAGTTAGATCCCTCAGAGAGGTAGAGGCATTATCTATCGAAGAAACAGAGTGCAGGACTTTATCCAATGACCATGAAATAGCCTTGGCAGAAGCATTAGGTTTCAGTTTAGCACAAGTCTTCGGGATCTTATTGAACAGCTCGCTATCGAGTTCAATATCAAAAGAATAAGCAATTAGTCTAGTTAGTGCCAACTTACATGAGGCAATAGTTGTAGAGTCCAGAACTTGATCATGCAATGAGATAAACAAAATAAAGAAGTCCATAGAAATGGAAGAGGACTGATGACTTTTCACGGATGCAGCCCCTTTTTTTCCAGGAAGACAAATATTGTTGTTTTTTGGTGTTGGACTTGTAATCTTCTAGGATGTCAATTCTATCCTTTGCACCTCCGAACTCTCTTTGAGCCGCGAGAGTGAGAAAATCCCGAAATGAAGGGTTTCTGCTATCCAAGAAGAAGCGGAGAAAGACTTCGGCTGAACATCCTAAGACAGTACTGGAGATGGTAGAGGGACCTGGGGAGGTTTGAGTTCCAGAACAAGAGGATACCAATTGCTCTTGGGCCACTTGGGAGCCACTAGAGCTGCTGTTCCCTTGAAAGTCTTGTTGTTTGTTCAGGACTTTCATTAGGAGACTGAATAGTGGAAATAGGTAGATGTAAGACCACTGGTTCCAATCCAGAGACATCGCATCTGTTCCCGTTGCTTCAGGATCTAAGTTTGGTGCTATATACTGGGGATACTTTTTGTTCAAGCTCGTCGCAAGGAGATGGATTTGCAGTTCTGGGACTTGCTCTGGAATGAAACAGAATGATTTTTCTTCCAGAGCCCATTCTGTTTCCAGAGGTTTGGATCTTGACAGGGTGTCCGCCATCACATTGCGAACCCCTTCGAGTTGAACTGCTGAGAGATGTCAATTCCTCTGCTTTGCTAAAGTGAGCATTGCTAGGATCCCATGGATGATCTGAGGAGATTTGGAGCCCTGTCTGTTGACTCAGAGGACTATCATCCTGTTGTTGATGACTAATTTGATGAGTAATTTCGTCTTTAGGTTTCGTCTCTATAGAGTCAGAAACACGGCGATAGCTTCCACAATATTGATCTGAAATTTTTGAAATGTGATTGACCACTGACCCTGTACTTTTTTGGAAGGTGAGTGTCCCCACCAGCCTTGTTCTGAGGCATCCGTGTGAATAGTCACGGAAGGAGGAGGATACTGCAGAGGGACGTGTGCCGATAAACTCTTGGCAGTGGTCCATGGCTTGAGCTCCTTTCGCAGTAAGACCGAGGATTTGTGGTCAACATCTCTCTGAGCATTTGATGCTTTTCTTCTCGAGACTCTAATGGCATCTTTGATTCTTGCTTTTAAGATTGGGTCCATCACAGCAGCAAACTGCAGTGATCCCAAGCCTCTTTCATATTTCTGCCTCGTGAGTGCTCTGAACAAAGTAGGCACCTGACAGAGTTTGCGATTTCCTTTCTCTTGCCTTGCAGTGGAGAGAGGATGTGTGACTTTAGATTCCAGTGAAGTCCAAGCCACTGGAATTCCTGAGCTGAAGACAGCGTGGACTTCTCGAGGTTGATTTGAAAACCCAGAGACTGTAGGAATATAATGATTTCTTGGGCTGTCAGAAGACATTCTGACTTCGTTGCAGCTCAGACTAGCCAGTGGTCAGGGTACACCATCACCTGGAGGCCTCTGTTCCATAATTGTTGGACGATGGCCTCGACTAGCTTGTGAAAATCCTCGGAGCCATACTGAGCCCAAAGGGCATAGCTCTGAATATGTACTCCTTTCTTGCCAGTCTGAAACCAAGGTAAGGGGAGAAGAGTCAACCTCTTGGAAGATGTTAATAGGCATCTGTAAGATTTATGAAGACGGTGTAGGCCCCCTGGGGTAGAAGGGTCCGTATTTGCGAGATAGTCAGCATCTGGATCTTGTCTTTCGGAATGAATTTGTTTAGTGAGAACAAGTCCAGAATAGTTCAAAGAGTGTTTGAATCTTTCTTGGGCATGCAGAATAGCCGCCCTTGAAAGCTTATGGAATTTTTCGGAGAAGTTCCTGTACATAATACTCCAAAAATAGGGTTGTGGGTTGGAAGAACCTCTTGAACTGGGGTGGTTTCTGTATACATTTCCAGGCCCAGATATTGAATTGCCATCAATCCCTGAACAGGTGAAGTCATCCCCCTACTGGGAGCTCCTCGTTGTTGTGAAGGACCTGCGTCTTTAACTGCCTTGCCTCTACTTCCTCGGCTTCTACACTGACCGCCTTTTCCAGACCTTCCCCTCCCACTGGTGTCCTTCTTTTGAGCTCTGGCAGAGTGGAACATGGTGGTGGCTCTCTCATACACTGGGTTGAAAGCTGAAGACTGTGAAAAATACTGCTGGGAACAGTGTGTACAGTCTGAGGGATGGCGGCAAATGAAGCTGTCGCGACAGGAAAGGATTTCCTTCTCTTAAAGTGTCGTCTGGGCTTCTACCCTTGGATTGAGGTCCTTCACTGGGGGGGGGGGTAAGTTTCCGTTTAGAGGACATACCCCACTTCTCTACAAGGTTCTTATTCTCCTGAGCCACTTTGTCCATGACTTCCTTAACCAATTTCTTTGGGAAGAGGTCTTTCCCCCAGATATTGGAGTCGATCAGCTTTCTAGGTTTATGTCTGATCGTAGCAGCAGCTAGGACGTGTTCTCTACATGCTCTTCTTGCTAGGAAGAAAGAATGGAGATCTCTATGAAACATGGTTAGATGAGTCTTCGCCAAGACAGGGAAGAGATCAGATTTGGAATAGTTTCCAATAAGCATCTCTAGATAAGATTGGAAGGATAAAGAGAAAGATAGTCTCTCTTTAGCTTCTTATTCTTCCCTTAATAGGGATTCAGGAATTTTAGGCAGTTTCTCATTAAACTGCTTGCCTCCAATGTCTTTATCTAGTTTTCCAACAGCAAAAGTACGTTGGACAACCTCCCAACAGTCCGAATCATAAGGAAGGGCTAGGGAGACAAGTTTGCACTCCTCTAGCACTGGCAATGGTTTACCCCCTACTACTGCTTTCTTTACAGCCTTTAAGCTTTTAGTAGCGAAAGGGAAGACAGTATCCTTGGGGGCTACAAAGGTGGCCTGCTTCCTGCTAAAAGTAGAAAGTTGGGTATAAGAGAATTCGGCCGTCTCCAGATCCTTAACCAAAAGAGACTGAGCTATGGTCCAGAATGGTTGTTTCCTTAGAGATCATGTTATCCCAAATACACGCTTCTGAGTTAAGCCTTACATATCAGTAAGGATAACTATTGATCAATGGGAAGAATTCCAAGTCTGAGACTGGCTTGGAACCCAAACCCTCTCTAATGTGGAGGTACCCTTTACTTAAGGCCATATGCTCAGCATAATGCCAGGTGTTCTTAACTAAGCATTCTGGTAGATTCAAAGCTGGGGGAGCCTTAGAAACAGGTGCCTTTTGTAAAGATTCTATCCTCACCATGAAAGCTTTCATCGACGCCATAAATTCCACTTGACTAGGAAACAAAGGTTTGTCTATCGTAGGAACAGGTGTAGAGGTAAAAGCTGGGGCCTGAGCAGTATGGATGGGGGAACAAGCTAAAGAAGCACTGGGAACAGTACTCACCCAAGGTACATCCAATGACTCCACAGAGGCTTCCGTGGTCAGCAGGATCCTCTCCCTCACTGACGACACAGAAGAAGCTGTCGACATATTATTATTATTATTATTATTATTATTATTAAATGCTAAGCTACAACCCTAGTTGGAAAAGCAGGATGCTATAAGCCCAGGGGCCCCAACAGGGAAAATAGCCCAGTGAGGAAAGGAAATAAGGAAATAAGGAAAAATAAAATATTTTAGGAATAGTAACAATATTCAAATAAATATTTCCTATTTAAACTATAAAAACTTTAAGAGAACAAGAGGAAGAGGAACTAGATAGAAAAGTGTGCCCGAGTGTACCCTCAAGCAAGAGAACTCTAACCCAAGGCAGTGTAAGACCATGGTACAGAGGCTATGGCACTACCAAAGAATAGAGAACAATGGTTTGATTTTGGAGTGTCCTTCTCCTAGAAGAGCTGCTTACCATAGCTAAAGAGTCTCTTCTACCCTTACCAAGAGGAAAGTAGCCACTGAACAATTACAGTGCAGTAGTTAACCCCTTGTGTGAAAAAGAATTGTCTAGTAATCACAGTGTTGTCAGGTGTATGAGGACAGAGGAGAATCTGTAAAGGATAGGCCAGACTATTCGGTGTCTGTGTAGGCAAAGGGAAAGAACCGTAACCAGAGAGAAGGGTCCTATTTAGTACTGTCTGGCCAGTCAAAGGACCCCATAACTCTCTAGCGGTAGTTGTCAGCATCCAGGCTCATGACTTGCAGAGCATCCCATACTTCATCATCAGCATGATCTTCTGGTACCGGTAGGAGTTGAACCATAATTGGTGACCAAAAACAGCGGTCACCTCGGCCTTGAGAAAGAGAAGGGCCTTCAGCTCCATATAAGGAAAATAAGGGGCACATTGTTGAGAGCTCTTGTGGAACCCTCTGACCCAGTGAAGGAGTGTCTTCTGACTATTCTTGCACATCCAAGGGGACGTCAGTAGCGTGGAAGCCGGTGTGAAGGAGGTATTTGAAAACCTGACAGTTAGTAGGTTCCCAGATTGCAACGGACCCTTTGGAAACATGACAGTCCACATGTTTCCGGCAGGTCTTGTGGCCACAGGGCAACTTGACCCACCTGGTACAGGTGACTGATAAACACTCCATTTCATCATTAACCTGTAAAGAAGAAAAAATTTCAATGAGTACACATTAAAAATATTTCTTCTTAAGGTTAATCATACATATGAAATTTATACAGAAAATAATGCTTAAGATTAATCCTAGCAAAAATAAACCTACCAGCTAAAATATAGCTTAAGACTACATGATAATAAGGACTCATGCCAAACAACTCAGAAATCATTGGAGATTTATGAAAAAAACTATCAAAAACAGTGTGGTAGGAATATGGAGGAAAGGTTCACATCAAAGGAACACCAGGACCTCCAGAGTCAGTCTATTGGACATCGTAAGAGGGGAAGTTCACTTATCAAACTGCCTAAGCCAACAACAACTGGCCCCAAAGCGCCAGTAGCTGGGTTAAGGCGAACACTATTTCTAGTAGCCAAGATAAAAACTGATCTCTCAATACCCCAGGCATGACAACACAAAGCAGCAGAGGCATTGCCAAGTCTACAGGAAGAGATTAAACAATCCCATATGGAAGGGTTCACACTCAGGGGGAGAGGTACAGGAATGAAAGGCAGCTAATAAAGGAACCTGCCAAGACCTGATCACTATCATTAACTTATGAAAAGAGGGGGTTTAGCCCAAAAGATAATGAGAGCCGTACAAGACGGCGAGGATGCTAAGAATTAGAAATTCAAAGGATGTTCAGACAACTAGGCTGGATGCAATCGACCAACTTCAGAGGACAATGTTCCTCAGATATGGAAGAGGACAGGAAAGAGTAGATGACCAGTCTAAGGCTGCAGCTAAAGCACCAGAGGGAATTTCCCATAGCCAACACACAGCAAGTGCTAGAAGGACTCAAGCTGACAAGACGGGAAGCAGAATTAGAAGGCGACACTTCTGCCAAGACAGACTACCCTGGCAAGGGAGTCAAGACTCTGCAGCAAGAGAAACATAGCGCAGGATGGGAAGCTGCAGACACAGAACAGGAAACTGCAAAGGCGGTAGAGGAGAACCCGAAGGGGTACCAACTCTTCACCTAGATGGGGTTAGGCCATAGGGAGAACTGTGCAGGCAAGACTAGCCTATCTAGAGGGTGAGGGAAAAACTCAATAGCTAGGGTAGGTTGACTCGATAAGAGGAACTGTAGTTCCCAATACAGTCAGGTTATGGCCTAACCAGGAAGGGGAAGGGGCAGAGAAAACACCAAAGGGTGGTCTCTAAGGCGGCAGAGAGATTTAGTCCAAGGAAGGAAAAAATCTCATCCACCTAGGGCCAGATAGATAGCCTACAAGCTATCCTGTCAAAGGATGGTGATGAAGAGTACTTCAGCTGCCATGGGACTAGACAGGGATGGGAACAAAGTTCCACAGCAGGTACCCGCACTAGCAGGCACAAGGGGAAGGGAAAAGGGTGGTGATGGGAGACTCGCTAGAAGGACTCAAGCTGACAAGACAGGAAGCAGAATTAGAAGGCGACACTTCTGCCAAGACAGACTACCCTGGCAAGGGAGTCAAGACTCTGCAGCAAGAGAAACATAGCGCAGGATGGGAAGCTGCAGACACAGAACAGGAAACTGCAAAGGCGGTAGAGGAGAACCCGAAGGGGTACCAACTCTTCACCTAGATGGGGTTAGGCCATAGGGAGAACTGTGCAGGCAAGACTAGCCTATCTAGAGGGTGAGGGAAAACTCAATAGCTAGGGTAAGTTGACTCGATAAGAGGAACTGTAGTTCCCAATACAGTCAGGTTATGGCCTAACCAGGAAGGGGAAGGGGCAGAGAAAACACCAAAGGGTGGTCTCTAAGGCGGCAGAGAGATTTAGTCCAAGGAAGGAAAAAATCTCATCCACCTAGGGCCAGATAGATAGCCTACAAGCTATCCTGTCAAAGGATGGTGACGAAGAGTACTTCAGCTGCCATGGGACTAGACAGGGATGGGAACAAAGTTCCACAGCAGGTACCCGCACTAGCATGCACAATGGGAAGGGAAAAGGGTGGTGATGGGAGACTCAGAAATTGGTAAGGCAGCATGACAGGAAAGCCTAACTGCTACATTAGAACAGGAATAGTGTTCTAAGGGGTCTGCAGTGATATGGTGCAGATAGCCTACCAAAAACTAAGAGGGAAGTCTAAGAATGGGTAAGGTGGCACTAGGGGGTCTACTTGTCTGCATTAGAACAGGGGGTAATGCATTCCAATGGGTAAACAAGAAGTAGACACAGGGAACAAGTTCCCAAGACCTGTGACTCCTCGCCAAACATATAGGCTAAGTGGAAAGTGAAAACAGTCACCTTAGGACAACTGTAAAACACTATTCAACTCCCCGAGGGACCTCCAGGACCACAGCTCCCCGCTGAGACGAGTCGACAGCATGGGAGTATTGGATGCCTCACAAAACCAGTAAGGTTAAGTTAAAGAAGCGGATGGTGCACAGGTGAAAATTTACCAGGCATGGCCGCCAGCCAGGGTGAAGCAAACCAAAATAAATGCAGATATAAAACACACAAGAAACACCATCAAAAGGTGTTGGGATACCCATAATCATACAACACTGTAAAAGAATAATGTAAAACATATTCCTACAATGATATGACTAAATAACTAAGCATTTCTGAGCGATTTGGAAACATGATGCAATAGCGCCGATTGTATGCCGGCCACGAAACAATAAAAGCATGCAAAGCGAACAAAAAAAAAAAAGAAAACGGGTAGAAACGCGAAATTTTCCTACACACAAGAAAAGGGTACTAAACTTAGTCAATAAGGAAAAATCTGAAGCCTCCATGGTCACTAAATCACTTAAAAAGCTAAGAAAAACAAGCAGAAAAAATCCAAGCAATCGTCAAAGTTGGCATCTGCGAAAAGAAATGGTTGAACAGGAAACATGTTAGTTATAGCACACTGAGATCAGGAGTTGTAACGGTTCTCTTGCCCACGTATACTACCCTATCCCTTATCCTTCAAGACAAGGTTAACTCCATTCAGGGAAGATATCAGGATGCCTGAAAACTTTAAATCAATCAATCAATCTATTCGGGGAAAGGATAACCATGGCTTGTTATTAGCACGTCCCTGATTTATACATAATATCTCTTAGGATATTCGCTCTGGAGGTTAAAACTCTGTGATACTTCTCAGGTAAAATTTCATGGGTATATCATTTGCAGAAATATTCCAAGTAGCAGCTGCAATTGAGGAACTTCCATCAGGACGACATGGCTCGATACCAAAAATGTAGTAGGGTAGTAGGTAGATAGTACCACTAGAGAGTTATGGGGTCTTTTGACTGGCCAGACAGCACTACATTGAATCCTTCTCTCTGGTTACGGTTCATTTTACCTTTGCCTACGCATACACAACGAATAGTCTGGTCTATTCTTTACATATTCTCTTCTGTCCTCGTACACCTGACAACACTGAGATTGCCGAACAATTTTTCTTCACCCAAGGAGTTACTGCACTGCATTTGTTCAGTGGCCACTTTATTCTTGGTAAGGGTAGAAGAGACTCTTTAGCTATGGTAAGCAGATCTTCTAGGAGAAAGACACTCCAAAATCCAACCATTGTTCTCTAGTCTTGGGTAGTGCCATACCCTCTGTACCATGGGTTAGAGTTCTTTTGCTAGAGGGTACACTCTGGCACACTGTCCTATCTTGTTTCTTTTCCTCTTGTTTTGTTAAAGCTTTTATAACTTATATAGGAAATATTTATTTTGTTGTTGTTACTCTTCTTAAAATATTTCATTTTTCCCTGTTTCCTTTCCTCACAGGGCTATTTTCCTATTGAAGTCCACGGGCTTATAGCAATCTGCTTTTCCAACTAGGGTTGTAGCTTAGCAAATAGTAATAATAATAATAATAATAATAATAATAATAATAATAATAAAAATATGCTTTGATGTCTTCAGCTGCCCCATTGTAACTCCATACATAAGATCTTGGGAAAACGACCATACTAGCTTTTGTGTCAGTGTTGTAGTTGCCTCAGAACCTTTGCAGCCAGTTAAAAGGGTGGTCAAACACATCTTCATCAGATCTGGTGTACTTATATTGCTCATCAAGCTCTTCTGGGTGAGGGGACCATGGTTGTTCATGTTGCTTTGACTTAATGACATTTCTAAGAAGTACTGCAGATTTGGTTATGGTATGTTCCATCCTCTGATTATGAGATGAATATAGGTCAAGCTTTTCTCTCAGTGTCATGTTTTCTCTTGCAAGTTCCTCAGAGGTGATACTGTCTGGAATGAACAGGAGTATGTTGTTATTTCCATAGATGATCTATATGCACGGTCCAAGTTCTGTTTCAAGTCAGCGTCGTACTTGCTTCTTAGTATGTACCTTGATATCAGTTACTCCTTCAGCATGCATAAATGACACAAGCTTCTCTGTTAAGTTTGTCATGTATACTATTTGGTGTTCGGCAATCAATTCTTGTAAGATATAGTCAAAGAGCTGTTGGTAAGCATATGACTCAGATAGAGTGCATGCTTCTTCTTCAATGTCTTCATGGTCCTCACTGATGGGAAGTTGTTTTGGTCTCTGTCTCGTGTATTCTAGCTAACATGATCTGTGGTAGTGTACTTCAGCAGCTACCAATTTATGAGATGTGATGGCCAGGATTCGTTCATCAGTTTTCTTCTGGCTTTCAGGCCGTTTTTTAGTCAAATAACTGCATGCAGATTCCTGTATTGTTTTGTTACTCAGTCTAATACAAAGTCTAATCCTTTCACATAAACTGCTGTTAATGTCCTGTGAAGTATTAATCAATTGATCGAAACCAATTGCATAATACAGACCAGCGCTCTTATCTGAAAGCAGCACCTAAGCATCTTTTGTATTTCACTAATAGTGCATGGGACAAAGGACATATTTTTGTCGATTAGTACCAATCAAGAGGTACAAAATGAGACTGATATTTTCTGAAAGCTGATGATGTCTACTTTCTAGAACTGTTTACTAGACAGCCATATCTTGTAGCTTTCTATGGGAAATTTTCAATCAAAGAGGACCACACTATGCTGAAAATGTTTCAGTTTTTGGGATTTTCTGGAAATGATACTACATTACAGTAACACCTATCAATATGATTGAAGAGTTTTTATGAAGCACTATGACTTTTGTGTCACCTAATCTTTGCTATAGTATAAAAATAACTTTTTTCTAAAAATTTGGAGGTAATTTGAATTTTTCCTAACGATACAAACCTATTTAATAGGGGTATTACTTTCGGCGAAGCTGAAAGGACGAGCCATTAAAATTTAGCGAGGGTTAACTACCCATCTCACTAGTTAGCAGGAGGTAGGGGGTAGCTTGCTACCCATCCCACTTACATACCTGTGATTGAGCTCACTTTGCTTGGAGGTAGGACTTCAAGGGGGGACAGGGTTGGTGGGCAAGTATGGTTAAATAGCAAAGGTTTGTATCTTTAGGAAAAATACAAATTATCTCCGAATTTCTCATTTGTTCCATAACTGGAATACAAACCAACGCTATTTAATAGGGGTGACTTTGCCATTAGGAGGGTGGATGTCCCTGCCAATCTGGCTTTTTAGCCTTACCTGGGGTACTCCCTATTGTGCAGAGATTAGACCAACAATAAGGAGACCCTAACACCTCGCTGAACCTGCTAAGCATGGTTTGCAGCCTAGGCAAGCTGTGTGTGGTGAGAAACTAGCAATGTAACAATCAAGGTAAAGGTTATTCTGAGACTTGCAAGGAATAACCAAGGAGACCGAGACATTCCCAATTCTGTACCACCTCGCCAGGGTATGGGGGCGCAACAGTATTAGAGGAATACTAGGATACACAAGGGAGAAATGGTTTACCTGCAGTGTTTTGAGGTCTGCTTGTGCAGAAGACCCAAGATGCTGATTTCCCCAAAAGAGGGGAGGATGAAGAAAGGGAAAGAGCCCGACTTTCACTTTCATTCACTCAAGACTAAAACCTTTATAACCAATGCCCTTAGCCTTCTGCTACTTGTCCATTAAGGAGCTTGAAATACTAAACCAGCTGTTGTGCATCCACCACAGGACCGGTAGAAAACGTATCAACATGCCTCGGACTTTACTCTGCCCCCAAAGGAAGTTCGTCACGGGAAGGAGCACAGACCTCGGTGGCAGAAGATGGAGAAGACGCAGTCGCAGTAATAGCTGGCAGGGCAGCAGACGAACTCTCTGAAAGTGATACTGTCTGGAATGACCAGGAGTCTGTTGTTATTTCCATAGATGATCTATATGCATGGTTCAAGTTCTATTTCAAGTCTGCGTCGTACATGCTTCTTAGTATGTACCTTGATATCAGTTACTCCTTCAGCATGCATAAATGACACAAGCTTCTCTGTTAAGTTTGTCATGTATGCTAATTGGGGGTTGGCAATCAATTCTTGTATGATGTAGTCAAAGAGCTGTTGGTAAGCATATGACTCAGATAGAGTGTATGCTTCTTCTTCATTGTCTTCATGTTCCTCACTGATGAGAAGTTATTCTGGTCTCTGTCTCGTGTATTCTAGATAATGTTATCTGTGGTAGTGTGATTCAGCAGCTAACTATTCACGAGATGTGATGGCCAGGATTCGTTCATCAGTTTTCTTCTGGCTCTCAGACTGTTTTTGAGTCAAATATTTGCAAGTAGATACCCGTATTGTTTTGTCTGCTCGGAGCTCATCTGCCTGAGTCAGTTTTTCATGACTAGGGCTTCTTCTGAGATATTTGGGGTCTTTGTCACAAAATATGCCTTTTGCGGAATAAGTGTGTGAATTACTGGTCCCAGACTCTGGATGTTCTTCGATGTTGATAAGTTGACTGTCTGAGATCAACACATTCAGTTTCTAGCTTATGGAAAGATTTCTTGTAAGTGAAGTCGTTATGGCATGTTGTTTCATAATATATGTTTGGATCTTCTGATTATGAATCGATTTCAAGTATTGGTCCAAATCCTTTTCAAGTATTGGTCCAAATCCTCTTATCTTGAGAGCATTAACAAGTGTCCTACATGACTCAATGTTCTTGGGTTAGATCAAGTTTTTCTGTGGTACATATTTGCTATACAGTATACAGAGCGCAGTATCTGTCTTTCGTCACTTTTCTGGAGGTCTAAGGTTTGGATCATAGTCCTCATCGAAAGCCATACTTCTCAGTCAGATGCCTGCAAAGACAGAAACATAACTTGATTAAATGCTAGCTTTATTTTTGCAACAAAATGACCAATTCATAGATAATTTGTATTTTTCCTATAGAATGAATTACGATAGAATGAATTGCGGTTTGTGTGGGAAAAAAACTTTATGGATTGTGTGTTACGAAATAATGTCACTTAATAAACTGTCATATTAATCCATTTTGAATTGTAATATCTTTGTTAATCCTCAAGTGGCCCCCGCAAAAATGACTTACATCTGTTATTGTTTCTTTTAACAGGTAATGACAGCAATACCCTACACACATTAGGGCATCAAGTAGAGGTACGAAAGAATAGCTGTTACATGAATTAGGATACGGGAGTAAAAAGGCCAACTAGTATAGGAGTAATATTGCATAATCCTGCACCTGTTTACGTCCCTGGTCAGACTATAACTGACTTTGTCCAAGTAATATGTATAAACCCAAATCCGCTCAAGAGTAGCGTTGTCTTGAACACAGTGTCAGTTCATGTGTTGGGATTTCTTGTAAGGTGGTGAAGACTTGTCAAAAGCAGGTTTATTTGAATAAATTACCTGACTTGATGAAAGATGGAGAACCTCTTAAAGATAGGTGGCGAATGATTTGGACTCCCCTCTGCTTTTGAAAGTGATATAGAGACATCGAACATGTGATTAGATATTTTCTAGTTTTTTTAACATGGGGGATTCTTAGGATATTAGTATAGTGGACACTTTAGTGAAAGAAAACCCTACGGTTGAGTAGATATTCAGAGATTTTTGTCCAGACTTTGTTCACTCACTGTGTGGATCTTGAACTGTGTGAAGAATTTTCTTCACTACTCTTCTTCTTCACAGTTTATTCATAGACATTGTTATTGTTCATGATGTCACGGCAGGGAAAAATGTGAGTGATGGTTCTTCCATAAGCGAGTGTCTTAGGATAAATACTTTTGTGTTCGTGTTCATTATTTTACCTTAAGTATTTAGGTACTTTAAATCTCTCAATTACAACTCAAGTCTGCTAGTCTAGGAGGTATGGTTGTCCACACAAGTAAGCCCGACTTGCTAAATAACATTTTAGTTTCATTTTTTGTTTTGTATGCCAGATGTTTAGAGTTAGGATTATCTGGAGTTGCAAGATTTCTCCTTCTATTCTAAATAAGTGTATTGCTTAAAACTCACAAGTCACAAGTGCTTCAAGCCTGTCCTAAATTACAGTTGGCACCTCAAGACCACTGGCCTACGCATAGAGATGCGCGTTTTTTTGGGAAGGAAGGCGGACGCGGCTGACATGAACTCGACATCACAAAGTTATAGGCCACAGTACTAAGCGGAACTGCCAAGCCAGGGTCAACCTCGTGCTTCCGCAGACGAGGACAAGCAGATACATGGAGTGTTAGTGAGAAAGCAGCTAATTCCACAAAAACCTCTGTTCCAGTCTGGGGGCGAGTTGGAAGGGGTCATTGACTCCGCTAAACAAGTGCTGTAGGTCTAGTGAAGCAAAACTGAAGACCGCCACTCTCAGGACATGGGCGCCCACGTTAGACAAAATCTTGTGAGTTTAATTAATGGCCATTTCCCCTTTAGATAAGCTTCTATTTGTCTCATAAGTTAAGTAGGTAAATAACAGGCATTACATCTTTCGGGCTGCGTGCATGGAAATGAATGTACTTTTAATTTTTGGTCTAGGTAATTGCTTGAGGTCACTGACATGTTGGGACCTCACAGCAGCCTACCGCACAAACTGTTTATCAGAAGATTTTTATTTTATTTATTCCGATTGAGGGTTAATCCCACGAGTTAATTCCGTTTAATATTTTCAATATTTTGTGTTGTAAACTCTGATTCTCGTTTCACTTATTAATTTTGCCATGTGAATAAATCATAATTGAGTTACTGATTTTCTTTTCACTTATTAATTTTGCTATGTGAATAAATCATTACTGAGGTACTCCAATTCTCTTTTTTGCTGTAATAAATTATTTGGAATAGATTACAAACTTTGGTATCTTTAACCCCATTATATGAATTTTACCAATTTATACTATAGGACGGGTCAGAAGCACCCAAGATGTTGAGAGTAACCCACTGTAGATATAGGTAAGTTGGTATCAGTGAGTGTATGCTCTTTAACTTAGTGCTTTGAAGGTGAAGATCACCATTTAACTTTACTTTATACTTTTATACTCCACTGCTCCCATTTATTTTATTGTCTCTAATTACATTAACGTAAGATTCCTGTCCAGCATCTCACTGGGGTCACTGGGACGGAGTCGAAACAGAGCCTAAGAGTGATGATGACTATAGACCTGACAAAGCTAGAGTAGGCCATTTCATTACTTTTCTTTTCACGTGGAGTTCTCCGACCTCTGGACAGAGTAAAATTTCCCCCTTTAGTATTTAAGAGCGACGGTTAGCGAACTGCGTCAGTAAAGTTATTAGCAGGGTGTTTGTGCCCCGAGTGTAAGTGCTCTTTATCCTCCCCTGTTGATCTTTGAGTAACTGACATAGGGGGACTTTCCTGGACTAACTAAGTCCCACTCAAACATTTAATAAAAATAATTCTCCACAAACTGAAATGCGGTGAGGTTCTCCATTAAGCTTGATGATTTATTGTGCTGCCAGCTGGGAACTTTGACAATGATTGTAGCTGCCAGGGTTGGCTGCTGAAAACATTTTGTGTCTGGATATTTATTGTAGCAGTAGTGTTGCTTCTTGGTGAGATAGCTGGACCACCCAGGCAACAGCAACATTCACACTGTGGCATTCATTAATGTACTATAATATGTAGATGTTTGTAGCATGGCTTTAGGAAGTTACTATACTGTATTTGATAGGCTATTTAGCCGTCCACTCTCGGAGTAACACTGAGGATTGTAAGCTTTGTTTTTTTTTATTACAATATTTTTGTCTTTCTGATATAAAGGTTAGATTGTAGAAACAGGTCAGATGTGTAACCTTGTCTTATATTGTAATCTCTTTGGTCGTAACGGAAGCAACCATTCAAATTACATTTGAATTTAGCCTAGATATGTATACTGATTCCTAAGAGGTTATGTGTGGAGATATTTATGTCACTTCTTCTGGTTTTGTAGACCTGTATTTTCATAAAAACATGGATTTTTTTTCTCTCAATTGTTTGAATATTTTTTTTTGTTCATCCTATTTCCCTACTCTTCCTCATCTAAGATGGTCCCCATTCCAGCCTGAAGTTTTCTTTTATTAAGTAATATTTCTTTTCCTCTCTTAATATTCAAATACAGTTATACCTTTCTTCACGAAAGATTCTGCTTACGAAATTTTCAAGCTGCGAAAAGAGATACGAATATTTTTATGGCTCACTTTACGAAAAAATTTTCACTTCAAGAAAAGACATTTGCCAGGCAGGCCGAGAATAAAATAAGTCACCCATCACAGAGTTGAAGAAAATGGGTTCAGGCAGACAGGCCGAGAATAAAATAGTCACCCATCACAGAGTTGAAGAAAATGGGTTCAGGTAACAAAAATTGTAGCTATAGTCTATAACGGATTTTGAGCAAAGCGAAAAATCTATTTTTGGGTGATATGGCCATGTCGTCCTGATGGAAGGTTCCTTTAGGCAGCTTTCTAAGGGATATTTAGCTACAGAGATACTCTCAGAGAATTAACCATAGGTCTCCAGAATTCTAACTCCTGGCGCGAGTATCCTTAATATAACTTTAAGGATATCGCATAATATCAGGGGACGTATTTTTTGATACGACACATGGCAATCTTCACCTCGAATAGATTTTACTCTTTGAGGGGGAACAGTGGCGAAATGAAGGGGAGCCATTATCAAGGTACCCGGTGGAGGCGCCTTATTCCTTGTTGCATTCAAGCAGGAATAGCCGCAGAGAGAGTAGTTTCGGGTGGGGTCTTTCATTACATAGTTGTTTTACTCCTTTTGAAAGAAGGGAGGGTCCATCAAGACGACATGGCCATATTACACAAAAATAAATTTTTCGCTTTGCTCAAAATCCATTTTTTGGGCTCAGCCATGTCGTCCTGATGGAAGTTTACCAGAGAATTACTTAAAAGTACTATATCTGTGGGTTTGTATAAGTGCCTTTACTTTAAACGAGTTCCTTATATGATCTCCTAGACCTTATATATATGACAATACTTTTTTTGGGCTCAGGCCATGTCGTCCTGATGGAAGTTCCTTCGTTAGTAGCTTCCTAGGTTATATTTGACTACAGTGATATATCCCAGAGAATTTACCAAAGGTATCCAGAATTCAAACTCCTGGAGCAAATATCCCTTAAAGATTTTTAAAAAGGGATATCGCATAATATCAAAGGACATATTCTTGACACGTCGCATAGCAATCTGCACCCCTAATAGCGTTTTCGCTTCGAGGGGAAAAGTGGCAAGAATATAGGAGAGCCCTTATTAAGGTAACGCTCTCGTGGCGCCATCTAGCCATTCTTTCCCTTGTAGCTTTGCTGACCGGTGTTTATCCCGTGTTATCTCTCGCTATTTTGGACTTATTTCATTGCTATGATGTCTTCACAAGCCTCATCTGCTTCTGGAAAGTTAAGTAATATCTTTGAATTGTGTAAATGTAAGCTCTTCTCAGTTTTACTCTTCGATTGAGTTCGTAATTAACGTAACAAGAGCTGTTGCCAGCCGGATGGCGTCATGGACGCGGTCGTTCTTTCTGTACATTTAGTTAGCCAGAACGACTTTCCCGGCATCGCTTGGTTTTTAACTTTAGCTATTTAGCAATGTAGCTAGGGATTCTTATATTATGTCCTTGTTGTCGTGGATTTGGCTAAGTATATCGAGCCTCACGAGTGCTAGGTTTCCTAGCCTAGGCACCTTCACACTTCATGCATGATATAACCTTCCTGGTAAAGTTTTATTGAAGCTCAGGAAATATTTTATACATTTAAGATATTACTGCATTCAATTTCCCTCTTCCAAGATAGTATACGAGAGAGTTTCGGTGAACGATTCTCACTGCACCTAGGCTACTAGCCGAGGGGCTTCAGTATACTTTCATACATGTCCCCAATTGCTCTTGTATTGTCTTTTAAGGGGAGACTGACACCTCCTATACCTTTCAAGCCAATACCAATCTCCTGGCAGGATTTTAGACCAATTCCTCTTCCCTCTGACTAGCCAAGGCAACCCTCGGTTAGCTTTGCCCTGAACTGAGTTCTGGCAAATCTTTACTGGGGTGTTCCGTTTCTTTCTCTTAACCACTCTTAACCACTGAGTCGGTTTTGAGCTTAGAACGGGACATCAGAGTAAAATGTCTGTGTTTGGCATCCGCCCATCTTGGTGAAATGATTTCCCAAGTCAGGTTAGGTTGCCCTTACAGGAGGCTAGACCTACCTAGGCCATACCCCGGAGGTCTTATATGACAATTTCTCCTCCCTTGGCCTAGCAGACAGTCCTGTGCTGGTAGATCTTAAGCCGAAGAATCGTTTTCTTCCACTGCCTAAGATCTCTGGTACGAGATTCTGTTCCCTTTTGACATTGCGTCCTGTGTGCCGCCTTCTCACTTAGACTAACCCAACCTGGGGAATTGAATTCCCAAACTATGAGGTCGTCTACTATGGGATCAGAATCGCCCAGGTCGATAGTGCCTTCGGGTATTACCTCACCTATAGGACCCTTGCCCCTCCTCTGCTGTCCCTTTTTTGTTGGCCTAGCCATAACACACCTTGGCTGTCATTCTACATTCGACCCTATGGGTAGTCTGAAGAATTGGCCTGAGGTCTCCTGCCTGCCGCCGACTGAGCCGGCTGCCGGCAGGAACCCTCATCTTGACCTCCCTTGGACTGCCTTCCATATCCATGCTACCAATATGGATGGGATATGGTCGGATGGAAGCCCGAATTTAATTCCCCCTTCCATTTGAACCCTCATTCCGGATGTAGGCTGGCAAGGCTGAGCCTTTGCCTTCCTCCATCCTATCTTTTCCTTTGCCTTTCCTCATCCTGGGCCAACCGCCGGCAGCTGCAGCCGTGTTGGACGCCTGCCGGCAGTTAGCTCTACCGTCATTTGCCATGGGCGCCGCTGATCGACGACCAACGGCAATAGGCATACTCTGACCGCCCGCCGGAAACTATGTTGTCTGCCGGCGGCCGGCCACCCGAAGTCTAGACATTTAGCCGCCGGCTGCCGCCGGAGCCTACTTGATAGAGGGACCCTTTGGCTGCCGGCGGCAGAGCAGCTGCCGGCGACCTGCCGCCCATCATCCTGAAGGCAGTGCTTACCTTCAATAGCCCGGAACATGCCGGCATATGCCAGCAGACACGGCAGTACTGGCGGCATGCCAGCGGCAGAGCAACTGCCGGCGACCTGCCACCCATCACCCTGAAGGCAGTGCTTACCTTCAATAGCCCAGAACATGCCGGCATATGCCGGCCGGCACGGCAGTACTGGCGGCATGGCGCCGGCAGTACTGGCGGCATGGCGCCGGCAGTCAGTGCTGTAGCCCATACAGTGAACCCTCGCTACTTCGCGGTTCGACCATCGCGGATTCACCACTTCGCGGATTTTTTCCATAACCCATATATATACAGTAATATATATATATATATATATATATATATATATATATATATATATATATATATGTATGCATGTATTTATGTATATATGTAGGTATGTATATGTCTATACATATAAATATATATATATATATACACACACACACACACATATATATATATAATATATATATATATATATATATATATATATATATATATATATATATATATATATATATATAATTATATATATATATATATATATATATATATATATATATATATATATATATATATATATATATATCTATATATCTAAAGTAGGAAGATGTGATGTAGTTCTAAGGGAAAAGTATGGGAAATATGTCTGGGTAATAAGCAAAGCTCTACCTCCAGTTTGTTTCTACATTATGATCAGAGATAAATGTAAACAAAACATTGGTTGCCATTTTTTATCGTGCTTTTTAGCATGTTTAGGAAATGCATGATATAAAATCACCTTTAATATTTGTGCCTGTTTTAGTTTAGGGTACTGTAGTACATGCATTAACTGTTCTGTACATTAAAGGGTAGTTTGTTAACAGTACTACGTACAAGGGAAGGTTTTAAAAGTCTGAATATACATGTTGAATAAATAGGTAAATATGGTGTCACTACTTCGCGGATTTTCACCTATCGCGGCCGCGACTGGAACCTATCTACCGCGATAAACGAGGGTTCACTGTACTATTTTTTCCAACCTACAAGGTGCTCATGGGCAGCCTATTGTGAGACCATCACATTTAAGAGAGCGACTCTCTCTGCCTTTTTAATGGTTAACAACCATTACCAAACCACCAATATTGAATCTAGAAGACAGTGTTAAGAAGACACTTTATATCCAAGGATATTATCTTCCCCAAAATTCGTTAAGAATTTAGTATTCAATATTGAAGGTGGTCATAGCAATGGGCTGGACAGGAGACACAAGTAGGTGTCTTTTCCTTTTTCTAGCTTACCCTATCCTAAGCTATATATTTTTATATAGAATCTGTTGTATCGGATGCCTTGAAGGGCATCCAGCTAGAGGACAACATGTCGGTTGTCTCAGAGGAAACTGAACACAATCTCCTGGAAGAAGAACTGGAACAGGAGGATGACGTAACCCCTGAAGATGAAACCAAGAAAGCCATAACGATTTCGGTGTCTTCTGCTACGGTGGCCGAGCCGGTGCCTTCGACCTCTTCTTCTGGCCCCCAGTTAGATTCGATCACGAGTACGTTACACTCACTTTTGTCCATGTTCCAGGACATGCAAAAGAAATCGTCTGAGAAGGAGGCTTCTCTTCGGACGGAGATGCACCAGCTCGTGGCGACGCATCTAGCCCCGAAGAAGCTAAACATCAAGGATCTTCCTGCTTTCTCTGACGTCAATCCTTGGAGGTATGCGGAGCATATGCCGATGTCAGGGGGGAAGATCTTCCTCTCCGAGAAACTGGTCACTGTTCCAGTAGATGATGTAGAGTTCTGGCCCAGCAAAGGGGCCTATCCGGATTGCTATGTCCGCCTGAGGACGGAACCTTCGTCCAAAGAGGAGACAGAGCCGAAAGAGGTCATCGTTCTTGACCTCCCCAAGGCCCAGGCCTTATTTACCAACACCTTGAAAGAGAGGGCCTTTACTAGCTCCAAGGTGCCGGCTCTCAGCAAAAACCACCCTTCCTTTATTGCTGATCCCTTTCGTGCCTTTCCCTTTATGGACAAAGAGTTTAAGGCAGCCTTAAAGGCGGTTGAGGCAGGGAAACCCTGTCCTACGCTCGAGTAGTGTAGACCCTTTTCCCTCACCTTCCCATCGGATGATGCGGACTGGAAAGATGTTCACAAAACTTTCACAGTCGGGAAGCTGGAGGCAGACATTGTCGGACGACAGTTCGGTGAAGACCTCCCCAAGTTGTCGGACTTTCTCCTGCGCAGAGAGCAGGAGACAAAAGAACGTCTTGCCACTTCTATGTCTCTGCAGACGGGGCTAGAGACAATGGCAAGCATATCGGAAACCCCAGACATGTACATGGTCTTCGCCAAGGCTCATCTGGCGACGGTCACCAAAGACCTGTTTAATTTCATTAAAGCCCGAAGGGCTTGCAGGGAGTTCGTGTTCGCCTCGGCTGCGGTGAGGCACGAACCAAGGAAGCTGATAGCCTCCAACATCTGGGGAAAAGACCTCTTCCCAAGCGAAGTGGTCAAAGAGGTCGTGGACAAAGCCGCAACGGAGAATAGGAATCTCCTCTCCAAGTGGAGCTTGTCCTCCAAGAGAAAGTCTTTCACTGATGAGGGTCCCCAGACAAAAAGGAAGACGAAACGACCAAGAGTGCCCTCTCGTCCCAGGCAACAACAACAGCTTCCCATGGCCACGGTGCAACAGACGGTAGCATAGCCAACCACCACCTTCCAGCTGATCCCCCAGACGGTGGCAACACAGTCGCGCGCTTTCACCCCACCTTTCGAAAGGCAGTCAATGACCTTTAGGCCGAAGCCTCCAGGTTCCTTTCGAGGATCCTCTAAACACCCCTCCAGAGGAAGGGGCAACAGAGGTGGACGTGGACATGGCCAAGGAGGTAAATTCTCCAACCAGCACTCAAAGTGAGATGATACCGGTAGGAGGGAGACTTCTCCTCTTTCGGGATCGCTGGACCTTCAATCCCTGGGCCCACAGCCTAGTCAAGAATGGACTAGGGTGGAGTTGGAACACAACTCCACCCAACTTCCCTCAATTCTTCCAACACTTAACCCCCATATTGGAAGAATATGTTCAGGAACTCTTAAATAAGAGAGGTATAAGAAGGGCGAAGTCCATCAAATTCCAAGGAAGGCTATTTTGTGTTCCGAAAAAGGACTCGGAAAAGCTCAGAGTCATTCTGGACCTATCACCACTCAACAAGTTCATAGTGAACTACAAGTTCAGAATGCTGACGCTTCAGCACATAAGGACCCTTTTGCCCAAACAGGCATATACAGTCTCCATGGACATGACGGATGCGTACTGACACGTACCAATCAACCGTCAAGTTTCCCCCTACCTAGGGTTCAAACTACAGAAAAGACAATACATCTTCAGAGCCATGCCCTTTGGCCTAAACATAGCTCCAAGGGTATTCACTAAGCTTGCGAATGCAGTCATTCATCAATTACGCCTAAAAGGAAGGAATTCAGGTGGTAGCCTACCTGGACGACTGGCTGGTGTTGGCAACATCCAAGGAAGAGTGCACGCAAGCCTCCAAGGAAGTGATCCAGTTCCTGGAACACCTAGGATTCAAGATCAACTTGGAAAAGTCTTGTCTTTCTCCAGCTCAGACGTTCCAGTGGCTGGGTGTCCACTGGAACTTACAGTCACACTGCCTTTCCAATCCATCAAAGAAGAGGAAAGAGATAGCAGCATCTGTCAAGAAGGCAACAGGAGTGTGTGTTGGGGTCCCTCCAGTTTGCCTCAGTGACAGATCCAGTGTTGAGAGTACAATTAAAAAATGCATCAGGAGTTTGAAGAAAATACACATCAAACGTTCAAAGAGATCTAAAGAGACCTATACCAAATCATCTGCGCTCCCTACTCAAGCCATGGTCGGAGGTCAAGAACCTAAAGAAGAAGGTACCCTTGCAACCACCTCCACCGTCAGCCACCGTTCACACAGATGCCTCAAAGGAAGGGTGGGGAGGCCACTCTCACCATCGGAAAGTCCAAGGAACCTGGTCTCCCCTCTTCAAAACCTTCCACATCAACTTTCTGGAAGCCATGGCAGTTTTTCTCTCACTGAAGAAACTGAAACTTCGCTGTTCGATCCACATCCGTCTGGTTCTAGACAGCGAGGTTGTAATGAGATTATTATTATTATTATTACTATCCAAGCTACAACCCTAATTGGAAAAGCAAGATGCTATAAGCCCAGGGGCTCCAATAGGGAAAATAGCCCAGTGAGGAAAGGAAATAAGGAAATAAATAACTGAAGAGAACAAATTAACAATAAATCATTCTAAAAAAAGTAACAACGTCATAACAGATATGTCATATACAAACTACTAACAACGTCAAAAACAAATGTCATATATAAACTATAAAAAGACTCATGTCCGCCTGGTCAACAAAAAAGCATTTGCTCCCACTTTGAACTTTTGAAGTTCTACTGATTCAACAACCCGATTAGGAAGATCATTCCACAACTTGGTAACAGCTGGAATAAAACTTCTAGAGTACTGTATAGTATTGAGCCTCGTGATGGAGAAGGCCTGGCTATTAGAATTAACTGCCTGCCTAGTATTACGAACAGGATAGAATTGTCCAGGGAGATCTGAATGTAAAGGATGGTCAGAGTTATGAAAAATCTTATGCAACATGCATAATGAACTAATTGAACGACGGTGCCAGAGATTAATATCTAGATCAGGAATAAGAAATTTAATAGACCGTAAGTTTCTGTCCAACAAATTAAGATGAGAATCAGCAGCTGAAGACCAGACAGGAGAACAATACTCAAAACAAGGTAGAATAAAAGAATTAAAACACTTCTTCAGAATAGATTGATCACCAAATATCTTAAAAGACTTTCTCAATAAGCCAATTTTTTGTGCAATTGAAGAAGACACAGACCTTATATGTTTCTCAAAAGTAAATTTGCTATCGAGAAACACACCTAAAATTTTGAAAGAGTCATACAAATTTAAAGAAACATTATCAATACTGAGATCCGGATGTTGAGGAGCCACTGTCCTTGACCTACTTACAATCATACTTTGAGTTTTGTTAGGATTCAACTTCATACCCCATAACTTGCACCATGCACTAATTTTAGCTAAATCTCTATTAAGGGATTCACCAACCCCAGATCTACATTCAGGGGATGGAATTGATGCAAAGAGAGTAGCATCATCTGCATATGCAACAAGCTTATTTTCTAGGCCAAACCACATGTCATGTGTATATAGAATGAAAAGTAATGGGCCAAGAACACTACCCTGTGGAACACCGGATATCACATTCCTACACTCACTATGGTGCCCATCAACAACTACTCTTTGAGATCTACTACTTAAAAAATCAATAATAATGCTAAGAAACGACCCACCCACTCCCAACTGTTTCAGTTTGAAAACAAGGGCCTCATGATTAACACGGTCAAAGGCAGCACTAAAATCAAGGCCAATCATACGAACTTCCCGACCACAATCAAGGGATTTCTGTACTGCATTGGAGATTGTAAGAAGGGCATCACATGCTCCAAGGCCTTTACGAAAACCAAATTGCAAACTAGGGAATAGATGATTACCTTCAGCAAACCTATTAAGACGTTTTGCCAGAAGACGTTCAAAAACTTTAGATAATATGGGAGTTATGGAAATTGGGCGGTAATCAGAGGGACTTGAGCTACCACAAACACATTTACATAGAGGAGTAACATTACCAATTCTCCAACAAGTGCTAAAAGCTCCTCTTCTTGCTAACTTGCGCAAAATAACAGATAACTTTGGAGCTAAAAAATCTGCTGTCTTTATAAAAAACAAAGGAAAAATACCATTTGGGTCTACACCTCCATAAGCATCAAGGTCCATCAACAGAGCTTTAATCTCACGAGATCGAAAAGCTAAACTAGTTAGTTTAGCCTCAGGAAAACAGGAATGAGGAAGTTCAAGTTTTTCATTACTCTGTTTACTGTCAAAAACATCAGCCAAAAGGGTTGCCTTTTCCTTTAGACAGTGAGTGACTGAGCCATCTGGTTTAAGTAAAGGAGGAACTGTTGCATCTACACCAAAGAGTGCAGATTTAAGGGTAGACCACCATTTATGTTCCTGAGTTGTACCAGAAAGTGTTTCTTTTATGATTAAATTGTACTCCTTTTCAGTTGAGGCATAAACTCTCTGAGCAAAAGCTCGAAGCTGAGTATAGTTGTTCCAGGTCAAATCTGATCTGTTACCCTTCCAAAGGTGATAGGCCTCCTGCTTCTCCAAATAAGCACGTCTACAATCATCATTGAACCACGGTTTGTCCTTCATTCGGTACCTTAGCACACGAGAAGGGATACGCCTATCAATTATGTTGACTAGATTCTCATTCAAAGAGACAACAGGATCTACACTATTATATAAATCGACAGGGCTCGAGATCGCCTCAATTAAATCAAGTAATACTGGCCATCCTCCGACTAGCAGAGAAGAAGAGATGGCCCTTGTCAGCAGTCCATTCCGCATGTGACGGCGGACACTCTTTCCAGGTTCCACCCAGTAGAGTCAGAATGGTCCCTAGACGCAAGATCATTCTCCTTCATCTTACGCAAAGTCCCAGGACTGCAGATAGACCTCTTCGCAACGAGCGACAAGAAGAAGCTACCCCGGTATGTAGCCCCGTACGAGGATCCTCTAGCGGAAGCAACGGATGCGATGTCTATAGACTGGAACAGATGGTCCAAGATATACCTGTTCCCTCCAACCAACCTTCTGCTGAAAGTCCTCGACAAGCTGAGATCCTTTCACGGGACAGCAGCGATAGTGGCCCAACAGTGTTTGGTTCCCCCTAGTAACGGAACTACGCCTGAAGCTGATCCCGTTGCTGGATCCAGTTCTGACTCAGCAAGTGCAGAAATTGACTGTCTCAGCTTCATCACAGAAGTCCCGGAACCTTCATCTCATGATTTTCTCACCTTAGCAGTCAAGAAAAGGTTCGGGATTTCAAGGGACAGCATTGACTTCTTAGAAGAATACAAGTCAAAGTCTACAAGAAGACAATATGAGTCTTCCTGGAAAAAATGGGTCGCCTTTGTCAAGGCGAAAAAACCTAAGGACATTTCTTCGGATTTTTGTTTGTCCTTCTTCATCCATCTCTATGAACAAGGTCTAGCTGCCAATACGATCACTACGTGCAAATCTGCCCTAACCAGACCAGTGCTTTACGCCTTCCAGGTAGACTTCTCTAACGAAATCTTCAACAAGATTCACAAAGCCTGCGCTAAACTTCGGCCCGCAGCCCCTCCAAAGCCCATTTCATGGTCTCTGGACAAGGTTCTTCACTTAGCATCAACTCTGAACAATGAAGATTGTTCGCTAAAGGATTTAACTCAAAAGGCGATATTCTTATTTGCATTAGCCTCGGGAGCCAGAGTCAGCGAAATAGTGGCCCTCTCGAGGGATGATGGCCACATTCAGTTCACAGACTGCGGAGAACTGAACCTCTTTCCGGACCCAACGTTTCTCGCCAAGAACGAGGTGACCACTAAGAGATGGGGTCCCTGGAGAATCTGCCCTCTGAAGGAAGAAGCATCCCTCTGCCCAGTGGAATGCCTAAAGGTCTATCTTCGTCGAACTTCAGACTTCAAGGGAGGTCAGCTTTTCAGGGGAGAAACATTGGGTTCAACGTTATCCTTGAAACAGATAAGGGCAAAAATCACCTATTTTATTCGCAGAGCGGATCCAGACAGTACACCCGCAGGTCATGATCCGAGGAAAGTCGCCTCGTCTCTAAATTTCTTTCAGACTATGTCGTTTGAAAGCCTTCGCACTTATACTGGATGGAAGTCATCCAGAGTCTTCTTCAAACACTACAGGAAGCAATTACAGGAGATAAAACATTTTGTGGTGGCAGCAGGTAGTGTTCTAAAACCTGCTGCCTGACTTCTGCGAAGAACAGTGCACTATATGGGACTTTTAGTGAAGGGTGTACATGATAGACTCTTAAGGTACATCATGTAAGTGAGGTGTCTAGTGACGACATTATAGCCTGTTCTAACTACACAGGTGACATTAAGCATAATAGACTAACACATGTGCCATGCATACTTATATGCATAGTGTTCCTTGTAACAACAGAATACATAGTGAAATTTTTACATATTTCCCATAGAGTGGTTTGTGTTCCCTTTTCAGGTGAAGCTTATTATATTTCTGTTATTACTAATTATGCTCTTATGCAGATTCATTCAGCATAAAATGTAATTGATTGTTACAACCATGATTTATATTTTTCATTTTTGTAATAAACAATAATAGGAATCTTTGCGTCTCATTTCGCCACAAACATTCTAAACTTTGAATAAAAGTCAGAGCGTCTTTTGATCCTATCGATATTTAGGAAAACATTAGGAACTAAGGTTATTACTGTTCCAAGCAACCAGGTAAGGACTGATTGTACTAAACTGTTTATCTTACTGAATTAAGGTTTCATACATGTATATATATTGGCGTGCTACTGTTATAAGCACACATTGAGTATGAGTTGTTTCAGATGTATGTAAATGGATAACTGAATACATCTTAATAGTTTTTAAGTATTTATTCTATAAAAACAACAGAGTTAAACATCTCCATCACTGGAGGAAGCTGGGTTGGTCCAGATGACCAATTCTGGTGAAGTATAGATATGAACTGACTAAATTATCGATATCACAGATATCGTATGCTTAGTTTATTTTAGACACGTCACAAACTCGGAAGACACCTGCATCCGGTGACGTCACAAACTTTCACACGCTTGAGACAATGTGTTGACGTTAAGAAGAATGTCAAATTGCTGAGGTTTGCATTGTATGTCCGGTTTACGATTTGAATGACTACAGCAAATCCCAGGGTTAGCTCCTTCAACCAACATGACATATTACGTCATTTGTTTTAAACATGTAATATTAACTATTCTAATCATTACATTAGCTCGGCCAGCTATCTCAATTTTTTTACAAAAATTTAACAACAAGCCGAAACGGTTATTAGGTGTGACTGGACATACGTATTATTCTTTGTTTAACTTTAGCCATAATCAACCGAGGACGAATGTCCAAATAGGCACATTAAAAAATAATAACAATAATGCATACAAAAAAGATATTACCAAAGCAAAAAGAAAAATGCATGATAAAACCAAGATCATATATATGGTACATTGCTAGCAAATGATTATATGGTACCAAAAAAAAAACTTCTGACTTACATATGATTCGGTAACTTGATAAAGAATAATTGTTACCTTTGTCAGAAACAAAATACTAAATTTTTAGTGCACAAACACGAATTCCTGGTACGTACACGTACCACGGTTTCGTACATATATATATATATATATATATATATATATATATATATATATATATATATATATATATATATTTATATATAGGGCTGATATATTTTATTAGATGCCCATAGATTCTGTTATATATTTTATTTTTTTTTTTCTCTTTTCTTTTTTAACATTCCGGCTTATATATTTTTATTAGATGCCGAGAGAAAAAATGATTTATAACTCTTTTTTTTTTTAAATGTTGTTTTAAATGTATTTTTAACAATGCAAATGTAGAAAATTGCTTTAATTACATATTACTAGCGTACTAATCAGCTTTTCATACAATTCTTCCCGACAAATTACTCCCCTAGCGAATGAGGTGGCCACTCAAACAGCTTTGAACTGAATCAAATAGGGCGTATTGTCGGGGCTAGGCAACTCATTCCTTTTTAGCTGCTTGCTGTGCCGTAACCTACGCCAAACAAGGATGTTCACGGCGATAAATATCACCACCGTGATACACAAACCAGCCAGTAGTATGGGGTGAAGAATTTCCTTATAAGTCGGTGACAGGTGGTCCATGTCGGTTATTTTCATCAACCGCTTGGCAACTTGTCCGTTGTACGGGAGAGGAAGTGCTGGCATTGTAGAGGTCCACGTGAAGTTCGCGAAGTAGGCTTGTTCTCTGATGATTGTCCGTAGACCAGTCACCATGGAATTCGGGGAAGTCCCGACACAACCATCTGCTGCGACGAAGATATGGGCGAAGGACGTGGATCCGTCAGGGCATGATACATTGAAGCCGTCCTTGTCATATCGTATCCACGAGCCATTATTCAGTCTGCAATTGAACTCATTATTGTCAAAGGGATAAAGCTTATCCAGACAATTTTCACTTGTATGGGAGAGAGCACCGTCTAGCACTATACCTAACTCGCATGAATCCATTAAGTTTTTATGGAATTCAAATGAGTCAGCTGTACATATTTTTCTATCCATTGCGTCTGAACAGTGAGTTAATTGATTTAAGTCTTTAATGACCGTATATGTTTCCTTGTCTGCGGAAATCAATACGTGTCCTGTCAAACTGGATATTACTGGATTTGAGTGATTCGTCATGAAAGTCGGAAATGGTGATATCCTGTAAGATTGCCAGGCATCAGAAGAATCAAAGGTAATTGTAATCCTAATCTTGTTATTATCTACGTTTACTGTAATTAGGCTGTAATAAAATTCTAACCTATGTTCGTCTAACAAAGGAACATAGCCTAGTTTATCCCTTCCGTTCTTCAGAATTAATTTTAAGTAACTTATAGGCAACAAATGGGGCGACAATACACCTTTAGTTGCTAACGTGATAGCTTCTACATAATCCTTGGATTTCTCAATGAAATGTGTAATTCTGTTATGTATGTGATCTATCTTTGAATCATAATACGTTAATGTTGCCAACAAATCCTGTACTTCCATAATTTGAACGATATTATCTGAATGTTCATTTAACAAATCCATAATTTTATTGATTGAAGCTAACTGATTCCTTAGTTCTGACATAATCAATTCATCTTTATGAGTCAAGAACTCAATTTTCTTATTTTGATTACTAATTTTAAGACGATTGGAAATTCCTAAACCTAAACTTGCAACAGACCCAAAGATGCTTAATGCAGCATAAATAAACGGATTCCGTCTTTCTTTATGTTCGTGTCCTACAGTCCACATCAAAAGGTCATAAGCCAAAGATCCTGTCTCGCCAGTCTTATTTTTCAAGTCATTAGATAGCATCTCTGCAACTTTTAATGTTGATCCAAGCAAACTCTTTGTAGTCAAATGAAAATGTCTTCTATGCAACTCATCCAATGATGCAGAAAACCTTGAAATGGCGGTTCTTAAGCTAATGACATCATTCTCTTGAAGAAAAATTGCTTGCATATTCACTTCTACAATTACGTTGGTTGACGTAATAAAAATGTCTTCTTGTCTTTCAACTATATTGCCATATTTAAAATATATATTTTTAGTCTTAGAGCTCATCCCATACGAGAAAAATGTCTGAGCGAACAATATCACTCCCAACAACAAAAAATTCATCTTGGAAACCTGTAACGAGAAAAAATATATGTAATTACTCCTGTATTAAAAAGAAAACTTTTAATCACATAAAACAGAATAAAATTTTCCCTCACTTCTTTTCCTCTCTTTTCTTTTTAATTTCTTATGTGAGCCAATGGTACTATTCTCTCATCCGTGGGTTGGGCTACGTTTTGAATTCTAAACCTATTGGCCGTTAATGTTTCCAAAATGTTAAATGGGCCTTCAAACTTAGGTGTTAGTTTATAGTTGAGCCCTTTTCTGACATTGATATGAATATAGATGTTATCACCCACGGTATATGTTTTAGTTGGTTTCGCTATTTTATCATGATTCCTTTTCATTATGATTTGTGATTCTTCTAAATTCTTTCGAAGGATATCATATCGACTTATACTTGCATTTATACATTCTTTTAAAGGATTTGATAGATTAGTTGTAGGCGTTAATACATGGAAAGGTGTTCTAACTGGGGTACCATACAATGTTTCATGCGGTGACATTTTAATTGATATATGATATGAATGATTCAGAGTACTCAGTGCCGCCGGTTTTGCAATATCCCAGTTGGGGTCTGATCCCCCTAGTGTTACCCTCAATATATTTAATATCTTCCTATTTGCTCTTTCCACTAGCCCATTCGACTCTGGGTGATATATCATGGTATTTATTTTCTTTATTTTGAGGAATTCACACAATGAGGTAAGAAAGTGATTATTAAATTCACCACCCGAGTCTGAGATTATCATGTGTGGAATTCCATGTTTACAAATGTAACACTCGTAAAACTTCCTAGCGCATTCAATCGCAGTTTTAGTTTTAAGCGCTATTAGTTCTGTATAACGAGTTAAAGCATCTATAATTACTAAGAGGTGCTTATTTCCTCTGTCTGACTCGTAAAATCCTGTTAACAAATCTAAATGTATTCTTTCAAAGGGTTGATTGGGCATAGGATAAGCTCCTAGGCTGACAGGTGTTTTCGTATGCCCTTTGTTTTCCTGACATGTGCGACAATTAGCTATGTGTCTTTTTATATCTGTAAGCATTGTATGCCAATAAAACAATGATTTGGCTTTCTGTGACATTAATGAGAACCCAGGGTGTCCATGTAACGGATTTGAATGCAACCAATTCAGGACAGTGGAAATAAGTGAGATTGGTACTACTACCTGGTCGTTAGTTACATGTGGTGTATTGCGGGTTTTCCTTGTCACAGTCCTACACAGAATATTATCTTTGATTATATAATTCTGCTGCTTATACTTTATATATTCCTTTTCTTTATGATTGCCTTTCAAAGCATTTATAATTGTTTCTATTTCCTGATCTTTTCTTTGCTCAGTCTGTAACAATTCAGCGCTCCAGCCTAAATCTTCTTGTTCAGATATCGTTTTAACAATAGGCATGGATGTTGAAATATCTATTAATTCAGCTAAAGGCTCCGTACATGATGACACGGGGTTGCGTGATAATGCATCCGCAATGATATTTGCTTTCCATTTATCTGAATATATACATTATCACCCACGGTATATGTTTTAGTTGGCTTCGCTATTTTATCATGATTCCTTTTCATTATGATTTGTGATTCTTCTAAATTCTTTCGAAGGATATCATATTGACTTTTGCTTGCATTTATACATTCTTTTAAAGGATTTGATAGATTAGTTGTAGGCGTTAATACATGGAAAGGCGTTCTAACTGGGGTACCATACAATACTTCATGCGGTGACATTTTAATTGATATATGATATGAATGATTCAGAGTACTCAGTGCCGCAGGTATTGCAATATCCCAGTTGGGGTCTGATCCCCCTAGTGTTACTCTTAATATATTTAAAACCTTCCTATTTGCTCTTTCCACTAGCCCATTCGACTCTGGGTGATATATCATGGTATTTATTTTCTTTATGCTAAGGAATTCACACAATGAGGTAAGAAAGTGATTATTAAATTCTCCACCCGAGTCTGAGATTATCATGTGTTGAATTCCATGTTTACAAATGTAACACTCATAAAACTTCCTAGCGCATTCAATCGTAGTTTTAGTTTTAAGCGCTATTAGTTCTTTATATCGAGTTAAAGCATCTATAATTACTAAGAGGTGCTTATTTCCTCTGTCTGACTCGTAAAATCTTGTTAACAAATCTAAATGTATTCTTTCAAAGGGTTGATTGGGCACGGGATAAGCCCCTAGGCTGACAGGTGTTTTCGTATGCCCTTTGTTTTCCTGACATGTGCGACAATTAGCTATGTGTCATTTTATATCTGTAAGCATTGTATGCCAATAAAACAATGATTTGGCTTTCTGTGATATTACTGAGAACCCTGGGTGTCCATGTAATGGATTTGCATGCAAACCAATTCAGGACAGTGGAAATAAGTGAGATTGGTACTACTACCTGGTCGTTAGTTACATGTGGTGTATTGCGGGTTTTCCTTGTCACAGTCCTACACAGAATATTATCTTTGATTATATAATTCTGCTGCTTATACTTTATATATCCCTTTTCCTTATGATTGCCTTTCAAAGCATTTATAATTGTTTCTATTTTCTGATCTTTTCTTTGCTCAGTCTGTAATAATTCAGCGCTCCAGCCTAAATCTTCTTGTTCAGATATTGTTTTTACAATAGGCATGGATGTTGATATATCTATTAATTCAGCTAAAGGCTCCGTACAAGATGACACGGGGTTGCGTGATAATGCATCCGCAATGATATTTGCTTTCCCAGGTAAATACCCGATTCTTGCGCCAAAATCTTGAATGATCAAATGCCACCGAGTTCGTTTAGGGCTGTGGTTGAAGCCTTTAAAGAACTCTGTTAGTGGTTTATGGCCAGTAAGAACCTTAACGGGATAACCGTAAATTATGAACTTAAAATGCACTAGCGAATTAACAATAGCTAGTCCTTCCTTGTCTATTACTGCATACTTACTTTCGGAAGTTCTCAATTTTCGAGAATAGAAAGCTATCGGGAAAAACTGTTTATCATATTGCTGAAGCAATACCCCTCCCACTCCTAAGTCTGAGGCGTCTGTTGCAATGAAGAATTCCTTACCGAAGTCAGGAAATTTTAAGATAGGAGAACTACACAGTTTATCTTTCAAAGTATTAAACGCCTGTTGATGTTGCTCAGACCATATGAAATCTACGCCCTTCTTCGTAAGATCAGTTAAAGGAGCGGCTATTATTGAATAGTTGCGTATAAAACGCCTGTAATATCCACTACAACCCAGAAATTGCTGTATTCCCTTGACATTAGTAGGTATGGGAAAATTACGTATAGCCGACACCTTATCATGGACTACTTTAAGACCTTGGCTTGACACCATGAAACCCAAATATATTAATTCTGTTTTGAAAAATTCACACTTACTAATCTTTACCCTTAAGTTATGTTGTCTTAATCTCTGTAGTACTAGTTCTAACTTACGTAGATGTTCTTCTAAGGTGTTGGAAAAGATTACAAGATCATCCATATAAGCATGCAATATATCCCCTAACAAGTCTTCAAACACTATGTTAATCATTCTTGTAAATGTTATAGGAGCACAACGTAAACCAAAAGGCATCCGTAAAAATTCATAATGTCCCCTGGCTGTGCTGAAGGTTGTGTATGGGATACTATCTTCTTCTAATGATATCTGGTGAAAGCCTTTAAGTAAGTCCAAACTGGTAAAATATTTATTCTGACCTAACAAAGACAAAATATCGTCAGTATATGGCACTGGGAATCGATCAGGGATCGTTTCCTCGTTTAGACGACGAAAGTCGACGCAGATACGCCATGTTCGATCTTTTTTCGGTACAACTATTAAAGGAAAATTATAAGGGCTGTTTGATTTTCTAATGACTCCTTCCTCTAACATTTTACCTACTTCATCATTTATTTCATTCTGGAATTTCATAGGGAGTCTGTACGAGGGTACATATATAATTTTCTGCTTGTCCTTTAACCTAATTTGATGCTCGATCACATCTGTTTTTCCTAAGGATCCATCCGTAGTGGAAAAGACATCTTGATATTTAGTTAAAAGTTCAAAAATTTTCTGCTGAATTTCTTCGTCTTGAATGTCCTTACTGATTTTATTTTTAATAGATCGCAAAAGGGATTCATCCACAACTGATTGAGAGTGATTGATTTCAGCAACGGTAAGAATACGATGTTTATAAACTTCTACATCCAAGATATGTTGATTTTTGTGAATTACTAAAGTGTTATTTAAATGATTACAGACTTCGATATTACATTGCTGATGTGAGCCTACTGTATAAATAGCTTGTGTGACAGACAATCCGTTAGTTTTCAAAGTATCGGAAAGGATTAATATTTCAGATCCCGGTAGTGTTTTCTTTATTTGCACTATTAAATTCGAAGGTATGTTTGGTTCGATAGATTGCGTGCAAGATGATATTACGGGTGAACGAGAATTCTGCTGGGTCGCGTATATTATTTCTTTATTAGTGAGACAAGTTATTGGTTCTTCAACGTACGTTACGGTTACATTTTTCGTCTCCTTTTTATCCAAAACTGATTTTAAGGTATTAGAAGACTTATAGAATTTCCCTTTGATATACACGCCGTGCTTGGCAGGAGCTAAGATAATGTTTTGATTTCCCATAGATGGGTATCCTATAATTACAGCTGGATACATATTAATGTTTTTTACAACAACAAATGTATCGGCAAACGTGCGATTACCGACTCTGAACTGAATATGAGTTATGCCTATGACGTTTAATTCATTATTTCCTATACCTGAAAGTCTAATTCCTGATTTTTCAATCGGAAAGTTCGAAAACAACAAATGATGTGTCTTCAAATCCATAATATTACGTGGACTACCAGAGTCAAAAAATAACGTAAAGGATTTGTGTTCTAAATTTACAGCATATAAGGTTGGCCGTAACTCATTTTGGCTTATTATTGTATGAATTCGTTGCAAATCTACGGGAGCATGCACTGTTTTACTTAATTCGGCCGTGTGTTTCATAGGAAAATCTATTGTCTCACAATTATCTGATAAAACATTAAATTGATTATTCAATACTATTGATGTTGACATGAATGACCTTGACCCAGCATCACTCTCTTCCCCTCTAGAGTTAACTATGTGGTATTTGCTTTGCTCTGCACATTCTGAAAATTAGTCTGACCTTGCGAGGTCTGGTTTGACGGCCCAGGCTCAGCGATATTTGAAGAAGTGTTTGTTTGTTTCGGACTCTGAACCGCATTGACATTTGGTTGTTTCTTCTTATTGTTAAAATGAGGATTTTTCTTTTTATTTCCATATGGAACTGACTGTGGAATTGACTGCGTATTTCTGGGATATTGTTGTGTCTTACGCGAGTAACATTGACTATAAGAATGCGTTGCCGTGTTGTGAATTGAGCAAAATTTTGTTCTACAGTCTGCGCTTATGTGACCTTGACGTTTGCAGTTGTAACACGTCACTCCCGCTACTGGACTGTTAACTACGTTCACTGTTTGTGGTTTTGTTTCATTCTTTGCAAAAACTTGAGTTAACACGGGATCGAGATCTGGACACTTGGACATGTGTTTCTTTATCTGTTTATAGACATCCAATTCCGTACTTGCAGGCGTTAACTTCTTATCAAAACACCGCACTAAAGCTTCAGGCAACATAAGTGTCATGCAAGTCAAATACATTAATCGCAAAAAATCTTTCACGGAGATGTTATCGTTAGTAACCCAAGTGGAATTATCTAAAATGTCCTGATATTCGTTAAGCCTATCAGCTATGAGAGCTGCTCTCTCAATAACATTAAGCCGATTCATAGTGGCTTGATTAAGTGTATTTCGTAACGTTAACACTACATCCAAGGCTTCCTCACCCCCATAGATCGCGCGTAACCTAACTTTGAAATCATCCCAAGTAACTGCTTCTTGAAATGAAACACCTCTTAAATATGCACTCGCATCCCCTTTAGAAAAATCTATAAAACTTTTAGCTTCTTGTAATTGTACAAAAGGGTCTACGATTTGTTTGGCATTTAAATGGGCATCAACGGATGAAATCCATGACTCCACATTTTGTGGCAAGAACCCGTTGACCCGACTTTGAAAAGGAAGGATTGCTGACCTGACATTTACAAGCGTCACAATTGGAGGAGGATTAGTCTGGCCTACACCACTAGGTCCAGGGGTAGGGCTGACAGGAGGAGCCATGACTGCTGTATTTTTTTTTTTTCTATCTCTTTGACCCCTTGCAATTCTATCAAAATATCTATATGAGTACAGACGCCCACTGCGTAAACGCATATGTATAATAAAATTCCCCCAACAATGTTACTAATCCCAAAACATTTCCCCAAGAATTTCTGAAAGAAAAAGGAATTAGCACAAAGAAAGAAAAATTCTAAATGAGAATTCGGAGTTTCCTATAACAAAGATTAGCAATTCACTCACCCCAGTAATAATCGACTAACGACTTGTGATAACTACACTTCACTGCCCAAACTGGAATGAATTCAAAATATCTGTACTTAGCTTATATATGAAGTCGACACGTCCTCTCTCTCTCTCTCTCTCTCTCTTGATGTTTTGTTAGCGATGTCTCGTTCTAGTTTCTTGTTGAATGTAGTTCTTCCTGGATATGTTTTGCAATTGTTGAACGCCAGTCCTTGGGTTTCCTAGGATGTTGATTGAAGATTCAGGTTGTATTCTAACATATGTTGATGTTAGCTGTTTCGTTGGACTTAGTCAAAATTGTAGATTCTTGTAGATAATGTTGAGTTCTTGAAGATCTTTCTCAGGTTTTACAGCTTTTATTTTGAAGTCTTGAAGATCTTTCTCTGGTTTTACAGCTTTTATGTTGAAGTCTTGAAGATATTTCTCTGGTTTTACAGCTATTATTTTGAAGTCTTGAAGATTTTTCTCTAATTCTTAGAGTTTAACCGCTGTCTTAGAGTTTAATCGCTGCCACCATTTATTGGCGTGCTACTGTTATAAGCACACATTGAGTATGAGTTGTTTCAGATGTATGTAAATGGATAACTGAATACATCTTAATAGTTTTTAAGTATTTATTCTATAAAAACAACAGAGTTAAACATCTCCATCACTGGAGGAAGCTGGGTTGGTCCAGATGACCAATTCTGGTGAAGTATAGATATGAACTGACTAAATTATCGATATCACAGATATCGTATGCTTAGTTTATTTTAGACACGTCACAAACTCGGAAGACACCTGCATCCGGTGACGTCACAAACTTTCACACGCTTGAGACAATGTGTTGACGTTAAGAAGAATGTCAAATTGCTGAGGTTTGCATTGTATGTCCGGTTTACGATTTGAATGACTACAGCAAATCCCAGGGTTAGCTCCTTCAACCAACATGACATATTACGTCATTTGTTTTAAACATGTAATATTAACTATTCTAATCATTACATATAAACCTGTCTGTCTCTATTAACAACCAGCCCCGGGAGGTTTCAGTAACCTAAACAGATCAATACCATCTAAGTACAAACTATGCTTTATGTATATGACGACACTAATATACAAACTGTTTGCTAGTCTGTTCCTTGAACTTACACTCCTCGGGTTTTTTCCTAAAGTCTACCCAGACTCTTCCCTGTAGGGGGCAGGAAGCACTGACATATGACATGATCAGCTGAATGATGTATAACGATAACATCAAGTGTCTTTAGGTCCAGAAGACCAAAGGAAAATTTATCTCGAGATGAACGGCACTATTGAAAATCCACAGATACATTGATGCTCTGGTAAACTTCCATCAGGACGACATGGCCTGAGCCCAAAAAACGGATTCTGAGCGAAGCGAAAAATCTATTTTTGGGTGAGGTAGCCATGTCGTCCTGATGGACCCGCCTTCCTTTTGACAAAAGGATAACGATTCTCTCCCTAATGTACTGTATTTGTAACGCCTACAAAGCTACAAAGAATGGCTAAATGGCGCCACGAGGTAGCGGGGTGGTGCCTGTTTACAGTACAGTAAGAGCGTTGCCTTAATAACAGCTCTCCTATATTCTTGCCACTTTTCCCCTCGAAGCGAAAACGCTATTAGGGGTGCAGATAGTTATGCGACGTGTCAAGAATACGTCCTCTGATATTATGCAATATCCCTTTTTAAAAATCTTTAAGGGATATTCGCTCCAGGAGTTAGAATTCTGGATATCACTGTAGTCAAATATAACCTAGGAAGCTACTAATGAAGGAACTTCCATCAGGACGACATGGCTACCTCACCCAAAAATAGATTTTTCGCTTCGCTCAAAATCCGTTTATTTGTCATATCCACTAAGTTTGTAACTAACTTAGGGCTTCCTGCCCCTTGCAGGGAAATTGTCGACTTTGACTATAAGGGTTCAAAGTTTGTATTTCTGTAGGGACAAGAGGGAAACTTCTTGAGATTACCAGGTTGTTCTTTTAGAAATTCTACTTAAAAGATTTTATTTTAGGAAAATAAAAGGCTCCGGACAATTTTATTCGTACTTCTGAGGGTGAAGAAAATTCAGATACATTATTTTAGATTCTAATTTTCATAGACAAAATATAAAAACAATTGATAATGTATCAATAGAAGGAATCTAACCTGCATATATGAACATCTTGGTATATATATATTTCATAACCTGTAAGGGAAGAATATACATATATTAGTTCATTGGTAAATGCCACTAAATTTTGTGAAATTCACTTGTTTGATTTCAATTAGATGTGGGATATGCTTCAACACTGTGTACAAATGTTCACACGGGACTGGTGTTATTGGTTAGATTCTGCATCTGTATAAAAAAGTGCGTAAATCACCGTAATGATTTCACTAAAAGGTATTACACTCAAGGGCGCTAACAACTGTTCACCCAATACACTGTTAAGTCCCAAAACAGTCCACTGTTCATCGCAGCACTAGACGACAGGTTTTATAATACTACCTGCCGCCACCTTAAAGTGTTTTATCTCGTGCACTTGCTTCGCATAATGTTTATAAAAGACTGGATGATTTCCAACCCGTATATGAGCGGAGTCTATCAAAGTCCATGTGTTGAAAGAAGTTCAACGAAGAAGCAACTTTTCTTGGATCGTGACCTGCGGGTGTACTGTCAGGATCCACTCTGCGAATAAAGTAGGTGAGTTTTGCCCTCAGTTGTTTTAGGGATAGGTTTGATCCTGAGGTTTTGCCTCGGAAGAGCTGACCCTCCTTGAAGTCTGAAGTTCTTCGACGATAGACCTTAAGAAAAGTAGGATCGAGGAAAAGGTTCAGTTCTCCCTCTTCTGTAAACTGAATATGACCTTTGTTTCTGGATAAGGCCACTATTTCACTAACTCTAGCCCCTGAGGCTACATCGAACAGGAATAACGGATTTTGAAGCAAAGCAAAAAATCTATTTTTGGGTGAGATAGCCATGTCGTCCTGATGGAAAGTTCCTATAGGTAGCTTTTTGAGGGATATTTGGCTACAGTGATATTCCCCGAGAATTGACCTTGAGGTCTCCAGAATTCTAACTCCCGGCGCAAATATCCTTAAAATTTCTCCTAAGGATATCGCATAATATCAGGGGACGTATATCTTGATACGACACATAGCAATCTTCACCCCGAATAGCGTTTTTGTTTCGAGGGAGAAGAGTGGCAAAACATAAGAAGAGCCGTTATCAAGGTTACCCTTTCTCCCGTACTATTACGAGTCTCCAAGATGGCGCTCATTCCTTGTAGCAATGAGCATGGTGCTACAGATATAGCAGTTTCGGGAGGGATCTTGCCTAAGCTTTTTCTATGGAAAAGGAGGGCGGGTCCATCAGGACGAAATGGCTATCTCACCCAAAAATAGATTTCACTTCGCTTCAAAATCCATTTTTTGGGCTCAAGCCATGTCATCCTGATGGAAGTTTACCAGAGAATTACTAGAAAATACTGTATCTGTGGATTTTCATAGGTGCCTTAACCTTGGGACAAATTTTTCTATGGTCATCCGGACCATTGAGACATGACGTTACCGTTATACGTCATTACCACTAATCATGGACAATGTTAGGGCTTCCTGCACCCTGCAGGGAAGAGTCATACTAGACAGTAGAAAAGGGGCCTCAAGGTTTGCATATATTGTATGAACAAACATAGTATCACCTAGATATACAAGAGTCTCACGGTTTGTATATGTTGTCGGAACAATAAGTATCAACTATATTTATTGTCTGTAAGCATACAATAATATGAGGTTTACTTAGGTAAATAAGTAAGAGAACTCTGGCAATTCTTTATTGTGCTAATTGTGGGGCGAAATAAAACGCAATTACACTTTAATAGACATTGATTTACGATAAATGAATAAAAAATAGAATAACAAGTGTAATATATATTAATATATGCTAAGGGAATTATACATACATACATACATACAACTTGAGCTGCCGTTCCTCGGGAGGAGCTCAGCCTGTTGAAGACCTTCAGCAGGAGATTGGTAGGAGGGAACAGGTAAATCCTGGTCCATCTGTTCCAATCAAGGGACATGGCATCCGTCACCTCTGCTAGGGGGTCCTCGTATGGGGCTACATATCGAGGTAGTTTCTTGTTGTCGCTCGTCGCGAAGAGGTCGATCTGCAGTTCCGGGACTTGTTCCAAGATGAAGGAGAATGAGTCTGCGTCTAGGGACCATTCTGACTCTATCGGCTTGAGCCTGGATAGAGCGTCCACTGTCACACTGCGGAACCCTTGAAGGTGAACTGCTGAAAAGTGCCATCTCTTCTTTTTCGCTGAACGAAAGATGGCTAATATCACATGGTTGATATGGCGCGATCTCGAGCCTTGTCAGTTCAGACATCTCATTATCACTTCGCTGTCCAGGATCAGCCTGATGTGGGCTGATCTGCGAGGGGAGAGTTTTTTCAACATCAAGAGGACTGCCATGGCCTCCAAAATGTTGATGTGAAAGGTCTTGAACAGAGAATACCAAGTCCCTTGGACTTTCTTCTGATGGGAGAGACCTCCCCATCCTTCCATCGAGGCATCCATGTGGATGGTCACCGATGGTGGAGGTGGTTGCAAGGGTACAGTCTTCGCTAGGTTCTTGGCCTTCAACCATGGCTTGAGAAGTGATCGTAGTAAGGTCGGTATCGGTTTTTTTAGATCTCTTTGAGCGCTTGATGCGTGTCTTCTCTAGACTCCTGACGCATCTTTCAGCTGTGCTCTTAGCACTGGGTCTGTAACTGCTGCGAACTGGAGAGAGCCCAGTACTCTTTCCTGTTGGCATCTTGAGATCCTGTCGGATTTCAGTAGTCTCTTGACAGACCCCGCGATCTCTCTCCTCTTCCTTGGCGGTGTGACTTCAAGTTCCAATGGATTCCCAGCCATTGAAACTCTTGAGCTGGAGAGAGTCGAGACTTCTTGAAGTTGATCTTGAATCCCAGATGTTCCAAGAACTGGATCACTTTCCTGGATGCTTGCAGACAAGCCATCCTGGATGCTGCCCACACCAGCCAGTCGTCCAGGTACGCTGCTACCTGAACACCTTCTAGGCGTAGTTGTTGAACGACTGCGTCTGTAAGTTTCGTGAAGATCCTTGGGGCTATGTTTAGTCCAAAGGGCATAGCTCTGAAGACATACTTTTTCTTCTGTAGCCTGACTCCTAGGTAGAAGGAAAGAGGGCGGTTGACTGGGATATGCCAGTAAGCATCTGCCAGGTCTATTGAGACTGTGTACGCCCCTTTTGGTAACAGGGTCCTTATGTGATGAAGGGTTAACATCCTGAACTTGCTGTTCTCGATGAACTTGTTGAGTGGCGACAAGTCCAGAATGACTCTGAGTTTGTCTCAGTCCTTCTTGGGAACACAAAACAGCCTTCCCTGGAATTTGATGGACTTTGCTCTCCTTATTACCCATTTGCTCAAGAGTTCTAGGGTATATTCTTCTAATAGGGGGTGGAGTGTTGGAAGAATTGAGGAAAAGGGGGTGGAATTTTGTTCCATTTCCAACCGAGTCCATTCTTGATTAGGCTGTGAGCCCAGGGATCGAAGGTCCAACGATCCCGAAAGTGGAAGAGTCTTCCTCCTACCTGGAGCATCTCATTGCTGAGATGTTCCTGAGGATTTATCTCCTTGACCACGTCCTCCTCTACCCATTGAGGGGTTCCTTGAGGAGCCTCTTCTTGAGCCTCTACCTCTGGGGCAAAAGGTAATTATGTGCCTCTCAAAGCCAGGATTGAACACCGGCGATTGAGTTACCAGCTGCTGGGGCACCATCTGGAAGGTGGTTTGCAGCTGAGCTACCATTTGGGGTACTTTGGTCATGGTCATGGATGGATGTTGTGCAGGCCTGCGTGGCTTCTTTGTCTTCCTGTTTTTCGGTTGGAGACCAGCATCTAAGGATGATTCCCTCTTGGAAGACATGTCCCACTTCTGGAGAAAGTTCCTATTCTCAGTGGCGGCTTTTGTGATGACCTCCTGAACCACTTCTTTTGGGAAGAGGTCCTTGCCCCAGATACATGAAGTGATCAGCTTCCTGGAATCGGGTTTGACCGTTGCTGCGGCAAACACATGCTCTCTACAAGCCCTCCTGGACCTGACAAGACGTACATGTCCTTCACAAGGGTAGCCATGAGAGTCTTGGCTAGGACCATGTAGATATCTGGGGTATTGGAAAGGCCTGCACACATCTCCATACAGTTCTGAAGAGACAAAGAAGCGGCTAGTCTCTATCTTGTCTCCTGTTCCCTTCTCAAAAGGTGCTCTGGCAGTTTTGGAAGGTTCTCATTGAACTCTTGACCAGCTATCTCCGGATCCAGTTTAGAGACTGAGAAGGTTAGATGAACCTCGTTCCATTCCTTCTTGCAGGTAGGCATGGCTAGAGATAATGGTCTGCATTCTTCTAGCACTGGGCAAGGTTTGCCCACGTCGACTGCTTTCAACACACAGTCGAGAGCTTTGACCGAAAAGGGGAAAGCTCTGGAGGAAGGAGCAATAAAGGTAGAATGCTTCTTGCTCAAAGCTGAAACCTTGGAGTTGGTGTAACCGGCTCTCTGTAGGGTCTTGGACCTGAGAGCCTGTGCCTTGTCATGCTCAAAGATCATGACCTCTTTTGGTTTCGTCTCCTCACGAGATGCTGGTTCATCCCGCAGTCACACATAACAATCTGGGTATGCCGATACGTTAGGCCAGAATTGGAGATCTTCAAGGGGTTTGGCCCGCAACTTCTCGGAGACGTACAGCTTCCCATCCATCATGGGCATATGCTCCGCTTACCTCTAGGGGTTGGTTTCAGAGCATTGAGGTAAGTCAGAGACCTTAATAGGCTTATGAGAGCCTTTGAAAGCACCTGGGCGTTTCACTTCTCTTACTTCCTTCTTCGTCTCTCTAAGATCTTGCCTAATCTCCTGTTGTTCCTTGCGAAACGCTTCCATCAACTGCTGAAGTTGGTTTACTGGCTATCAGCAGATCAAGATGGGGAGTCGGGGCTGAAGAAGTTGACGGCACGGATTGATATGCCGTCACAGAAAACTGAGGGTCTTCAGTTATTGTAGATACGGATCCTTCTTCCTCCGTGGGTGGTTGAGCCACCTCTTCTTCAGGATCTTCTTGCAGAAGGTCCTTTTCGGTGTCAGTAGACACCTCTGACATCCGTTCCTGGTGGATGTCAAACCTTGGAGTGCTTTATTAATGTCCGCCTCTATTGTCAGCTGGATGAAGGGAGGCTTGACCTGTACCTGGGGCACAACCGCGTCGGATAGCTTCATTAGGCAGGTAAGATCCCGGAGAGTTCTTTTGGAACCCTCTTACCCACCTCCAAAGACTTTCTCTTGCTGTATCCCTTGACTCCGTAGTCTCAGGGATATCTTCACCAAATCCCTCGGTCATCGGAGCCGAGCAGACGGTGCAACCCTTCGGGTCCAAATACCTCAGGGTTTCAGTTAGGATGGAGCAGGGGGCATAAGACCTGCAAATCGTGTGCCCACAAAAGTCCTTATTCTTGTGGTTGCAGAAAATGACTGCACACTTCACCTTAAGAATGAAATGAGTATAGGGTTATTTATATCATTGATATAAATGCACAAGCTTAATAATAGTATTGCTACTATTATTTATAATAGCTTAGGATAGTAAGCTAGAAAAGAAGTAGGAAAGACACATATCTGTGTTTCCTCTCCAGGCAATTGCTGTGACCTCCTAAAATATTAATATTTCTAATTTCCTTATCAGGGAAAATACAGAGTGGAATAACTCTCGTACGTAGAGCCGGAGTCAGTGAATACTAACGCTAACTCCTCCACTTGTAGAATATTAATACTGAATGGTAATAATTGGTGTCCCGATGATCTAGGATTCATCAGGATGTTGGATAAATACTTCACTTCAACATCTTAATCAGTCTCAACAATGGACTGTGAAAGGATACACAAGAGTATGTTGGAAATTTTATACTACTGTATCATTATAAACTGTAGTTTTCTAACTGCTGTATTGTTATACTGCAGAAATACTGGCTACTGTATTGTCTTATACTGTAGTTTTACCTGTATACTACCGGGTTAGGCTAGTACCTGGCAGCACTAGCTGATGGGGGGGAGAGAAAGAATGGGAAGAAGGACTCTGTATTATTATAGTTTAGTACAATAATTGGGAGTGTAGGGACTATCGCCTCTACAACCTTCTTCCCAGAATGAGAATTCAAATGGAAGGGGAGGAATACCTTGATTCTAGCTTCCATCCAGCCACAAATTCTGTTGCCGGCTGTACTGCCGGTTACAAGGTTTGTGGGTGGCAGCCCAAGAGAGGACTGAAAAATTCTCAACAGCATAACAGGTTTCCCACTAGCAGCCGTCAGGGCCGGCTCAACCTTTCCCGGAGCTTTGCTTTTGTTAGGGAGTTGGTCGAGAGGTAACCTAACCGCCGTTTGTAGGAACCCGGCCGGTAACCCAGTCAGCCCGGCAAGCGGAAGGGAAAGGGTCTTATATTTTACAGAGGGGAAAGGTGGGGGCAAGTATGCCTCCTACTTTTGGCTGTAAATCAAGGAAGCCTAGCTTCCTATACCGGCGCCGTCATGGGTGGCAGGGGAATAACAATTCCCTAGCCTGTAACCTTGCCGGATATAAGACATGTCTTCTAGTCCACAAGGGAGAAAGGTGGCGGCAATTATGCTGCCCACTTTCGGTTGTAGACTAGGGAATCCTAGCATCCTTTACAAAGAACGCTGTAGCCGGCAGAATAACTACTATTCCTCTGTCGATGACGTTGTCGGCTGCAAGACAATACACCCTAAGTTACTGTTATAATTCAAAGCCGGGATACTCACCAGCAAAGAAGATCGACAGTAAAACACTATCCAAGTCAAGCCGGAGTTAACTACTCATTGGCGATGACAGAAGATAGGGTTGTTGCCTGGGATGGCGGCACTCAGGGGGGAAGAAGGATTTATCCTCTTTTCTCTAAAAGAGAAGCGTATCAAATTATACCAATAATTCTAGGGGATATATATATCCCCGACCGAATTAATAGAAACGATACTAGAGGTTGAACGGGGGATTAACATTACTAAAATATACTTAAACGGGTTAGGCTAGCCTAACTCGAGTGGGGATCTCGGCTACGAGTGATACCACCGAGGCCCAATCGTATACGAAAGAAACGTTATTTTCGGAAGAGGAAATATTATACATGTAATGCTATCTTCTCTAGTATACTTTTTCCTAGCTAGCTAGAAAATTCTTTATAGCTAAATACCGGGAATGTCGCACTACTAACTAAATAAAGCATTTATGGCGTGTGACAGCGGTCTTAAAATGGCCGCCTCCGGGGATGGCAGTGCTCCACTTAACACACCTGAATTATGTTAATTTAACTGTGAGAAGGGAGCTAAAAATCATACACAGGAAAGATTAAATACTCAACTTTCCAGAGGATGAAGATGCTGGAGATTGCATGATAATATTCCTTGAAAACAGTAACAACACCGAGAGAAACGTGGGAGTACCATGCTTATATGCTACGTTCAAAGGAATAAGGCGCCGTTGTAGTACAGGGAGGGGATCCACCGGGTACCTTGATAAAGGCTCCCCTTCATTTCGCCACTCTTCCCCCTCAAAGAGTAAAATCTATTCGGCGTGAAGATTGCCATGTAATGTATCAAAAAATACGTCCCCTGGTATTATGCGATATCCTTAAAGTTATATTAAGAATACTCGCGCCAGGAGTTAGAATTGTGGAGACCTATGGTTAATTCTCTGGGAGTATCACTGTAGCTAAATATCACTTAGAAAACTGCCTAAAGAAACCTTCCATCAGGACGACATGGCTGAGCCCAAAAATGCAATTATTTAGTTAGTAGTGCGACGTTCCCAGTATTTAGCTATAAAGAAATTTTCTAGCTAGTTAGGCAAATTTATACTAGTGAAGATTGCATATACATATATAATATTTCCTCTTCCAAAATATAACATTTCTTTTGTATACGATAGGTCCTCGGTGGTATCACTTGTAGCCGCGGTCCCCACTCGAGTTAGGCTAGCCTAACCCGTTTGGTACACGTTAGTAATGTTAATCCCATTGTTTAACCTCTAGTATCGTTTCTATTAATTTGGTCGGGGATATATATATCCCCTAGAATTATTGGTATAATTTGATACGCTTCTCTTTTAGAGAAAAGAGGATAAACCCTTCTTCCCCCCTCAGCGCCGCCATCCCAAGCGGCAACCCTTTCATCCGTCATCGCCAACAAGTAGTTAACTCCAGCTTGACTTGGATAGTTTTTTACCGTCGATCTTCTTTGCCGCCGAGTATCTCGGCTTTGAAGTATGACAGTAACTCAGGGTGTGTTGTCTTGCAGCCGACAATGTTATCGACAGGGGAATCGTGATTCCTCTGCCGGCCATGACGTCGGCAAAGGAAGCTATACTTCCCTAGTTTACAACCGAAAGTAGGTGGCATAATTGCCGCAGCCTTTCTCGCTTGTAGACTATAAGACATGTCTTATAACCGACAATGTCGCCGACAGGGGAATTGTTATTCCCCTGCCGCCCACGACAGCGTCGACACAGGAAGCCATGCTTCCTTGATTTGAAGCCGAAATTGTACGGCATACTTGCTGTTGCCTTTCTCCCCTGTAAACTATAAGACCCTTTTCCCTCCCCCATTTGTCCTTTAGTGTCGGCCTAGCCGTCACAATTTTCCTTTGGTCAGTATTCTACAATCATCCCCGCTTGCCGGGCTGACTGAGTTACCGGCCGGGTTCCTTGGCGGTTAGGTTACCGCCTCGACCAGCTCCCCCTTATGTCCTTTCCTAACGGAAGTGAATACTCCGGGGGAAAGGCTGAGCCGGCCCTGATGGCTGCCGGTGGGAAACCCATTATACTATTGAGAATTCTTCAGTCCTCTCTTGGACTGCCACCCACAAACCTCGTAACAGGCAGTACAGCCGGTAGCAGAATTTGTGGCTGGATGGAAGCTAGAATCAAATGCATTCCTCCCCTTCCATTAGAACTCTCAGTCTGGGAAGGAGGCTGTAGGAGGCAGTAGCCCCCTACACTTCCAATTATTGTACTAAACTATAATAATACGGAATACTCATTTCCATTCTTTCTCTCTCCCTATCAGTTAGTGCCGCCAGACACTAGCCTAACCCCGGTAGTACACCGGTAAAACTACAGTATATGACAATACAGTAGCCAGTACTTCTGCAGTATAATAATACAGCAGTTAGAAAATTACAGTATACAATGATACAGTAGTAAAAGTAATTCTAATATACTCTGTGTATCCTTCCACAGCCTATTGTTGGGACCGAATAAAATGTTGAGGTGAAGTATTCCTTCAACATCCTGATGAATCCTTAGATCATCGGGACTCTTATAAATTACCGATTCAGTATTAATATTCTACAAGTGGAGGAGTTAGTGTAAATATTCACTGACTCCAGCTCTACGTACGGGAGTTATTCCACTCTGTATTTTCCCTCATAGGGAAATTATTGACAGAAGTCACAGCAATTGCCTGGAGAGGAAATACAGATATGTTGTTTTTCCTATTTCCTTTCTAGCTTACTATCCTAAGCTATCAAATATAATAGTATGCAATACTATTTTTTTGGGGCTCGAGCCATGTCGTCCTGATGGAAGCTTCCTATAGACAGCTTTCTAAGGGATATTTGGCTACAGTGATACTCCCAGAGAATTGACCATAGGTCTCCAGAATTCTAACTCCTGGCGCGAGTATCCTTAAAATTTCTCTTAAGGATACCGCATAATATCATGGGACGTATATCTTGATACGACACATGGCACAATCTTCACCCCGAATAGCGTTTACGCTTTGAGGGGGAAGAGTGGTGAAATTGAAGGGGAACCGTTATCAAGGTTACCCTTCCTCCCCTACTATTACAGGGCTCCAAGATGGCACTCATTCCTATTTCAGTAGCACTTTCACACGGTGCTCTCCCTGCTTATCTAGTGTTTTAGATCACTATTATCGAGGAATTATTATGCATTCTCCAGCCTCTGGAAAGTTGAGTATTTAATCTTTACAGTGTATAATTTTTAGCTCCCTTCTCACAATGAAATAAGAATAAATTTGTGTTTATTGGAGCATAGCCGGTCACCGGAGGCGCCATTTTGGACGCTGTCATTGGTCACGCATGCTTTATTTAGTCAGCAGAACGACATTCTCGGTATTTGGCTTTAATGAATCATAGCTATTTAGGCAAAAATTATACTAGTGAAGATAAGATCATGCAAATCATTTTCCTCTTCCTAAATGTGCCGATCGTATACACTAGAGTCTCGGTAATATAGGTAGCCGAGATCTCGCCCCACGCTAGGCTAACCTAGCCTATGCGCTTTAATATACTTTCATACATTATCCCAGTTTACCCTCATGTATCGCTTTATCAATTCAACAGGAGATAGTATATCTCCTAGAATTAGTTACATAATTCGATACTCATCTCCATTGAAGAATTAAGGGTAAACCCTCCTTCCCTCTGAGTGCCACCATTAGGTGACAACCCTACCTTGGTCTTGCCATAGAGTAGTACACTCCGGCTTGACTAGGCTAGGGTTTCTGTTTTCTCCCCCTTGCCGGTGAGTATCCCAGCTTGGTTTTACGACAGTGACTCAGAGTATTCAGTCTTTTTGCCGACAGCTTGGCTGCCGGGTGAGTAGTCACTTCCCTGTCGGCTTAAAGTTGCAGACATAGGAAGCTTAGCTTCCCTAGTCCGCATCTGAAGTGGTAGTACAATGCCGCCACCTTCTCCCCTGCGGTCTAGAAGACAAGTCTTGTTTCGGCAGACCCTAAGCTGAAGAATCGACATTCTTCTGCCGCCTAGGATGGCGCTGATATTGAAACAAGGTTTCATCTGTGTTTGGAAATGGCGACAGTCCTGCCGCCTTCTCCCGACACAACATACAAGACCCTATACCTGCCCCTCTCTGTCCTTTAGCAATAGCCTAGCTTTCGCATGTCTGTGGCCAGTGTCCTGAAATCTTCCCGCTTGTCGGGTACAACGTGGTGCCGGCAGGAATCCTACATAGGCGGCTTGATAGCCGCTCCGACTTTCCCCTTCGGACGCAAGGCTCCGGGAAAGGTCGTGCCGGCTATGACGGCTGCCGGTGGGAGACCCTTTTATCTTTGAGTGTTCTTCAGTCCTCCCTTGGACTGCCATCCACATCCCTGAAACCGGCAGTAGCCGGCAGCAGATCTTGTGGCTGGATGGAAGCTAGAATGATTCATTCCCCCCTTCCATTTGAACCCTCATTCTGGAGGAAGGCAATAGGAATAATACCTACACCCTTATTTATAGTGCTAAAACTACCCTAATAAGGTAGCCCTTCGCTCCATGCTTTCTCTCTCTCTGTTGGCTAGTGCAGTCAGGTTGGACAGGTGCCGCCAGGTACTAGTCTAGCCGGCTGAACTACAGTATATGCTTATACAGTAGCCAGTATTTCTGCAGTAAAGTACATACTGCAGGCAGAAAACTATAGTATATATTATACAGTAGTTTATTTTCCAACATACCCTATGTTTCCTTTCCCAGTCTGTTGTTGAGACTAATCCTATATTGATGTGAAGTATTCCTTCAATACACTGATGAAAGTCATTAGACCATAATTTACCCACAATATTAAACGGATTTTGAAGCGAAGCGAAAAATCTATTTTTGGGTGAAATGGCCATGTCATCCTGATGGAAGGTTCCTTTAGGCAGCTTGCTAAGGGATATTTGGCTACAGTGATACTCCCAGAGAATTGACCATAGGTCTCCAGAATTCTAACTCCTGGCGTGAATGTTCTTAAAATTTCTCTTAAGGATATTGCATGATATCAGGGGACGTATATCTTGATACGACATATGGCAATCTTCACCCCGAATAGCGTTTTCAATTCGAGGGGGAAGAGTGGCAAAACTGAAGGGGAGCCGTTATCAAGGTTACCCTTCCTCCCATACTATTACAAGGCTCCAAGATGGAACTCATTCCTTGTAGCATTGAGCATGGTGCTACAGATATACTAGTTTCGGGAGGGATCTTGCCTAAGCCTTTTCTATAGAAAAGTAGGGCAGGTCCATCAGGACGACATGGACATCTCACCCAAAAATAGATTTTTCACTTCGCTTCAAAATCCGATTTTTGGGCTCAAGCCATGTTGTCCTGATGGAAGTTTACCAGAGAATTACTTGAAAGTACTCTATCTGTGGATTTGTATAAGTGCCTTAACCTTTTGGACAATTTTTATATGGTCATCCAGACCATTGAGAAATATGACGTGACCATTGAGAAATATGACGTTACCATTATACGTCATTACCACTAAACATGGAACAATGTTAGGGCTTCCTGCTCCCTGCGACGTTTTCTAGAATAAGAATTAACCATAGTTTTAATGTTATGGGAGGTCACAGCAATTGGCTGGGCAGGAAATACATGTGTGTCTTTCCTTTTTCTTTTTTAGCTTATCTATCCTAAGCTAATATACAACAATAATAAATTGTATACTTAAGTTTGTGAAACTTTTCACTATATACTCATTGGAATCTCTTTTCTTTACAGGAAGACTAGCCCAAGTGAGGGAGTATGTTTTGTAACGTCCGCAGTAAGAGCTTCAGCAGACAAGAGCTGTGCAGGAAGCATGCACGCAGTCTCTAAAAGCGATCACAAGTATTGGGACCCTCAGGTATGTGACGTATGTACTAACCTGATTACTGAGGCATTTGACTCTCCTAAGTCAACAGAGTCAAGGGATGCAGCTATGGAAAAGTTGCGTAATTGGGTCAGGGGTTTTCAGAAAAACACCACGGGCCCTTACCTTCCAAGTGAGAAGATGCGGGCTCATCTTTTCCCTAGGGCATCTTCGGATGCAGTAATTCCTCAGCCTCACTCAGAGATCCCTGTCGTCCAGATTCTGGTAGACTCGGAAGTCTCGGACGCTTTACAGGACATCCAACTGGACGATAGGATGTCAGAAGTGTCGGAGTACACTGAAAAGGACCTTCTCGCAGGTCAGGAATAGGAGCAGACCCAAGCTCCTGAGACCGAAGAGGAATAGGTCGACGCGGTGTCGGTCTCATTGGTTCCGGCCCCAGAACCAGTTCCCTCGACGTCTTCTGCTATCCCAGAGGAACTGGGAAGGACTCTTTCTTCCATTGTTGAATTGATTCAGCAAATGCAGGAGAAAAACAATGAAAAAGAAGCTGCAATGAAGCTGGACATGTGTAGACTCGCAGCATTACGCGGGCCTCAGAAGAAGCTCAGCGTAAAGGACCTTCCTTTGTGTTCGGACGAGAACCAGTGGCGGTATGCCGAACACATGCCGATGACCACTGGGAAGATTATCATCTCGGAGAAGCTGGGATCAGTCCCCATTGAAGAGGTGGAATTCTGGCCCAGCAAGGAGTCTTACCCGGACTGTTATGTCCACCTCAGGAAGGAACCAGCCTCAAAGGAGGAGACGGAGCCAAAGGAGATCATAGTCTTTGACCTTAGAAAAGCACAGGCTTTACTTTCTAGCTCGATGAAAGAGAGGGGCTTCAGTAACTCAAAGGTACCAGCGTTGAGTAAGAAGCACCCCTCCTTTGTGGCTTCTCCAACTAGAGCCTTCCCCTTTATGGAGAAAGGCTATAAGGTAGTCCTAAAGGCGGTTGAGGCAGGGAAGCCATGCCCCTTATTGGCCGAATGCAAGCCTTTATCCCCGACCTTCCCTATGGACCAAAAAGACTGGAAGGACGTCCACCTTACCTTCTCAGTCGGGAAGTTGGAAGCAGATATTGCTGGACGTCAGTTCGGTGAGGACCTTCCAAAGTTGTCTGAATTTCTCTTGCGTAGGGAGCAAGAGACAAAAGAAAAACTTGCTGCATCTATGTCTCTATAGACTACTCTGGAGACGATGGCAAGTGACCCCAAAAACCCAGAGATGTTTATGGTAGTGGCCAAAACCCATTTGGCCACTGTGACCAAGGATCTGTACAGTTTTATCAAAGCTAGGAGAGCTTGTAGAGAGTTCGTGTTCTCCTCGGCTGCGGGACACGAACCCAGGAAAATGATCTCATCCAGCATTTGGGGTAAGGACCTCTTCCCAAGCGAAGTGGTCAAAGAGGTAGTAGACAAGGCTGCCACGGAGAATAGGAACCTTCTCCAAAAATGGGGCCTATCTCTCAAGAGGAAGTCTTCCCCGGATGAGGGTCCCCAACCTAAGAGGAAGACGAAGAAGCCTAAGGTACCCTCTCGGCCAGCCAAGCCTTACAGACAACAGCAACAACTTCCTACGACCGCGGTGCCTCAGATGGTGGCACAGCCTCCAACTACGTACCAGTTGGTACCTCAGCCAGTAGCGACACAGTCGCCTGCTTTTAACCCAGCTTTCGAGAGGCAGTTAACGACCTTTCGTCCGAAAGCTAGAGGATCAGCCAGAGGTTCCTCTAGACACCCCTCAAGAGGAAGGGGATTCAGAGGAGGAAGCAGTCAAGGAAGCAAGCCCTTAGGTCCACAGCAGAAGTGAGAAGCTCCCGACAGGAGGGAGACTGTATTTATTTCGGGATCGTTGGACCTACGATCCCTGGCCCCACAGCCTAATCAAGAACGGATTGGGTTGGAGCTGGAACAGCGCTCCACCTCTATTCCCACAATTCTTCAAACACTCCACCCCCTTCCTGGAAGAATACGTACGGGAACTCTTGGAGAAAAGAGTAATTGGAGAGTAAAGTCCATCAAGTTCCAAGGAAGGCTGTTTTGTGTTCCCAAGAAGAACTCAGAAAAACTCAAGAGTCATTCTGGACTTGTCGCCACTCAACAAGTTCATAGTAAACTCCAAGTTCAGGATGTTAACACTGCAACACATAAGGACCCTTTTGCCTAAATGGGATTACATTGTCTCAATAAACTTGTCAGATGCGTACTGGAACGTTCCAATCAATCGTCAACTCTCCTCCTACCTAGGTTTCAAGCTACAACGAAGGCTTTATACCTTCAAAGCCAAGCCCTTCGGGCTAAACATAGCCCGAAGGATGTTCACAAAGCTTGCAAATGCAGCCGTTCATCAATTACGCCTAAAGGGTGTCCAAGTAGTGGCCTACCTGGACGATTGGCTGGTGTGGGCAGCATCCAAGACAGAATGCATGCAGGCTAGGATTCAAGGTCAATACCAAAAAGTTTCGACTATCTCCAGATCAAAAGTTTCTGGGATTTACAGTCACATCGACTTTCCATTCCAATAAAGAAAAGGAAAGATATAGCGGGATCTGTCAAGAGACTTCTGGAATCCAAACGGATATCAAGACGCGAACAGGAGAGTGCTGGGCTCTCTAGTTTGCTTCAGTGACAGACCCAGTGCTACAAACACAGCTAAAGGATGCAACAGGAGTCTGGAGAAGATACCCATCAAACGCTCAAAGAGATCTGAGAAGACCATTACCAACTCGATTGCGATCGCTTCTCAAGCCGTTGTCCAAAGCCAAGCACCTGAAGAAATCGATTCTTCTTCAGCCACCTCCACCTTTAGTCATCATCCACACAGACGCTTCAAAGGAAGGATGGGGAGGTCACTCTCACCAAAGGAAAGTCCAAAGAGCTTGGTCCAATCTATTCAAGATCTTTCATATCAACATTCTGGAGGCCATGGCAGTATTTCTTAAACTGAAGAAATTATCTCCTCGCCACTCGACCCACATAAGACTGGTTCTGGACAGCAAGGTGATAGTGAGATGCCTGAATCGCCAGGGTTCGAGATCACCTCAAATCAAACAAGTGATGTTGGGCATCTTCCGTCTGGCGGAAAAGAAGAGATGGCACTTGTCAGCAGTTCACCTTCAAGGGTTCCGCAACATGACGGCGGACGCTCTATCCAGGTTCACACCGATAGTCAGAATGGTCCCTAGACGCAGGATCATTCTCCTTCATCTTACGTCAAGTCCCGAAACTGCAGATAGACCTCTTTGCGACGAGCGACAAGAAGAAGATACATCGTTACGTGGCCCCGTACAAGAATCCTCTAGCGGAAGCAGTGGACGCAATGTCCCTCGATTGGAACAGATGGCCCCGGATTTACCTGTTCCCTCCATCCAACCTTCTACTGAAAGACCTCGACAAACTGAGATCATTCATGGGAGCAGTCGCGATAGTGGCTCACAAGTGGCCAAACAGCGCCTGGTTTCCTCTGGCGTTAGAACTACGGTTGAAGTTTGTGCCGTTGCCGGATCCAGTTCTGTCTCAGCAAGTGCAGAAATCGACTGTCTTCGCTTCATCACAGAAAACCCGGAACCTTCATCTCATGATTTTCTCTCCTTAGCAATGAAGAAAAGATTCGGGATCTCGAGAGACAGTATAAACTTTTTAGAAGAGTATAAATCCAAATCTACCAGAAGACAATATGAGTCGTCGTGGAAGAAATGGGTGTCCTTTGTCAAGGCGAAGAATCCCAAAGAAATCTCGACGGATTTCTGTTTATCTTTCTTTATTCACCTTCATGAACAAAGTTTAGGAGCCAACACGATATCCACGTGTAAGTCCGCCTTGAAAAGACCCTTATTGTATGCTTTCCAGGTCGACTTCTCTAATGAAATCTTCAACAAGATTCCTAAGGCCTGTGCTAGACTCTCCCCGGCAGTGCCAAAGAAACCCATTTCATGGTCTCTGGATAAGGTTCTTCACTTCGCTTCAACGCTGAACAATGAAGATTGCACTCTGAGAGATTTGACTCAAAAAGTTATATTTCTATTTGCACTAGCCTCGGGGGCCAGAGTTCGTGAAATAGTGGCCCTCTCGAGAGATAAGGGTCATATTCAGTTCGTAGAAGGGGGAGAACTGAATCTTTTTCCTGACCCAACGTTTCTTGCCAAAAATGAGCTACACACCAAAAGGTGGGGTCACTGGAGAATCTGCCCTCTGAAGGAAGATGTCTCTCTATGTCCAGTAGAGTGCCTAAAGGTCTATATTCGTAGAACTTCGGACTTTAGGGGAGGACAGCTTTTTAAGGGAGAAACCTCAGGTTCGAATTTGTCTCCGAGACAACTAAGGGCAAAGATCACCTACTTTATTCGCAGAACGGATCCGAACAGTACACCCGCAGGCCATGATCCAAGAAAAATTGCCTCATCCTGAACTTTTTCAATAACATGAATTTTGAACATCTTCGCTCGTATACTGGCTGGAAGTCCTCCAGAGTATCTATTAAGCATTACGCGAAGCAGGTAGAGGAATTGAAGAGGTCTGTGGTGGCAGCAGGTAGTGTTCTTAAACCTGTTGCTTAGTTCTGCGAGGAACAGTGAAATTAATTGAGACAATTAATTTATGGGTGTGTGTGTGGTCCCTGGACAGTACAACATGCTAAGTGAAAGGCCACTAAGGTGTCCTTATGGACTGTTCCATGTACAAAGGTGAAATAAACATAATGCATAACACGTGTGCCATGGGTTTCTACGCAAGTGTGAATAGACAGTAATGATAGAAATTAATGAAAATTATTAACATTTCATTTTCAAGTGGCATTAATATGTTTCCTTTTCTGATGAAACAAGTATTTCCTGTATTACTGTTATCTTTATGCTTCAATTTATTTCATCCACATTTTATATCTCTCTATAAATGTTGATTGATCTTATATTTATTGTTGTCAATAAACTAGTTCTAAATTAACTTTGCGTCTTATTCGCCCCAGGTTCATTTTTATGAAAGATATATTGAGCATTACACTTCACCTTTGGATATTGTTTGAGAATAAAAGAAAATCTTAGTTTGTTCCTTCGTGTAGACAAACACTTATTGATTTTGGCCAGTCATTATATTGGAGAGGCCAGTAAACTCGAATGTGATAATAACTGATATACAGTATAATCTTTGTTTCTAAATGGATACAAACCTTTTGTCGGTACATAAGTCAAATTCTGTATACCGGGGGAGGTGTCAGTATTAGATACACACATTGGTGAGTTTCAATACAAACTTTGCTTTAGAAGGTATAGGTTGAGACCAATATACCGGTTTGTCTGCTGGGCATCCATAGGTAATATGTATTTCTTGAGACTTTTCCAGAGTTTAGCATGACTCTTCCCTGTAGGGGGCAGGAAGCTCTAACATGGTGTATGTTTAAAAGGAATGATGTATGACGGTAACATCATAGGTCTCTAGGTCTAAATCGACCAAGGAAAGTCTGTCTTGAGGACAAGGCACATAATAAAAATCCACAGATACAGTAATGTTCTGGTAAACTTCCATCAGGACGACATGGCCTGACCCCAAAAAATGGATTTTGAGCGAAGCGAAAAATCTATTTTTGGGTGAGATAGCCATGTTGTCCTGATGGACCGGCCCTTCCTTTTATAAAAAGAGCTAAAGGACCCCTCCCGATGGTACAGTATCTGTAGCACCTTGCTTATCGCTACAAGGAATAAACATGGCGCCGTTCATGACGTCATGTACGGACTCGGAGCGGGGGGGAGAGGTACCTAAATAATGGCTCCACTTTCGTTTCTTGCCACTTTTCCCTCTCAAAGCGTTAACGCTATTGTGGCGTGTCAAGAATACATCCTCTGATTTTATGCAATATCCCTATAAGAGTAAATTAGGGATATTCGCTCCAGGAGTTAGAATTCTGGGTACCTTGAGGTAAAATTCTCTGGGAATATCACTGTAGTTAAATATACCTTAGGAAGCTACTTTAAAGGAACTTCCATCAGAACGACATGGCTATCTCACCCAAGAATAGCTTTTTCACTTTGCTAAAAAGCCGTTACTTAGGGAAATAAGTAAAAGAACTCTGGCTACATTTATTGTGCTATTTGCAGGGCGAAATAAGATGCAATTACACTCTCTTTAATCATTTATTTAGGCTAAATGAGTAAATGGGATAACAAGTATAAATGTAGAAGAGAATTATACATACAACATATACAGATAAACAGATTTTGAGCAAAGCGAAAAATCTATTTTTGGGTGAGATAGCCATGTCGTCCTGATGGAAGGTTCCTATTGGTAGCTTTCTAAGGGATATTTAGCTACAGTGATATTCCCAGAGAATTAACCTTTAGGTCTCCAGAATTCTAACTCCTGGCGCAAATATCCTTAAAATTTCTCCTAAGGATATCGCATAATATCAGGGGACATATATCTTGATATGACACATAGCAATCTTCACCCCGAATAGCCTTTTCGTTTCAAGGGGGAAGAGTGGCGAAAATAGAAGGGGAGCCGTTATCAAGGTTACCCTTCCTCCTGTACTATTATAGATGGCACTGTATCTAAGATGGCGCTCATTTCTTGTAGCATTGAGCATGGTGCTACAGATATAGTAATTTTGGGAGGGATCCTGCCAAGGCCTTTTCTATAGAAAAGGAGGGCGGATCCATCAGGACGACATGGTTATCTCACCCAAAAATAGATTTTTCGCTTCGCTCATAATCCGTTTTTTGGGCTCAAGCCATGTCGTCCTGATGGAAGTTTACCAGAGAATTACGAGAAAGTACTGTATCTGTGGATTTTCATAGGTGCCTTAACCTTGGGACAATTTTTCTATGGTCATCCGGACCATTGAGACAAATGACGTTACCGTTATCCGTCATTACCACTAATCATTAACAATGGTACTGCTTCCTGCCCCCTGCCGGGAAGTCATACTAGACAGTAGAAAAGCGGTCACAAGGTAAGCATATATTGTATGAACAAACATAAGTATCAACTTGATATACAAAAGGTCTCACGGTTTGTATATGTTGTCGGAACAACTAAGTGTCAATTATATCCATTGTTTGTAAGCATACAATAATATGAGGTTTACTTAAAAAAGTAAGAGAACTCTGGCATAATTAATGTGCTAATTGCAGGGTGAAATAAGATGCAATTACACTCTAATAGACATTTATTTCGAATAAATGACGAAATGGAATAACGAGTGTAACGTGTTAATGGAATTATACATACAACGTATACAGAAAATATTTTTCTCCCTGAAAGGGAAGAACTGATGAGTGCCACTCTAAATTGAAAATTTTTGATAAATTTTCCTAATATAATTTCTGTAAATGTTGTATACTATCAACACTGTGTACTATGTACACACGGCAAAAGGGTTACAGTATCTGTATAATTCCACACCTGAGATTTTCAACAGTCTTAGTGTCACCATGGTGACACTCACTTAAAGGGTATCACACTGGAAGTGTCAACACCTTTTCACCCTACTTGATAGTCCCAATCAATTCACTGTTCATCGTAGCACTAGACGACAGGTTTTAATACACTACCTGCCGCCACCACATAATGCTTCAGCTCGTGGACTTGCTTTGCGTAGTGATTGTAGAACACTCTGGATGACTTCCATCCAGTATATGAGCGATGCTCAAAGTCCATATACTGAAAAAAGTTCAGTGATGAAGCTATTTTTCTTGGATCATGACATGCGGGTGTACTATCAGGATCCGCTCTGCGAATGAAGTAGGTGAGCTTCGCCCTCAGTTGCTTTAGGGATAAGTTTGATCCTGAAGTTTCTCCTTTGAAGAGCTGTCCTCCCCTAAAGTCTGAAGTTCTACGAAGATAGACCTTTAGACACTCTACTGGACACAAAGAGAAATCTTCCTTCAGAGGGCAGATTCTCCAAGGACCCCATCTCTTAGTGGGTAGCTCGTTCCTGGCGAGAAAGGCTGGATCAGGAAAGAGATTCAGTTCTCCCACTTCTATGAACTGAATGTGGCCCTCATTTCTTGATAGGGCTACTATGTCACTAACTCTAGCCCCTGAGGCTATAGCGAACAGGAAAATAACCTTCTGGGTTAGATCCTTGAGCTAACAATCTTCATTATTCACAGATGAAGCATAATGTAGGACCATGTCCAAAGACCATGAAATGGGCTTCGGAGGAGCTGCAGGCCCAAGTCTAGCGCATGCCTTCGGGATCTTGTTAAAGATTTCGTTCGTCAGATCCACTTGAAAGGCATATAGAAGAGGTCTAGTAAAGGCTGACTTGCACGTAGTTATCGTGTTGGCTGCCAGACCTTGTTTATGAAGGTGGATAAAGAAGGACAGACAGAAGTCTATTGAAATTTCTTTCGGTCCTTTTGCTTTAACACAAGCAACCCACTTTTTCCAAGACAATTCATATTGTCTTCTAGTTGACTTGGACTTGTATTCTTAACAGAAGTCTATACTGCCTTTTGAGATCCCAAATCTTTTCTTAACCGCTAAGGCGAGAGAATCATGAAATGAAAGTTTTGGGTTTCCTGTGAAGAAGCGAAGACAGTCGACTTCTGAACCCATTGAGATAGTGCTGGGTTCGGTACAAGGACCAGCCTCAGCCTCAGTTCCATCACTAGAGGGAACCAGTTGCTCTTGGGCCACTTGGGGGCCACTAGAGCTGCTGTTCCCTGGAAGGATCTCAGCTTGTTGAGGACCTTCATTAGGAGATTGGATGGAAGGAACAGGAAATTCCAGGTCCATTCGTTCCAAACTAGGGACATGGCGTCCGTTATCTCCTCTAGAGGGTCCTCGTATAGGGCTACATATCGAGGTAGTTTCTTGATGTCGCTCGTAGCGAAGAGGTCGATCTGCAGTTCTGGGACTTGTTCCAAGATGGAAGAGAATGAGTCTGCATCTGGGGACCATTCTGACTCTATCGGCTTGAGCCTGAATAGAGCATCCGCTGTCAAATTGCGGAACCTTTGTAAGTGAACTGCTGATAGGTGCCATCTCTCTAGACAAAGGATGGCTAATATCACATGGTTGATATTGGACGATCTAGAGCCTTGTCGGTTCAGACATCTCACTATCACTTCGCTGTCCAAGATCAGCCTCATGTGAACTGATCTGCGAGGGGAGAGTTTTTCCAACGTCAAGAGGACTGCCATGGCTTCCAAAATGTTGATAAGAAAGGCCTTGAACAGAGATGACCAAGTCCTTTGGACTTTCCTTTGATGGGAGTGAACTCCCCATTCTTCCCTCGAGGCATTCATGTGGATGGTCATCAACGGCAGAAGTGGTTGCAAGGGCACGGTCCTCATTAGGCTCTTGGCCTTCGACCATGGATTGAGAAGTGATCGTAGTAAGGCCGATATCGGTCATTTTAGATCTCTTCGAGCGTTTGATCCGTATCTTCTCCAGACTCCTGACGCATCTTTCAGCTGTGCTCTTAGCACTGGGTCTGTCACTGCTGTGCACTGGAGAGACCTCAGTACTCTTTTCTGTTAGCGTCTTGAAATCCTGTTGGATTACAGTAGTCTCTTGACCGACCCTGCGATCTCCTTCCTCTTCCCTGAGGGAATGGAGAGAAGATGTGACCTCAGGTTCCAATGGCTTTCCAACCATTGAAACCCTTGAGCTGGAGAGAGTCGAGACTTCTTGAAGTTGATCTTGCATCCCGGATGTTCCAGGAACTGGATCACTTCTTTGGATGCTTGCAGACAGGCCGTTTCAGATGCTGCCCGCACCAGCCAGTCGTCCCGGTACGCTGCTACCTGAACACCTTCTAGGCGTAGTTGTTGCACGACTGCATCTGCAAGTTTCATGAAGATACTTGGGACTATGTTTAGTCCGAAGGGTATGGCTCTTAGAACATACTTTATCTGCTGTAATTTGAATCCTAGGTAGGAGGAGAGGGGGCGACTGACTAGAAGGTGCCAATAGGCATCTATCAGGTTTATCAAGACTGTGAACGCCCCTTTTTGTAACAGGGTCCTTATGTGTTGAAGGATTAACATCCTGAACTTGCTGATTTTTATGAACTTGTTGAGTGGCAACACGTCCAGAATGACTCTGAGTTTGTCTGAGTCCTTCTTGGGAACACAAAACAGCCTTCCCTGGAATTTGATGGACTTTGCTTTCCTTATAACCTGTATGCTCAAGAGCTCTAAGGTATATTCTTCTAATGAGGGGGTGGAGTGTTGGAAGAATTGAGGAAATGATGGTGGAGACTTGTTCCATTTCCATCCTAGTCCAATCTTGATTAGGTCGTGGGCCCAGGGATCGAAGGTCCAACAATCCTGAAATTGTTGGAGCCTCCTTCCTACCAGGAGCGTCTCCTTGCTTTGATTGATCGGAGGGTTTACCTCCTTGACCGCGTCCTCCCCTACCTCTTGAGGGATGTCTAGAAGATGTCTGGATCCTTTACCTTTCAACCGAAAGGTAGTGGTCTGCCTCTCAAACGCAGGGTTGAATGCTGGTGACTGGGCAACCAGCTGTTGAGGCACCACTTGGAAGGTGGTCTGTGTTTGGGCCACCACTTGGAGCACCACGGTCATAGTAACTCTGGGATGTTGTTGAGCAGGCCGAGGGGGAAGTCAAGACTTTTTCGTCTTCCTTTTAGGTTGGGGACCCGCATCCGGGGAAGACTTCCTCTTTGAAGAGATGCCCCACTTCTGGAGAAGGTTCCTATTCTCCGTGATGGCTTTCTCAACTACCTCTTTGACCACTTCGTTCGGGAAGAGGTCTTTACCCCAGATGCTAGAAGATATCAGCTTCCTGGGTTCATGTTTCATTGTTGCAGCAGCGAACACAAACTCTCTACAGGCTCTCCTACCCTTCATGAAAGCATACAGGTCCTTTACTAGGGTGGCAATATTCATTTTGGCCAGGACCATGAGCATGTCTGGGGTACTTCTTTGGCCTGCACACATCTCTATGCAGTTTTGTAGGGATAAAGAGGCCGCAAGTCTCTCCTTCGTCTCTTGTTCCTTGCACAAGAGAAAGCCTGACAGTTTAGGGAGATTCTCGCTAAACTGTCGTCCAGCGATGTCTGCGTCCAGTTTCCCTACTGAGAAAGTTAGGTGGACTTCCTTCCATTCCTTCTCCTGCATGGGCAAGGCTAACGACAGAGGCCTGCACTCCTCTAATGCAGGGCATGGTTTGCCTGCCTCCACTGCCTTGGTAACAGATTCAAATGCCTTCAACATAAAGGGAAAGGCTATTGAAGCAGGAGCAGGAAAGGTAGGGTGTTTCTTGCTCAAGGCAGACACTTTCGACACCAAATAGCCCGCCTTCCTCAGGCTACTTGACAAGAGAGCCTGTGCCTTGTCGTAGTCGAAAACCATGACCTCCTTCGGTTCCGTCTCATCTTTTGGCATTGGTTCATTCTTCAGTCGAATGAAGCAATCAGGGTAAGCGTTAAAGCTTGGCCAAAACTGGATGTCATCTAAAGGGGCAGCTCCCTTCTTCTCTGAGATGTAGAGTTTGCCGTTCGAAATCAGCATAAACTCTGCATACCTCCAGGGATTGATTTTGGAGCAGGTCGGGAGGTCTTGGCATCTGGGTCGATTGTATGACCCTCGGGAGGGGGTAAGTGGAGCTTCACGGATCTCTCTCTCAAATTTCGCTTCCCTTGCTTCGCCTTGTTTGCGAATGTTCTCCATTAAATCCGTAAGATGGGCCAGTGCCTGGTTCATGTTGTCCAATGGGGGGGTAGAAGGTAAAGACGTCGAGGGTAACGACTCCGGTGCCGACACAGACGGAAGGAACTCCGATTCAACATCATCATCTTCTTCCAGAGGTAGAGTAGACTCCTCCTCGGGATCATCCTTTAATAGATCCTTTTCAGTGTCCATAGAAGCTTCCGACATCCTTACCTCCTGGAGGATGTCCATACTTTGCAACGCCTCCCTGACATCCGTCTTGATGGCAATCTGGACGCAGGGAGGTCCGAGTCGTGCTTGGGGCACAGCCATTTCACTACCCGCTTTTGGGAACAGCAAGCTACGCATCCTATCGTTAGGTAGGAATGGCCCCGGAGAGTTCTTCTGGAACCCTCTTACCCACTTGCACATCTTTTCACGTTCCGCATCCCTCGACTCCGTTGACTTGCAGTCGTCGAAACCTTCGGTCACCAAGGTCCGGCAGATATTGCAGACTTGGGGGTCCCGATATTGCAGGGATTCGGTAATGATGGTGCAGGGGGCATGAGACCTGCACGCTTTGTGACCGTAGAAGTTCCTACTCCTAGGGTTGCAGAAGACCGCATCTCATTTCATCTGGGGTTCCTTCTGTAAAGAAAGGAAAATAGAATGAGTATGCGATTGTTTATCTCACATGATAAACAGATATGCAAATATTAATATTTTAATCATTATAGCTTAGGATAGTAAGCTAGAAAGAAATAGGGAAAGACACAAACTTGTGTATCCCTTCCAGCCAATTGCTGTGACCTCCCTCCAATATTAAAGACATAGAGTTTCCTTTATCAGGGCAACTCAAAGAAGGGTTCTAACCTCTAGGGACAGAAAAAGTGTACACTGTCACTGACCCTTCTTAATTATTTAATATTGTGGGGTAAGTATTAACTGATTTCCAATCAGAGTATTGAAGGAATTCTATTCTTTCAATATAGGATTGGTCTCAGCAAAAGACCGTACAAGGGTACACAAGGTATGTTGGAAATTAACTACTGTATAATAAATACTATAGTTTCCTGTTTGCAGTATACTGTATACTGAATTATCGTATGATCACATTCTCTTTTCGTGTTTTATTTCTTTCTGTACAGAATTATATGTCATATTTAATGCAATAAACCATCAGTAAGAGCAGATATTACTAATTATTAATGGAATTAACGAAATATTTGGGGTCTTCATATATCGCGGCTATTTTCGAAATTTCCGGAAAATCTGCGATATATGTACAGTATATACATGCGTCATGAAAAAAATCCGCGAAGTCGTGAATCCGCGATAGTTGAACCGCGAAGTAGCGAGGGCTCACTGCATACTATACTGCAAATATACTGGCTACTGTATAGGCATACTGTATACTGTACTGTAGTTCAGCTGGCGTGTTGCCAGCATGGCTAGTACCTGGCGGCAGAGACCGGCTGGCATGTCACTGGCTGGACTAGAAGTTAGAAAAGACACATACTTTTGTATCCCTCCCATCCAATTGCTGTGACCTCCCCTTCCAATATTAGGACTATAGAGTTTCCTGATCAGTGAGAACTCAAAAGAGAAGGATTCTAACCTCTAGGGATAGAAAAGTGTACTACCACTGACCCCACTAAACTATTTAATATTGTAGGGTAAGTTATTAACTGATTTCTAATCAGAGTATTGAAGGAATTCTATTCTTTCAATATAGGATTGGTCTCAGCAAAAGACTGTGCAAGGATACACAAAATATGTTGGAAAATAACTACTGTATAATATATACAATAGTTTTCTATCTACAGTAAATACTATACTGCAAATATACTGACTTCTGTATAATCATATATTGTAGTTCAGCCGGCATGTTGCCGGCAGGGCTAGTACCTGGCAGCACCGACCCAGCCAACATGCTACCGGCTGGGTTAGTACCTGGCGGCACTAGCTGACAGAGAGAGAAAAAGAATGGAGTGAAGGGCTGCCTTGTCAAAATGTGTTTACAATAAATAAGGGTGTAAGTATATAACCTTATTGCCTTCCTCCAGAATGAGGGTTCAAATGGAAGGGGAGAATGCATCATTCAGGCTTCCATCCAGCCGCAAGATCCGTTGCCAGCAGGACTGAAAAACCTTTAGCAGCAGAAGGGTCTCCCACCGGCAGCCGTCATAGCTGGCACAACCTTCCCGGAGCCTTGTGTCCATAAAGGAAAGACTGAGTGACTAAACAGCTGTAGGAGCCCGGCAGGCACCGCAACCCACCCGGCAAGCGGTGAGATTGCAGGACAACGGCCACAGGATTGCGATGACTAACTCATCGCTAAAGGACAGAGAGGGGAAAGGAAAAGGGTCCTGTATCGAGTGTAGAAGAAAGTGGCAGGATTGCCGCCACTTCCACATAAGAGTGAAACAATCTTTCAGTATCGGCGCCATCCAAGGCGGCAGAAGAATAACTATTCTTCAGCCTAGGGTCTGCCGAATCTATCAAGTGTAGAAAAAGGTGGCAGGATTGCCGCCGCCTCCACACAAGAGAGAAACAATTTTTCAGTATCGGCGACATCCTAGGCTGCAGAAGAATACTATTCTTCAGCCTAGGGACTGCCGACACAGGACTAGTCTTCTAGACCGCAGGGGAGAAGGTGGCGGCATCATACTATCACTTCAGGTGCGCCCTAGGGTGGCTTAGCCTCCTATGCCGGCAGCTGTAAGCCAGAAGGGGAGTGACTACTCACCCTGCTGCTCTGACGCCAGCAGAAAGATTGAATACTTTGAGATTCTGTCGAAAACCAAAGCCGGGATCTCGCCGGCAAAGGTGGGAGACAGAAAACCCTAGCCTAGCCAAGCCGGAGTGAACTACTCTATGGCAAGACCAGATAGGGTTGCCGCCTGCGGGGGCACTCAGAGGGAAGGAGGGATTACCCTTAAATCTCCACAGGAGACAAGTATCGAGTTATATAATTCTAGGAGATATACTATCTCCCGTTGAATCAATAAAACGATACACAAGGGTAAACAGGGGTAATGTCTGAAAGTATACTACAGCGCTTAGGTTAGGTAGCCTAGCGAGACGAGATCTCGGTTACCTAAATCGCCGACACTCTAACGTAGGCTATATGATCGACAAAAGGAAGAGGAAATTATGCATAAAATATATATCTTTACTAGTATAATTGTGCCTAAATAGCTTTCATAATTTATTAATGCTATTACAACCGGAAAAGTCGTTCTGCTAACTAAATAACACATGCATAACAAATGACAGCGCCCATGGCGCCTCCAGTTACAGGCCTAGCTCCTAAACACAATAAATTACTCTAATTTCACTGTGAAGTAGGAGCTAAAAATTATACACAGTGAAGAATAAATACTCAACTTTCCAGTAGTAAAAGAAGCTGAAGATTGCATATTAAATCCTCTCAAAAGCGATCAAAACGTTAGATCAACAGGGAACACCACCGTGCGAAATCGCTACATAAAAAGGAATGAGCTCCATCTTGGATACAGCGCCATCTAGATACTCAATAGTAGTACGGGAGGAAGGGTAACCTTGAAAACGGCTCCCCTTCTATTTTTGCCACTCTTCCCACACGAAACGAAAACACTATTCGGGGTGAAGATTGCTATATGTCGTATCAAGATATACGTCCCATGATATTATGCGATATCCTTAAGAGAAATTTTAAGGATATTCGCGCCAGGAGTTAGAATTCTGGAGACCTGAAGGGTAATTCTCTGGGAATATCACTGTAGCCAAATATCCCTTAGAAAGCTACCTATAGGAACCTTCCATCAGGACGACATGGCTTGAGCCCAAAAATAATACCGACACCCTTATTTATTGTGCTAAAATTTCAATAATAAGGTAGCCCTTTGCTCTATGCTTTCTCTCTCTCTGTCGGCTAGTGCCGTCAGGTACTAACCCAGGCTGGACAGGTGCCGCCAGGTACTAGACTAGCCGGCAACATGCCGGCTGAACTACAGTATATGCTTATACAGTAGCCAGTATTTCTGCAGTATATTACATACTGCAGGCAGAAAACTATAGTACTGTATATATTATACAGTAGTTTATTTTCCAACATACCCTGTGTATCCTTTCACAGTCTATTGTTGAAACCAATCTTATAGTGAAGTGAAGTATTCCTTCAACACACTGATGAAAGTCATCAGACCATAATTTACCCACAATATTAAACGGATTTTGAAGCGAAGCGAAAAATCTATTTTTGGGTGAGATGGCCATGTAGTTCTGATGGAAGGTTCCTTTAGGCAGCTTTCTGAGGGATATTTTGCTACAGTGATACTCCAAGAAAATTTACCATAGGTCTCCAGAATTCTAACTCCTGGCGTGAATATCCTTAAAATTTCTCTTAAGGATATCGCATAATATCAGGGGACGTGTATCTTGATACGACACACAGCAATCTTCACCCCGAACAGTGTTTTCACTTCGAGGGGGAAGAGTGGCGAAACTGAAGAGGAGCCGTTATCAAGGTTACCCTTCCTCCAATACCATTTCAAGGTTCCAAATGGCACTCATTCCTTGTAGCATTGAGCATGGTGCTACAGATATAGTAGTTTTGGGAGGGATCTTGCCTAAGCCTTTTCTATAGAAAAGGAGGGCGAGTCCATCAGGATTACATTGCAATCCCACCCAAAATTAGATTTTTTGCTTCGCTTCAAAACCCGATTTTTGGGCTCAGGCCATGTCGTCCTGATGGAAGTTCCTTCGTTAGTAGCTTCCAAGGTTGTATTCGACTACAGTGATATATCCCAGAGAATTTACCAAAGGTATCCAGAATTCTAACTCCTGGAGCGAATATCCCTTGAAGATTTTTAATAGGGGATATCGCATAATATCAGAGGACGTATTCTTGACACGTCACATAGCTATCTACATCCCTAATAGCGTTTTCGCTTCGAGGGGAAAACGTGGCAAGAATATAAGAGAGCCGTTATTAAAGCAACGCTCTTATTGTACTGTAAATAGGCGCCACCCCGCCACCTCGTGGTGCCATCCAGCCATTCATTCCCTTGCAGCTTTGCTGACCGGTGTTTATCCCGTGTTATCTCTCGCTATTTTGGACTTATTTCGTTGCTATGATGTCTTCACCAGCCTCATCTGCTTCTGGAAAGTTAGGTAATATCTTAGAATTGTGTAAATGTAAGCTCTTCCCAGTTTTACTCTTCGATTGAGATCGTAATTAACGTAACAAGAGCTGTTGCCAGCCGGATGGCGTCATGGACGCGGTCGTTCTTTCTGTACATTTAGTTAGCCAGAACGACTTTTCTGGCATCGCTTGCTTTTTAACTTTAGCTATTTAGCAATTTAGTTAGGGATTTTTATATTGTCCTTGTTGTCGTGAATTTGGCTAAGTATATCGAGCCTCACGAGTGCTAGGCTTCCTAGCCTAGGCACTTTCACACTTCATGCATGATATAACCTTCCTGGTAAAGTTTTACTGAAGCTCAGGCAATATTTTACAGTATACATTTAAGATATTACTGCATTCAATTTTCCTCTTCCAAGATAGTATACGAGAGAGTTTCGGTGAACGATTCTCACTGCACCTAGGCTACTAGCCTAGGGGCTTTAGTATACTTTCATACATGTCCCCAATTGCTCTTGTATTGTCTTTTAAGGGGAGACTGACACCTCCTATAACTCTCAAGCCAATACCAATCTCCTGGTGGGATTTAAGACCAATTCCTCTTCCCTCTGACTTTGCCCTGAACTGAGTTCTGGCAAATCTTTACTGGGGCGTTCCGTTTCTTTCTCTTAACCACCGAGTCAGTTTAGAGCTTAGAATGGGACATCAGAGTAGAATGTCTGTGTTTGGTATCCGTCCGTCTAGGTGAAATTATTTCGCAAGTCAGGTTAGGTTGCCTTTACAGGAGGCTAGACCTCCCTAGGCCATACCCCGGAGGTCTTATATGACAATTCCTCCTCCCTTGGCCTAGCAGACAGTCCGGTGCTGGTAGATCTTAAGCCGAAGAATTGAATTCTTCCCCTGCCTAAGATCTCTGGTACGAAATTCCGTTCCCTTTGAGATTGCGTCCTGGGTGTCGCCTTCTCAACTAGACTAACCCAACCTGGGGAATTGAATTCCCCAACTAGGAGGTCATCTCCTATGGGATCAGAATCGCCCAGGTAGGTAGTGCCTTCAGGTATTACCTCACCTATAGGACCCTTGCCCCTCCCCTGCTGTCCTTTTTGTGTTGGCCTAGCCATCACATACCCTGGCCGTCATTCTACATTCGACCCTATGGGTAGTCTGAAGAATTGGCCTGGGGTCTCCTGCCTGCCCCCGGCGGAGCCGGCTGCCGGCAGGAGCCCCCATCTTTCTTCGAGTGTTCTTCAGCCCTCCCTTGGACTGCCTTTCATATCCATGCTACCAATATGGATGGGATATGGTCGGATGGAAGCCCGAATTTAATTCCCCCTTCCATTTGAACCCTCATTCCGGATGTAGGCCGGCAAGGCTGAGCCTTTGTCTTCCTCCATCCTTCTTTTCCTTTGCCTTTCCCCATTCTGGGCCGACTGCCAACTGCTTTCAGCTGCCGGCAGCCATGTTGGACACCTGCGGGCAGTTAGCTCTGCCGCCTCTTGCCTTGGGCGCCGCTCATCGACGACCAAAGGCAATAGGCATACTCTGGCTGGCCGCCGGAAACTATGTTGCCTGCCGGCAGCCGGCCACCCAAAGTCTAGACATTTAACTGCCGGCTGCCGCCGGGTCCTACTTGATAGAAGGCCCTTTTGGCTGCCGGCGGCAGAGCAACTGCCGGCGACCTGCCGCCCATCACCCTGAAGGCGGTGCTTGCCTTCTATAGCCCAGAACATGCTGGCACATGCCGGCCGGCACGGCAGTACTGGCGGCATGCCGCAGGCAGTCAGTGCTGCAGCCCATACTAATTTTTTCAAACCTACAAGGTGCTCATGGGCAGCCTATTGTGAGACCATCACATTTAAGAGAGCGATTCTCTCTGCCTTTTTAATGGTTAGCAACCATTACCAATTCCCCAATATTGAATCTAGAAGACAGTGTTAAGAAGACACTTTATATCCAAGGATATTATCTTCCCAAATTCATTAAGAATTTAGTATTCAATATTGAAGGAGGTCACAGCAATGGGCTGGACAGGAGACACAAGTAGGTGTCGTTTCCTTTTTTTCTAGCTTACCCTATCCTAAGCTATATATTTTTGAAAAATATGTAAGATGAAATCTGAGAATTTCACCGAAAACTTATAGCTTTTCTTTATTTACTGGAGGAGCATCCCAAGTGCGGGAACAACTTCTGCAGGGTCGGCAGTAGGAACTTCTGCGGCCATGACATGTGCAGGGCCCACACTCGCTGCGCAGTCACGAAGGGATCTCTTCAATACTGGGACCCACAGCTATGTACCGATTGTGACAAACTTGTTAAGGAGGCTTTTGATGATCAAAAGTCTACAGAGTCAAGGGATGCAGCAGGAGAGACGCTGCGAAAATGGGTCAGGGGCTTTCAGAAGAACACCTCTGGCCCATACCTTCCTAATGAAAGGATGAGAGACTGTCTGTTCCCTAGGGCATCTTCGGATGCAATCGTTCCCCAGGCTCAACCCGAGATTCCCCTCGTCCAGATTCCGATAGAGTCTGTTGTATCGGACGCTTTGAAGGGCATCCAGCTTGGGGACAACATGTCGGTTGTCTCAGAGGAGACTGAGCATAATCTCCTGGTGGAAGAACTGGAACAGGAGGATGACGTACCCCCTGAAGACGAGACCGAGAAAGCCGAAACGATTTAGGTTTCTTCTGCTACGGTGGCCGAGCCAGTGCCTTCGACCTCTTCTTCTGCCCCCCAGTTAGATTCGCTCACGAGTACGCTGCACTCTCTTCTTTCCATGTTCCAGGACATGCAAAAGAAATCGTCGGAGAAGGAGGCTTCTCTTCGGACGGATATGCACCAGCTCATGGCAACGCGTTTAGCCCCGAAGAAGCTAAACATCAAGGATCTTCCTGCTTTCTCTGACGTCAATCCTTGGTGGTATGCGAAGCATATGCCGATGTCAGGGGGGAAGATCTTCCTCTCCGAAAAACTGGGCACTGTCCCAGTGGATGACGTAGAGTCCTGGCCAAGCAAAGGGGCCTATCCGGATTGCTATGTCCGCCTGAGGACGGAACCTTCGTCCAAAGAGGAGACAGAGCCGAAAGAGGTCATCGTTCTTGACCTCACCAAGGCCCAGGCCTTATTTACCAACACCTTGAAAGAGAGGGCCTTTACTAGCTCCAAGGTGCCGGCTCTCAGCAAAAAGCACCCTTCCTTTATTGCTGATCCCTCTCGTGCCTTTCCTTTTATGGACAAAGGGTTTAAGGCAGCCTTAAAGGTGGTTGAGGCAGGGAAACCCTGTCCTACACTTGAAGAGTGTAGACCCTTTTCCCCCGCCTTTCCATCGGATGATGCGGACTGGAAAGATGTTCACAACACTTTCACAGTCGGGAAGCTGGAGGCAGACATTGCCGGACGACAGTTCGGTGAAGACCTCCCCAAGTTGTCGGACTTTCTCCTGCGCAGAGAGCAGGAGACAAAAGAACATCTTGCTGATTCTAGGTCTCTGCAGACGGGGCTAGAGACAATGGCAAGCATATCGGAAACCCCAGACATGTACATGGTCTTCGCCAAGGCTCATCTGGCGACGGTCACCAAAGACCTGTTTAATTTCATTAAAGCCCGAAGGGCTTGCAGGGAGTTCGTGTTCGCCTCGGCTGCGGTGAGGCACGAACCAAGGAAGCTGATAGCTTCCAACATCTGGGGAAAAGACCTCTTCCCAAGCGAGGTAGTCAAAGAGGTCGTGGACAAAGCCGCAATGGAGAATAGGAATCTCCTATTCAAGTGGGGCTTGTTCTCCAAGAGGAAGTCTTCCACTGACGAGGGTCCCCAGCCAAAAAGGAAGACGAAACGACCAAGAGTGCCCTCTCGTCCCAGACAACAACAACAGCTTCCCATGGCCACGGTGCAACAGACGGTAGCACAGCCAACCACCACCTTTCAGCTGGTCCCCCAGACGGTGGCGACACAGTCGCGCACTTTCACCCCAGCTTTCGAAAGGCAGTCAACGACCTTTAGGCCGAAGTCTCAAGGTTCCTTTGAGGATCCTCTAGGCACCCCTCCAGAGGAAGGGGCAACAGAGGTGGGAATGGACGTGGCCAAGGAGGTAAATCCTCCAATCAGCACTCACAGTAAGATGCAACCGGTAGGAGGGAGACTTCTCCTCTTTCGGGATCACTGGACCTTCGATCCCTGGGCCCACAGCCTAGTCAAGAATGGACTAGGGTGGAGTTGGAACACAACTCCACTCAACTTCCCTCAATTCTTCCAACACTCAACCCCCATATTGGAAGAATATGTTCAGGAACTCTTAAACAAGAGAGTTATAAGAAGGGCAAAGTTCATCAAATTCCAAAGAAGGCTATTTTGTGTTCCGAAGAAGGACTTGGAAAAGCTCAGAGTCATTCTGGACCTATCACCACTCAACAAGTTCATAGTGAACTACAAGTTCAGAATGCTGACGCTTCAACACATAAGGACCCTTTTGCCCAAACAGGCATATACAGTCTCCATAGACATGACGGATGCGTGCTGGCATGTACCAATCAACCGTTAAGTTTCCCCCTACCTAGGGTTCAAACTACAGAAAAGACAATACGTCTTCAGAGCCATGCCCTTTGGCCTAAACATAGCCCCAAGGGTATTTACTAAGCTTGCGAATGCAGTCATTCATCAATTACGCCTAAAGGGAATTCAGGTAGTAGCCTACTTGGACGACTGGCTGGTGTGGGCAGCATCCAAGGAGGAGTGCACGCAAGCCTCCAAGGAAGTGATCCAGTTCCTGGAACACCTAGGATTCAAGATCAACTTGGAAAAGTCTCGTCTTTATCCAGCTCAGACGTTCCAGTGGCTGGGTGTCCACTGGGACTTAAAGTCACACTGCCTTTCCATTCCATCAAAGAGGAGGAAAGAGATAGCGGGATCTGTCAAGAGACTCCTTCAATCTGCCCGGATATCAAGAAGGCAACAGGAGAGCGTGTTGGGGTACCTCCAGTTTGCCTCAGTGACAGATCCAGTGTTGAGAGCACAATTAAAAGATGCATCAGGAGTTTGGAGAAAATACGCATCAAACGCTCAAAGAGATCTAAAGAAACCTATACCAAATCGTCTGCGATCCCTACTCAAGCCATGGTCGGAGGTCAAGAACCTAAAGAAGAAGGTACCCTTGCAACCACCTCCACCGTCAGCCTCCGTTCACATGGATACCTCAAAGGAAGGGTGGGGAGGCCACTCTCATCATCGGAAAGTCCAAGGAACCTGGTCTCCCCTCTTCAAAACCTTCCAAATAAACTTTCTGGAAGCCATGGCAGTTTTTCTCTCACTGAAGAAACTGAAACTTCGCTCCTCGATCCACATCCGTCTGGTCCTAGACAGCGAGGTTGTAATGAGATGCCTAAATCGACAGGGCTCGAGATCGCCTCGTTTGAACCAAGTAATACTGGCCATCCTTCGACTAGCGGAAAAGAAGAGATGGCACTTGTCAGCAGTTCACCTTCAAGGATTCCGCAATGTGACGGCGGACGCTCTTTCCAGGTTCAACCCAGTGGAGTCGGAATGGTCCCTAGACGCAAGATCATTCTCCTTCATCTTACGCAAAGTCCCAGGACTGCAGATAGACCTCTTCGCAACGAGCGACTACAAGAAGCTACCCCGTTATGTAGCCCCGTACGAGGATCCTCTAGCGGAAGCAAAGGATGCGATGTCTATAGACTGGAACAGATGGTCCAAGATATACCTGTTCCCTCCAACCAACCTTCTGCTGAAAGTCCTCGACAAGCTGAGATCCTTTTGAGGGACAGCAGCGATAGTGGCCATTGCCGGATCCAGTTCTGACTCAGCAAGTGCAGAAATTGACTGTCTCAGCTTCATCACAGAAGTCCCGGAACCTTCATCTCATGATTTTCTCACCTTAGCAGTCAAGAAAAGGTTCGGGATTTCAAAGGACAGTATTGACTTCTTAGAAGAATACAAGTCAAAGTCTACAAGAAGACAATATGAGTCTTCCTGGAAAAAATGGGTCGCCTTTGTCAAGGTGAAGAAACCTAAGGAGATTTCTACGAATTTTTGTTTGTCCTTCTTCATCCATCTCCATGAACAAGGTCTAGCCGCCAATACGATCACTACGTGCAAATCTGCCCTAACCAGACCAATGCTTTACGCCTTCCAGGTAGACTTCTCTAACGAAATCTTCAACAAGATTCACAAAGCCTGCGCTAAACTTCGGCCCGCAGCCCCTCCAAAGCCCATTTCATGGTCTCTGGACAAGGTTCTTCACTTAGCATCAACTCTGAACAATGAAGATTGTTCGCTAAAGGACTTGACTCAAAAGGTGATATTCTTATTTGCACTAGCCTCGGGAGCCAGAGTCAGCAAAATAGTGGCCCTCTCGAGGGATGATGGCCACATTCAGTTCACAGACTGCGGAGAACTGAACCTCTTTCCGGACCCAACGTTTCTCGCCAAGAACGAGGTGACCACTAAGAGATGGGGTTCCTGGAGAATCTGCCCGCTGAAGGAAGAAGCATCCCTCTGCCCAGTGGAATGCCTAAAGGTCTATCTTCGTCGAACTTCAGACTTTAAGGGAGGTCAGCTTTTCAGGGGAGAAACATCAGGTTCAACGTTATCCTTGAAACAGATAAGGGCAAAAATCACCTATTTTATTCGCAGAGCGGATCCAGACAGTACACCCGCAGGTCATGATCCGAGGAAAGTCGCCTCGTCTCTAAATTTCTTTCAGACTATGTAGTTTGAAAGCCTTCGCGCTTATACTGGATGGAAGTCATCCAGAGTCTTCTTCAAACACTGCGAGAAGCAATTACAGGAAATAAAAGCATTTTGTGGTGGCAGCAGGTAGTGTTCTAAAACCTGCCGCCTGACTTCTGCGAAGAATAGTGCACTATTTGGGACTTTTAGTGAAGGGTGTACATGATAGACTCTTAAAGTACATCATGTGAGTAATGTGTCTTGTGACGACACTATAAACTGTTCTAACTACACAGGTGACATTAAGCATAATAGACTAACACGTGCCATGCATATCTATATGCATAGTGTTCTTGTAACAACAGAATACATAGTGAAATCTTGACGTATTTCCCATAGAGTGGCTTGTGTTCCCTTTTTCAGGTGAAGCTTAATTTATTTCTGTTATTACTAATTATGCTCTTATGCAGATTTATTCAGCATAAATTGTAATTGTAATTGATTGTTACAACCATGATTTCTATTTTTTATTTTTGTAATAAACAATAGTAGGAATCTTTGCGTCTCATTTCACCCCAAATATTCTAACTTTATATAAATGTCAGAGCATCTTTTAATCATATTGATATCTAGGAAAGCACTAGGAACTAAGGTTATTACTGTTCCAAGCAACCAGGTAAGGGCTGATTGTACTAAAGGGATTTTGACGAAGGAAAAATCTATTTCTGGGGAGAGACCTGTGATGCCCGGTGAAAAAGTCCTTCTTTACACTTTTTCTGATATAAATCTTCCAAATATACCAGAGAAAGATAAAAGCATGGAATGCAGAGGTTACTACCCTCGCACGAGCACCTCGTGAGTGTCGTGTATACATCAGGGGCGTGTGAAAACCACTATTCACAGGCTGTCTTCCATTTAGATAACTCCTTCATCAAAGGGAAGGGCCGTAACAAAGACCCCAGAAACCACACTTGGACCACCCCACCATCACCCACACGAGCGCCCTCTAGGTCATCCTTCTGCAAGAACATATGGCTTGGCAAGGAAAGGGTGGGTCCGTACAAAAATAACCGGAAAGGGTTTCACCGGGCGTCACAGGTCTCTCCCCAGAAATAGATTTTTCCTTCGTCAAAATCCCTTTTCTGGGTCGACCTGTGACGGCCGGTGAAAATGTACCAGAGAATTCCTTCCAAGCCCAATAAAGTAATAACATAATGAGGAGAATACAATCACCATGTACGACAATAATATAATATAATAATGTAAGTAAACGTCCAATTACCAACTAGCCAAATGACATAGGGAACGTAAGGCTAAATAACTATGACGACAAGGAATCAACTGAGTGTCGAAACGCAAAAGGCATCAAACCTTACATGTCTAAGCATATCTAAACATTAAAGGAACGGTAACTACAATAACAGTTAAACCATAGGAATTAAACATGGCAAATATCATAGGGCTAACGAACTACCCAGGAGAGTGGCGACGTGGTGTGAGTGGCGGGTAGGAGGGAGAAGAGAAGAGATGGAAGAAAGGAAGAAGAAGAGATTAATGGGGAGAGATAAGGCTCCCCGCTGCCATCGTCGGGTATTTAAGGGCCTGTAAGATCTTTAGATAGTGGCGTTTGACAACCATAGGGGATTTCCTATATTTCTTTAAAATCATCAAAGTCCCTGTTCTGGAAGTAATTGATGGAGGTATCTACTGTCCGTATATCATGAGCCTGGGGAAATGATTCTGGATTAGTATGTTTAATGAAGTAGAGGATTTGTTGCCTGATACCGTGAATGGAAATAGTACCTCCTTGTTCCCTGATAACCAAGGGGCCAGACGAGCGGGTGGCAGTTCTAGCTAAAAAGGCCTTAAGAGTAGTGACTGGACACAGAGAAAGGATCCTGGGGAAGAAGAATAATCTACTGAGGGGAGCACCTATTTTGTGGATCCTCATTTTTAGCTAGGAAAGCTTTGTCTGGAGAAAGGAGTACTTCGGCTGAAGGGAGGAAATCTATGTTTTCCGGGTTTCGTGAGAGAGCTGCTAGTTCTGATATTCCATCACCTGAGGCCAAAGCCGTTAGAAATAAAGTCTTCCTAAGAAGAGTGATATAAGAGCAGGATTCATTGTCCGTGTCCGTCGCAAGTTTGAGGACACCGTTCAGAGACCAAGAGTCCTTTTGTGGCCGAACCGAAGGTCGAAGCCTAGCACATGTTTTTAGAATAGATGAGAAATAGGAATCAGCTAGGTTAATGTTAAACCCAACAAGAAAGATCTTCTTTAAAGCTGACTTGATGGTGGTTAAAGTGCTATCTGTTAGGCCTTTGTCAAATAGGAACCTCAAGAAAGAGATGGCTAAATTCGGAGACATACGAGTATGGTCTGAATTCTTAGGAAATCTGCTAGTTGTTAACGGCCGAATCATACTGGCGAATTGTCGAGTCCCTTTTGTCTGATTCGATGAAGAGAACGTTTTCCGGTTCAATGTTCGCGTCTCTACGAGCTGCAAACTTCCTGTAGTCCACAAATTTAGAGTTTTGGCTATCCTTGAGTAATCTGACACAGTGAGTTTGGATTACTTGGGTCAGTTTGGGGAACGGGATCCGGAAGGGACGGAGTTTCAACTCGAGGAGGAGAGGAAACCAACTGTTCTTGGCCAGTGAGGTGGTACTAAAGCCACTGCCCCCCGGAAGGAGCGTAGTTTGTGTAAAAGTTTCATTAGAAGATTCACTGGGGGAAATAGGTAAATCTTCTTCTAATGGTTCCAATCCAGGGTTAATGCGTCCATGGCATAAGCCTGAGGGTCCAGGGTTGGGGTTACATAACAAGGAAGGCCCGGAACCAGCCTGAGTATCCACCGGAATGAAATTATGTCTAGAGACCATTCTGACTCCAGTGGTTTCGTCCTGGATAGAGAGTCCGCTCTCACATTCTGGACTCCCGCTAGGTGAGTTGCTGACAGGAACCAGTTCTTTTCTGTTGCCCAGGCGAAGATAGTGACCAGGATCTGATTCAGGTTGGGTGACTTGGATCCTCCTCTGTTGACGCAGTGTACTACGTCTGTGCTGTCTGACGCTACTCTGATGTGGGTCGACCTCGGAGGAGAGAGTCTCTTCAGGGTCAAGAACACTGCCATGGCTTCGAGAACATTGATATGGGACTGTTTCATGGCGGGTGACCAAGAGCCCTGAAACATCTGATGTTCGGAGTAATCCCCCCATCCACTTAGAGACGCGTCTGTATGGAATGTCACTTGTGGAGGTGGGAATTGTAGAGGAACCGATTTGGAGAGGTTCTTCGGTTCAGACCATGGGCGTAGTCTCATTTTCAAGACAGGTACTGTAGCCCTCTTTCTCCAAACTCGATTGATGTCTTTGAGTTTGGCTTTTAATAGGAGATCTGTTACTGAAGTGAATTGGAGAAGGCCGAGGATACTTTCTAAGGCTCTTCTGGACACCTGTTTGTGTTTGAGAAAATTCTTGATCTTGGAAGCTATTCCTCTTACTTTTTTGGAAGGGAGAGACAACGTGTGCTTCGAAAGGTCCCACTGAATGCCTAACCATTCTAAGTGGCCTGATGGTTGCAGGCGAGACTTTTGGAGATTGACCCGAAATCCCAGGTTGTCAAGAAATCGAAGTACTTCCTTCGTAGCTCTGTTGCCTTCTATGGCCGACCGGGCCCAAATGAGCCAACCGTCCAGATAAGCAATGATCTGTATCCCTTGGTTCCTGAGTTGTTCTAACACTGTCTCTCCCAGTTTCGTGAATATCCTGGGATCAATGTTGAGGCCGAAGGGCATGACTTGAACGCAAAGGCTTTTCTGCCTAGGCGGAAACCCAGATAAGGAGAGAAGTTTCGAGCTATAGGCACATGCTAATAGTCGTCGGTAAGGTCGACAGAGGTGGTGACGGCCCCACAGGGAAGTAAGGTCCGTACCTGAGAGATAGTCAACATCCAGAACTTGTCGCAGAGAATGTAAGAGTTTAGCTTTGACAAGTCCAGGTCCACTCTCAATGCCGACAAGCCTTTCTTCAGAATTATGAACAGGCGGCCTTGGAACTTCAGTGATCGAACCCGTTTGATTGCTTTCTTCTTGAGTAACTCTGTGGTGTACTCTTTCAGGATGGGAGTGGATTTCTGGGAGAAGGTCACTGGTGGAGGAGGAGAACCTTGTGGACATTTCCACCTCAAACCTTTAGAGATTATGCTATGAGCCCACGGACCGAAGGTCCAATGGTCTCGAAAGTGGTAAAGTCTCCCCCCTACCGGGACCACCTCGTTGTGAGGGAGTGAATCTAGGTCCTTTCCTTCCCCGAGCCCCCTTTTTCCTAGGTCCGCCTCAATGGCGGAACTGTCTTCTACTCCTGTATCTTCCTCTCTGGTGTCCACGAAAGGAACCTGAGGGTTCGGAGCTAGGGCTGTATGCAGGCGAGGACATCCAAACGGGGTTGGGCTGTGTACCTGGGGAATCAGTGAGGTAGACCACCTGATGAGGGGGATTCGGATGCATAGACGTCGAATCAGAGGAAGACTGTGATGACGAGTGGGTAACTGACGATTGATGACAGTGACCCCGGTTCGTTTTGTAGGGGGTAAATTTCTGCTTCTTCTTGAAGAAAGCTTGCTTTTGGTCTTCAACCTTCTTTTTGGCAGTGAGGCCCCGCCTCACCTGCAATTTTGGTTTGCTCTCGTATCATCTTGTAGAACCTTGTTCACCTCCTCCTGAGGAAAGAGGGTTTTACCCCAGCAGGAGGAAGCTATCAGCCTGCTCGGTTCATGTCTGATAGAGGCCTCAGACAGAATGTATTTCCTACAACTAACCCGAGCAGACCACAAAGCGTGTGGGTCGATTTGGTAGGACAGAGATAGGTTCTTCGTGAATATCCGAAACAAGGTCTCAGTGGGATAAATCGAGGCTAGGGACTCCCCGAGGTGGGGTCTGTCTCTTTAAGAGCCGGCATGGCAGAACCTTCTTTGACAGCTTGAATAGTAAGACCTGTCAATTTATCCGTAATAGGCAAGGTAATAATGAGAGCAGTTGTAGATATGGCGTAGGCCCCATTGTGTGGGGTGAGCTTGGAATTAGCGTACCCCCAGACCGACAACATCCTACTGAATTAAGGTTTCCTACATGTATATAAACCTGTCTGTCTCTATTAACAACCAGACAGGGGAGGTTTTCAGTAACCTACACAGATCAATACCATCTAAGTACAAATTATGCTTTACATATATGACGACACTAATATACAAACTGTTTGCTAGTCTGTTCCTTGAACTCACAATCCTCGGGTTTTTTTTTTTTCCTAGAGTCTACCCAGACTCTTCCCTGTAGGGGGCAGGAAGTACTGACATATGACATGATCAGTTGAATGATGTATAACGGTAACATCAAGTGTCTCTAGGTCCAGAAAACCAAAGGAAAATTTATCTCGAGATGAACGGCACTATTGAAAATCCACAGATACATTAATGCTCTGGTAAACTTCCATCAGGACGACATGGCCTGAGCCTAAAAAACGGATTTTGAGCGAAGCGAAAAATCTATCTATTTTTGGGTGAGGTAGCTATGTCGTCCTGATGGCCCCGCCCTCCTTTTGACAAAAGGATAACGATTCCCTCCCTAATGTACTGTAACTGTTACACCTACAAAGCTACAAAGAATGGCTAGATGGCACCACGAGGTGATGGGGTGGTGCCTATTTACAGTACAGTAAGAGCGTTGCCTTAATAACGGTTCTCCTATATTCTTGCCACTTTTTCCCCTCGAAGCGAAAACGCTATTAGGGGTGTAGATAGCTATGCGACGTGTCAAGAATACGTCCTCTGATATTATGCGATATCCCCCATTAAAAATCTTCAAGGGATATTTGATCCAGGAGTTAGAATTCTGGATACCTTTGGTAAATTCTCTGGGATATATCACTGTAGTCAAATATAACCTAGGAAGCTACTAACGAAGGAACTTCCATCCGGACGACATGGCTACCTCACCCAAAAATAGATTTTTCGCTTCGCTCAAAATCCGTTTTTTGGGCTCAAGCCATGTTGTCCTGATGGAAGTTTACCAGAGAATTACTTGAAAGTACTCTATCTGTGGATTTGTATAAGTGCCTTAACCTTGAGACAATTTTTATATAGTCATCCGGACCATTGAGAAATATGACGTTACCGTTATATGTCATTACCACTAAACATGGAACAATGTTAGGGCTTCCTGCCCCCTGCAGGGAAGTGTCATGCTAGACAGTAAAAAAGGGCTCAAGGTTTGTATATATTGTAGGAACAAATATAAGTATCAACTAGATCTATTTGTTTCTATTAATACAATAATATAAGGTCTACTTAGGGAAATAAGTAAAAGAACTCTGGCTACATTTATTGTGCTATTTGCAGGGCGAAATAAGATGCAATTACACTCTCTATAATCATTTATTTAGGCTAAATGAGTAAATGGGATAAAAAGTGTAAATGTAGGAGAGAATTATACATACAACATGTACAGATAAACAGAAAAAATCTATTTTTGGGTGAGATAGCCATGTCGTCCTGATGGAAGGTTCCTATTGGTAGCTTTCTAAGGGATATTTGGCTACAGTGATATTCCCAGAGAATTAACCTCTAGGTCTCCGGAATTCTAACTCCTGGCGCAAATATCCTTAAAATTTCTCTTAAGGATATCGCATAATATCAGGGGACGTACATCTTGATACGACACATAGCAATCTTCACCCCAAATAGCGTTTTCGTTTCGAGGGGGAAGAGTGGCGAAAACAGAAGGGGAGCCGTTATCAAGGTTTCCCTTTCCTCCCATACTATTGCGAGTATCCAAGATGGCATTTATTCCTTGTATCATTGAGCATGGTGCTACAGATATAATATTTTCGGGAGGGATCCTGCCAAGGCCTTTTCTATAGAAAAGGAGGGCGGGTCCATCAGGATGACATGGCTATCTCACCCAAAAATAGATTTTTGAGCGAAATCGGTTTTTTGGGCTCAGGCCATGTTGTCCTGATGGAAGTTTACCAGAGAATTACTAGAAAGTACTGTATCTGTGGATTTTAATAGGTGCCTTAATCTTGGGACAATATTTCCTATGGTCATCCAGACCATTGAGACATATGACGTTACTGTTATACGTCATTACCACTAATCATAGACAATGTTAGTGCTTCCTGACCCCTGCTTGGAAGAGTCATACTAGACAGTAGGAAAGGGGTGTCAAGGTTTGCATATATCGTATGAACGAACATAGCATCAACTATGTATAAAAGAGTCTCACGGTTTGTATATTGTAGTGGAACATAGCATCAACTAGATATACAAGAGTCTCACAGTTTGTATATCGTATTGGAACATAGCATCAGCTAGATATACAAGAGTCTCACGGTTTGTATAATGTATTGGAACATAGCATCAAGCTATATTTATTGTCCATACATACAATAATATGAAGTTTTACTTAGGTAATTGGGTAAGAAAAATTCTGGCTATACTTTATTTTTATTAATTGTAGGGCGAAATAAGATGCAGTTACACATTAATAGGCATTTATTCACAATAAATGATCAAATATAGAGTAACATATGTAATATATGTTAATATATATATAAAGAGAAATATACATTAGGCAACATAATACCAAAAAATTTTGTTTCCACCTGAAATGGAAGAAATGATTAGTGCCACAACTGAATTTGAAAATGTAAAAAAAATTTCTAATATAGTTTTCTGTAATGTTGGATACTATCAACACTGTGTAAAGTAGACACGGCCCGAGTGTTATCTGTATAATTCACCACCTAAAATAATTTGAAGAGTCTTTAGTGTCACCATGGTGACACTCACTTAAAATGTCTTGCACTGTAAGGTGTCAACACTTTTACCCGGTAATTGATAGTCCCAATCAATTCACTGTTCATCGCAGTACTAGACGACAGGTTTTAATACACTACCTGCTGCCAATACAAAATGCTTCAACTCATGCACCTGTTTTGCATAATGTTCATAGAAAACTCTTGATGATTTCCATCCAGTGTACGAGCGAAGACGCTCAAAGTCCATATACTGAAAAAAGTTAGGTGAGGAAGCAATTTTCCTTGGATCATGACCTGCGAGTATCCTATCACGATCCGCTATGCGAATAAAGTAGGTGAGCTTCGCCCTCAGCTGTTTTAGGGATAAGTTTGATCCAGAAGTTTCTCCTTTAAAGAGCTGTCCTCCCCGAAGTCTGAAGTTCTTCGAAGATAGACCTTTAGACATTCTACTGGACATAGAGAGAAATCTTCTATCGGAGGGTAGCTCGTTCTTAGCTCGTTCTTAGCGAGAAAGGTTGGATCAGGAAAAAGATTCAGTTCTCCCGCTTCTGTGAATTGAATATGGACCTTGTCTCTTGATAGGTCCACTATTTCACTAACTCTAGCACCCGAGGCTATAGCGAAAAGGAAAATGACTTTTTGAGTCAGATCTTTAAGAAAGCAATCTTCATTGTTCATGTTGAAGCATAGTGTAGGACCTTGTCCAAGGACCATGAAATGGGCTTCGGGGGAGCTGCAGGCCTGAGTCTAGCACATGCCTTAGGGATCTTGTTAAAGATTTTGTTTGACAGGTCCACTTGGAAGGCGTATAGCAGAGGTCTAGTCAGGGCTGACTTACACGTAGTTACTGTGTTGGTTACCAGACCTTGTCTATGAAGGTGGATAAAGAAGGACAGACAAAAATCCACTGAGATTTCTTTCGGTCCTTTTGCTTTGACCAAAGCAACCCAATTTTTCCAAGACGATTCATATTGTCTTCTGGTTGACTTGGAATTGTATTCTTCTAAGAAGTCTATACTGCCTTTCGAGGTTCAAAATCTTTTCTTAACCGCTAAGGAGAGAAAATCATGAGATGAAGGTTTTGGGTTCTCTGTGATGAAGCGAAGACAGTCGACTTCTGTACCTGTTGAGATAGTGCTGGGTACGGTAGAGGGACCAGCCTCAGCTAAAGTTCCATTACCAGAGAGAACCAGTTGATCTTTGGCCACTTGGGAGCCACTAGATCCGCCGTTCCCCGAAAGGATCTCAGCCTGTTGAGGACCTTCATTAGGAGATTGGTTGGAGGGAACAGGTAAATCCAGTTCCATCTGTCCGTCGCCTCCGCTAGAGGGTCCTCGTATGGGGCTACATATAGAGGTAGTTTCTTGTTGTCGCTCGTCGTGAAGAGGTCGATCTGCAGTTCCGGGACTTAATGTAAGATGAAAGAGAATGAGTCTGCGTCTAGGGACCATTCTGACTCTATCGGCTTGAGCCTGGATAGAGCGTCCGCTATCACATTGCGGAACCCTTGAAGGTGAACTGCTGATAAATGCCATCTCTTCTTTTCCGCCAGACGGAAGATGGCCAATATCACTTGGTTGATCTGGGGCGATCACGAGCCTTCACGATTCAGACATCTCATTATCACTTCGCTGTCCAGGATCAGCTTGATGTGGGCTGATCTGCGAGGGGAAAGTTTCTTCAACGTCAAAAGGACTGCAATGGCCTCCAAAATGTTGATGTGAAAGGTCTTGAACAGAGAAGACCAGGTCCCTTGGACTTTCCGTTAATAGGACTGACCTCCCCATCCTTCTGCCGAGGCATCCGTATGGATGGTCACCGATGGTAGAGGTGGTTGCAAGGGCACAGTCCTCTTTAGGTTCTTGGCCTTCGACCATGGCTTGAGAAGTGATCGCAGTAAGGTCGGTATCGGTCTTCTTTGATCTCTTCAAGCGTTTGATGTGTATCTTCTCCAGACTCCTGACGCATCTTTCAGTTGTGCTTTTAGTACTGGGTCTGGGTCTGTCACCACTGCAAACTGAAGAGAGCCCAGTACTCTTTCCTGTTTGCGTCTTGAAATCCTGTCCGATTTCAGTAGTCTCTTGACAGATCCTGCAATCTCTCTCCTCTTCCTTGGAAGAATGGAGAGACGGTGTGACTTCAAGTTCTAATGGATTCCCAGCCATTGAAACTCTTGAGCTGGAGAAAGTCGAGACTTCTTGATGTTGATCTTGAATCCCAGATGTTCCAGGAACTGGATCACTTTCTTGGATGCTTGCAGACAAGCCGTCCTGGATGCTGCCCACACCAGCCAGTCGTCCAGGTACGCTGCTACCTGAACGCCTTCTAGGAGTAGTTGTTGAACGACTGCGTCTGCAAGTTTCGTGAAAATCCTTGGGGCTATGTTTAGTTCGAAGGGCATGGCTCTGAAGACGTACTTCTTCTTCTGTAGCCTGAATCCTAGGTAGGAGGAGAGGGGGCGGTTGACTGGAATATGCCAATAAGCATCTGCCAGGTCTATCAAGACTGTGTACGCCCCTTTTGGTAACAGGGTCCTTATGTATTGAATGGTTAACCCTTTTACCACCAAAGGACGTACTGGTACGTTTCACAAAAGCCATCCCTTTACCCCCATGGACGTACCGGTACGTCCTTGCAAAAAAATGCTATAAAAATTTGTTTTTCATATTTTTTGATAATTTTTTGGAGAAAATTCAGGCATTTTCCAAGAGAATGAGACCAACCTGGCTTCTCTATGACAAAAATTAAGGCTGTTAGAGCAATATGAAAAAAATATACTGCAAAATGTGCTGGGAGAAAAATAACCCCTTGGGGGTTAAGGGTTGGAAATTTCCAAATACCCCGGGGGTAAAAGGGTTAACATCCTGAACTTGTTGCTCTCGATGAACTTGTTGAGTGGCGACAAGTCCAGAATGACTGAGTTTGTCCGAGTCCTTCTTGGGAACACAAAACAGCCTTTCCAGGAATTTGATGGACTTTGCCCTCCTTATTACCCATTTACTCCATAGTTCTAGGGTATATTCTTCCAGTAAGGGAGTGGAGTGTTGGAAGAATTGAGGAAATGATAGTGGAGCCTTGCTCCAGCTCCATCCAAGTCCATTCTTGATTAGGCTGTGGGCCCAAGGGTCGAAGGTCCAACGATCCTGAAATTGTTGGAGTCTCCCTCCTACCTGAAGCATCTAATTACTTCTGTTTTCCGTAGGATTTACTCCCCTACCTCCCTTACCTCGTGAGGGGTATTTTGAGGAGCCCTGTCTGGAGCCTTTACCTTTGGGATAAAAGATAGTGGTCTGCCTTTCAAACGCAGGGTTGAATGCTGGTGACTGGGCCACCAGCTGTTGAGATACCATCTGGTAAGTGGTTTGCGGTTGAGCCACCACTTGGGGCACCGCGGTCATGGTGACTGGGATGTTGTTGTGTGACAGGCCGAGAGGGTAGTCTAGGTCTCTTAAACTTCTTCTTAGGCTGGGGACCCTCATCCGGAGAAGACTTCCTTTTGGATGACATTCCCCACTACTTGAGAAGGTTCCTATTCTCCGTGGCAGCTTTGTCAACTACCTCCTTGACCACTTCATTTGGGAAGAGGTCTTTACCCCAGATATTGGAAGCTATCAGCTTCCTGGGTTCGTGTTTAACAGTTGCTGTAGCAAACAAAAACTCTCTGCATGCCCTCCTGGCTTTGAAAAAGCCGTACAGGTCCTTTACCAAGGTAGCCATGTGCATATTGGCCATGATCATGTTCATGTCTAGGGTGCTCTTTAAGCCTGCGCACATCTCCATACAGTTCTGTAGGGATAGAGATGCCGCTAGTCTTTCTTTCGTTTCTTGTTCCCTACGCAAGAGAAAGTCTGACAGCTTTGGGAGATTCTCGTTGAACTGACGTCCAGCGATATCTGCCTCCAACTTCCCAACTGAGAAGGTAAGGTGGACTTCTTTCCAGTCCTTATCCTCCATGGGCAGGGCTAACGACAGAGGTCTACACTCCTCCAGTGTAGGAAAAGGTTTGCCTGCCTCTACTGCCTTGACAATGGCTTTAAGAGCCTTTGATGTAAAGGGGAAGGCTATTGAAACTGGATAAAGAAAGGTAGGATGTTTCTTGCTGAGGGCAGACACCTTAGAATTTGTGTAGCCTGAGCCTTATCATGGTCGAATACTATGACCTCCTTCGGTTTCGTCTCTTCCTTCGACGCTGGTTCCAGCTTCAGCCGAATGAATCAGTCTGTGTAGGCCCTGAAGCTTGGCCAAAACTGAATGTCATCAATAGGGACGGCTCCCAGCTTCTCCGAAATCCAGAGTTTGCCCTTGGTGATCGGCATATACTCCGCATGTCTCCAGGGATTAGTTTCGGAGCAGGGTGGGAGGTCTTGGACTCTGAGTCTCTTGTGAGACCCACGGGAAGTGGAGAGTCGAGCTTCATGGAGCTGTCTTTCAAGTTTTGCTTCCCTACCTTCGCCTTGTTTGCAAATGTTCTCCATTAGAGCTGTAAGATTGGCCAATGCCCGTCTCACGTCGTCTGATGGAGGGGCAGAAGATGTTAAAGGTAACGGCTCCAGTTTCGGCACCGATGGAAGGGACTCTGACTCAACTTCATCATCTTCCTCGGGAGGCAGTGTAGACTCCTCCTCGTGATCTTCCTTGAGAAGATCCTTCTCTGTGTCCGAGGACACTTCAGACATCCTTTCCTCTTGGTGGATGTCCATAGCTTGTAATGCGTCACTGACTTCCGTCTCGACGGCAATCTGGACGCATGGTATTTCAGGTCGTGTCTGGGGTATAACAGCATAGATACCTGCTTTAGGGAACAGCAAGTTGCGCATCCTTTTGTTAGGAAGGTACGGTCCCGTCGAGTTCTTTTGGAACCCACGGACCCATCTACGCAGCTTCTCTCGTGCTGCATCCCTTGACTCCGCTAACTTGGGGTCGTCAAAACCTTCAGTAAACAAGGTCTGGCATATGTTGCAGCCTTGGAGGTCCCAGTATCATAGGGCTTCTTTAGTGGTGGTGTAGGGGGCATGAGACCTGCACCCTTTGTGGCCACAAAAGTCCTTACTCCTCATGTTGCAGAAGATGACTTCTCACTTCACTTGGTCCTCCTGTAAAGAGAGGAAATTTAAATGAGTATATGGTTGTTTATCTCACCTGATAAACAAATATGTAAAATATTACTGTTAATATTTTAACCATTATAGCTTAGGATAGTCAAACTAGAAAGGAACTAGGAAAGACACATACTTGTGCTTCCTGTCCAGCCAATTGCTGTGACCTCCCCCAAAATTAAAGCCATAGGGTCTTCCTATTCAGGAATTCCAAGAGAAGGGTTCTAACCCCTAAGGGTAGATAAGTGTATCTTAACACTGACCCTTCTCAAGGTCTTTAATATTGTGGGGTAAATTGTTAACTGATTAGCTATCAGTGTATTGAAAGAAATCTTTTCTTTCGATATAGGATTGGTCTCAACAATAGACTCAGCAAGGATACACAGGGTATGTTGGAAAATAACTACTGTATAATATATACTATAGTTTTCTGTCTGCAGTATGATCTATACTGCAAATATACTGGCTACTGTATAATCATAAACTGTAGTTCAGCCGGCATGTTGCCGGCTAGGCTAGCACCATGCGGCACGATCCAGCCGGCGAGTACCTGACGGCACCGGCTCAACCTGCGTGTCGCCAGCTGAGTTAGTACCTGGCGGCACCGGCCCAGCCGGCATGTCGCCGACTGGGTTAGTACCTGGCGGCACTAGCTGACAGAGAGAGAGAGAAAGCATGAAGTGAAGGGCAACCTTATTAAATGTTAGTTAACAATATATAAGGGTGTAAGTACTTAATCTTACTGCCTTCCTCCAGAATGAGGGTTCAAATGGAAGGGGTGAATGTATTATTCAAGCTTCTATCCAACCACAAAAACCGTTGCCGGTCACTGCCGGCTCTGGGGATGTGGATGGCAATCCAAGAGAGGACTGAAGAACACTCGACAGTAAAGCGGTCTCCCACCGGCAGCCATCACAGCCGGCACAACCTTTCCCGGAGCCTTGCGTCCATAAGTGAAAGACTGATTGACCATACAGCTGCTTATGTAGGAGGCCGACCGACACCACAACCTACCCGGCAAGCAGTGAGATTGTGGGACGACAGCCACAGGGTTGCGACGGCTAGGCCATCCCTAAAGGACAGAGAGGGGCAGGGAAATGGTCCTGTATTAAGTGCGGAAGAAGGCGGCAAGGTTGCCGCCACTACCGCACAAGGGAGAAACTCTGTTTCAGTATCGGCGCCATCCTAGGCGGCAGAAGAATATCTATTCTTCAGCCTAGGGTCTGCCGAAACAGTGTTAGGAGGAGGCGGCAATTCTGCCGCCACCTCCCAACAAGGGAGAAACTTTGTTTCGGTATCGGCGCCATCCTAGGTGGCAGAAGAATATCTATTCTTCAGCCTAGGGTCTGCCTAAACAGGACTAGTCTTCTTGACTGCACGGAGAAGGTGGCAGCATCATACAACCACTTCAAGTGCAGCCTAGGGAGGCATAGCCTCCTATGCCGGCGCTGTAAGCCGGCAGGGGAGTGACTACTCACCCTGCTGCTCGGCCGCCGGCAAAATGACTGAATACTCTGAAGTTCTGTTGAAAAACCAAAGCCGGCTGTCCGCCAGCATGGGTAAGAGACAGAAAACACTAGCCTAGTCAGGCCGGAGTGTCTACTCTATGGCAAGACCAAGATAGGGTTGTCGCCTATGGCTGCACTCAGAGGGAAGGATTGATTACCCTTAAATCTCCAAAGGAGACGAGTATCGAGTTATATAATAATTCTAGGAGATATCTATCTCCGCATGAATTGATAAAACGATACACAAGGGTAAACTAGGAACATGTATGAAAGTATATTAAAGCGCATAGGCTAGGTAGCCTAGCGCGAGGCGAGATTTTGGTTACCTAAATCGCCGAAACTCTAACGTACACGATCGACATAAGGAAGAGGAAATATACAGTGAACCCTCGTTTATCGCGGTAGATAGGTTCCAAACCCGACCGCAATAGCTGAAAATCCGCGAAGTAGGGACACCATATTTACGTATTTATTTAACATGTATATTCAGACTTTTAAAACCTTCCCTTTACGTAGTACTGTTAACAAACTACCCTTTAATGTACAGAACACTTAATGCATGTACTACAGTACCCTAAACTAAAACAGGCACAAATATTAATGGCAATTTTATATCATGCATTTCCTAAACACACCAAAAAGCACGATAAAAAATGACAACCAATGTTTTGTTTACGTTTATCTCTGATCATAATGAAAAAACAAACGCATTTACACATCTGTGTATAGGTTAGTTTTTGCATCGATTATATTGATTATATGTTGATTTTGTTATTACCAATGTTTTACTTAATTTTTCTTAGGACTTCCAAATGATTGAAATGAATGCCATTTATATAATGTTTTTCTTTATGACGCCGCCTGAAACGGAAACCTTCCATTCGTTTACTGTAAGCTCCATTTTCGATCGTAATAAACAAACGAAGGCATTAAATGCGCATGATGAAAGTGATAAATAATAACATTAAAAGCTTTTAGTAAATATATTATTAAAAATATTATTTACCGTATCTATATAAAATCCTACATACGTAGCAAAGCAGGAAAACAATATTTTTTTCTTTTTTTTTTTTTGGCGTTTAATCAACAATAACAAACTGCCGCTAATGACCGAATGATAATCTACGAGAGAGAGAGAGAGAGAGAGAGAGAGAGAGAGAGAGAGAGAGAGAGAGAGAGAGAGAGAGAGTGTTGTTTTAAATGTAATAAACAAAAAAATATGAAAGGTTATAACATGTATATTCAGACTTTTAAAACCTTCCCTTTACGTAGTACTGTTAACAAACTACCCTTTAATGTACAGAACACTTAATGCATGTACTACAGTACCCTAAACTAAAACAGGCACAAATATTAAAATGTTAGAATATTAAAGTAGTATAAAAAATAAAGATTGTTACTGTACTCACCACGAAAGAAGTTGAAGAAAAACTTGAATGATGATGGCGATGAATTTGTTGCACAGTAGAAATGATGATGATGAAGCTGATGATGTCTTCTACTGTGCAGCCAATGATAGTATTTTACGTCTCTTCAGACGGAGGTGTCTTTTCCTGGGACACCTCTTCAACTTCTTCCTGGGACACTTCTTCAATTTCTTCCGAAGGCATAGTAGCAGGAGGAACTGGCTCTTTTTTGCGAGGCTGGAAGAACATTGTGATCGGAAGTTGCTGCCGCTGCTTTTTTTTTCGCTCAAAGAGCATCCTGTAGGGAGTCATGTCTTCATCGATTTTGTTGCAGAATTGCATAGAACGAACCATATCCTCATCCCACACTTGCGACAATTCTTTCAACTCCTTCGCAAGGTTGCAGAGCTTGGCAAGCCGTTCTAATGTTAAGCCCGTTTCTTCGACATTTTCTTGGGTCTCTTCCTGTGTTTCACTGTCTTCTTCACTGGTCGATTTCGTCAGGTCTTCGAGGTCTGCGTCAGTTAGCGGCTGGGAATGGCAGTCCAACAACTCGTCGACGTCTTCAGTCGTCATGTCGCCAAACCCGTCACCTCCAATTATCGCAGCCAACTGCACAGATTTCCGTATTGCAGAGTGTTGAATCTCAGCAGGTGTAAATCCCTCGTCATCGTAAACAATCTGGGGCCACAACTTCTTCCAGCTCCCATTAACAGTAGCAGGTTTCATTTCTTTCAGTGCCTTCTGGATGTTCTGCAGGCACGTGGCTATTGTGTACTTCCGCCAGTACGCCTTCAAATTGAATGTTTCATCCTCATTATCTTGGGCAGCATCCACACACGCAACGAGGTCCGCCAAGGTATTCTTCGTGTAGAGGGCCTTGAACGCCCTGATAACCCCCTGGTCCATCGGTTGAATTTATGACGTTGTGTTGGGTGGCAGGAACTCAACCTGAATGCCCTCATGCGAAAGACCAGTTGCGTGTCCACCAGCGTTATCCATAAGGAGAAGGATCTTAAATGGCAAGCCCTTCTCTAAGAGATATTTACTGACTTGCGGGATAAAACACTGGTGGAACCAGTTGGAGGTCAGCATCTTCGTAATCCATGCTTTTGGAATATGCATCCAGTACACGGGAAGGAGATTCTTATTTTTATTTTTTCAAAGCGCAAGGGTTTTTCGATTTGTAAATAAGCCCCGGCGTTAGCAAAAATCCAGCAGCATTGCCACACATCACGAGGGTAACACGATCTTTGAATGCTTTAAAGCCAGAGGCTTTGGCGGCTTCTTTGAACAGGAAAGTTCGCTACGGCATTCTCTTACAAAACAAGCCGGTCTCATCCATATTAAACACTTGTTCGGGCTTGTATCCACCTTCAGTGATAATGTTCTTAAATGTCTCATTCGCGTAAGTTTCAGCAGCGGTAGTGTCAGCAGAAGCAGCCTCGCCATGCAGGGAAACGCTTTTCAGGCCGAAGCGTTTCTGAAACTTCGCGAACCATACTTTGCTGGCGGAAAAACGTTGTTTCTGAGGCTGGGAATCAGTGGATGTCCCTGCTTGAGGTTCATCTAGTACATCATCTTCGTCTTCTTCAGCATGGTCGCCATCGTCGTCTTGAGGTTCCTTTGCCGCAAAATTCTCATACAAACCCAAAGCCTTGGTTCGGATAGTGTTCGTATCCAAGGCTATGTTCTTCCGGCAGTCGGCAATCCAGACTGCTAAAGCACCTTCCATACAGACGATCGTTTTATTACGAGCGGTAACAACTCGCTTCGCTGACCTGCTAAAGGTGATGGCAGCCGTCTTTCTAATGTTCGCCTCGTCCTTCTTAATGTAGCGAACGGTGGATTCGTTCACTCCAAAATGGCGGGCTGCGGCCGCGTAACTTCTGCCTTCTTTCAACATATCGAGAAGTGTCACCTTCTCAGCAATCGTCATCATTTTTCAGTGGCGTTTAGTCTCACTACCAGCCTTAGTAGAAGCAGACCGCTTGGGAGCCATTGAACGCTTGGGAGCCATTGTAAGGGTTAAACAGAAACTTCAACAAAAAGTTCAACTTCAAACAGTCACGCACAGTACAGATTAAAATTACACAGTAACGTAGCAGCATCTACCCGGCGAGAGAGCGGCAAACAAAGTGGCCGCGAGAAGATGCTGCGGATCGGAGAAGCGGTCAAAACACCAATCACAGGCTAGATTACAAAACTTGGGAGCTGATTCGTCATCTATCAGCACTGGAACCAATCACAGTCCGTCTTACATGCTACGTAGTAGTTACAAATTCAAATACAAGGTACTATATACAGTATGCTTTACGTACGCTATTTTACGCTTGTTTTGTTGTAGGATATGTACACTTATTCGAGATGTGATTTTTGCAACAAAATATATTATTGGATGCAGTACTATGTACGTATACATATAAAAGATTCATGGAAAAGATGCACATCCATTACATTTGTAGTAGTAGCCATCAGAAGCCTCACACCATTCAAATATGACAAAGTCAGACTGCATCTGATTTGCATTTCATGTTCAATTTAATTTTACTACGTATACTGAATTATCGTATGATCACATTCTCTTTTCGTGTTTTATTTCTTTCTGTACTGAATTATATGTCATATGTAATGCAATGAACCATCAGTAAGAGCAGATATTACTAATTATTAATGGAATTAACAAAATATTTGGGGTCTTCATATATCGCGGCTATTTTCAAAATTTCCGGAAAATCTGCGATATATGTATATACAGGCGTTATGAAAAAAATCCGCGATAGTCGAACCGCGAAGTAGCGAGGGCTCACCACTGTATACTGAATTTCTGGGCTCCGACCCATGCCGCCCAGTGAAATGCTCCTTTAACATCATTTCTAAGGTAAAAACTGCTATGAATTTACCAGAGAAAAATTTGCATAGGAATGCTAGGTTGAACCCAGCTCGCTCACCTTAATAAGGTGTCGGTATAATACTGGGACGCTGAATAAATCACAACCAGAGGCCTCGCACCATTTAGATATCTCCTGTCAATATCCCCAAACAGCGAGGTGCCGTTCAACATCCTACTACTACTAGCAATCCCACGCCAGTGACGTCACTCCTTTTTCATAGCACCACTAGTTTAATCCTTATTTTGACTTAGTGTGTGAATTTCGCTGGTTTTTTCTGGATTTACCTCAAGATGTCGGACTCCACTGTCACTCCATCTAAGTTAAGTACCAGATCTATGAGTTTTGAGATTTTGGAGGGGGCCTTGCCCTTTTTTGCTTATATTATAATAGTTTTATTTTACGACCCAGCGTGGGTCTTTCATGGCACTTGGCTCCCTCCTATCTCTATCTCGTTTCGTTCCTAACGCTTTTCAATGAGTCCTCCATACTGATTGTTTCTCGTTATGAACTTTATGGATATCCACGGTTCACACACCGTATTAAATTTTTATATTGATGTCCTGTTATTACGATAACAGTTATTACATATACGTGTGCGTATTATCGGTAGGTTGGCATGCCTGGTCGCCTTCGGGCGTTTCTATTCCACTAATATTATTACTTGGATTATTTACGTTCGCACGCCACGGACTTGCTTATCATTTTAACGTCATTCGTTTTCTTGCATTAGCTCGAGGGTCTTTCATGAGTCAGGTATTAGTTTTTCATTTTGTTAGCACTTCACTGACTCTGTGTTATGTTGGTAACCCTGCCGCAGCGCTGTCAGGCTTGGGTTTTCTCCTGTCTCATGTTCGCTCCCTCGTTTGTTTTACGATTGATGTATACGTAGTTAATTTTATTATTATTATCATCCAGCATGCCTTCCTATCTTATTTTACCATGTGTTAAGTTTTTTATAGTGTTATTAGTCTTTCCGCGTGATCATATCAATCGTGGGTCTGGCAGGTTGGTATACCTGCTATCGCCCCTCTCCTAGCCTCCCTCCCGCCCGATACCCCACCCCAGGGTTACCTCCCTCTCTCTCTCCAGATCGAGTTAGAGTCACTTTATTGCGTTATGTTCCTCTCCCGGGGGCATTCGCTTTCTTTGCACGGGCGGTTCCCGTTGATCTGCGAGGCTTGCTATAATTATACATTAACGTACATTACTTACTCTTTTGTACTACTCTACCCGGTCGTAGTCGTTTTCTTTCCGTCGCTCGTTTGGCCAACGATCGGCGGGAAGTTTTCTGCTCGGTCCGTGGTACCTTGTCATGTTACATAATTTATTAAGTTTTGTACGGGCTACTCCCTCTCGGTCCCACACTTCACGGACCCGTTAAAGATCCCTTCCCCCTCTATAGTGTCCCGCACCTCATGGACTTCATATCGATTTATATATATAAAGACTTTCATAACGGGATCCCCGGAAGTAGCTTTTATACATTACCATCCGGTCGAGTTGTTTAGTTGCGCCTCCGGAGCCTACGTTACTCATTATTACTTGGATTAACTTTATGTATTAGTCACATATATATATTATATATACGATCCTAGTTCTCGACCTTCCCTTCCCTCTTTTGATATGATCACGGTTACGGTCTGACTTAATTTTAATTCTCTTTACAATCAAAATAGATCTGTTATTTTGATATTGATATATTTAAGCAATCCGGACCCCCTGGGGTCCCGAAGATGCTTACATTCAATATACTTAATGGCTATAAAGAAAAAAAAAAAAATTTTATCATGATATTGACATATATATACGTAGATATTTAAGCCCCGGGGCCTCCGGGCCCCTAATTTGCTTTCCTTTAAGATACTCATGTATCTTTTGTCTTACAGACTGTACGTATATAAAACATTTTTATCATGATATTGATATATAAATCTTCTATCAGGATATTGATATCATTTAAGCACCCGGGGCCCCCAAGCCCCTATTTGCTTTCCTTCAGGATTCCTAATGTATATATATAAAACATTTTTATCATGATATTGATATATAAATCTTTTATCATGATATTGATATCATTTAAGCACCCGGGGCCCCTGAGCCCCTATTTGCTTTCATTAGGACTCCTGGTGTATATATATAAAACATTTTTATGATGATATTGATATGTAAATCTTTTATCATGATATTGCTATAATTTAAGCATCCGGGGCCCCCGAGCCCCTATTTGCTTTCATTCAGAATTCCTGAGAAATATATATAAAACATTTTTATCATGATAATATATATTTCTGGGTCGACCTGTGACGGCCGGCGAAAAAGTCCTTCTTTGTACTTTTTCTGATATAAATCTTCCAAATATACCAGAGAAAATTAAAAGCATGGAATGCAGAGGTTACAACCCTCGCGCGAGCACCTTGTTGGTGTCGTATATCTAAAAAGGGCGTTTGTAAAACACTATTCACAGGCTGTCTTCCATTTAGATAATCCCTTCATCAAAGGGGGAGGGCCGTGACAGGCCCTAGAGAATACAGTTGGGTTACCCTACCGACACCTACCACTCGCGCTCACCAGGTCATCCTTCTGTTTTGGACTTGCCAGCAAAGTTGATAAGTGTTTTGCCCAGTGTTTTTCGAAGTGATTGTCGTTAATTCAACATGACTGACGTTGATACTTCACCCTTACCAATGTTAAGTACCATAGGTTGTTTTGGCAGCTTTTGACAGTACCGGGCATTTGTTCTGTTTCCAATATGGTGGTTTTTAGTTTTGGAAGCGATTGTCCTGCCGAGTTATCGGCAGCCATTTTGGGTTATGTTCGCTTCGGTAAATATTCTAGTTAATTTTGCCCATCTGGTACTCTGTCATCTAAGTTATATCACTTACGTTTTATGGCCTTTTAGTGTTATCATTAATTTTTACTATGGTATTTATTTGCTTGCAAGTCCAATTTGGACCTACGAAGAATAGCGATTTAAAGAATAGCGATTTAAAGAATAGCGAATTAAAGTTTAGCGATTTAGTCTGTTAGTTTGTACTCGCCTCAGAGGCTTCGATTTAGACTATATCCTTGTTTTTTTGTTACGTTGTCGTTATTCTTCGTTCTTGGTTATTACTAAGAAAAGCAATCAATTTTATTATGTTCTTGTTTTATTGTGTGATGTTAGTTTTTTATTATGTAACCTTGAGAGCGAAAACAGAGACTGCTCGTTCCCTGTTCTACAGATATGAGTTATCCCTTCTCTCGTTTTCTTTGTTAGCTCGAGTAAGAGAGGTGAATTTCCCGTTCTCCGTTTTTATACGATCACGAGTTATTCAAGCCTCCTCTTAGTATCAGAGTTGATGATAGTACGTTTAATATTATAAACGTTTTTATTGATGTGGTTACTGTTAATATAGCTAACACTATTAATAGGTACGTTAGTGTATGAGTCATTAATTGGGGTCGTTTTATACCGACACCCTTAGCTCCGCCTTGAGTTATGCTCCGCTATATGGATACTCATTGGGTGAGAACTAGTTAACGTTCAGGAGCAGATTTTTGGAGTGCAACGGTGAAATCCGGCACTCGGACTCCGGCTGAAGCCTTTTACACACGAACCTTTGTCATGTTTGATCATAATTACACCGTTACGGCCGGCTTCACGGGAGATAACACAATCATTCATTGAGGTTAATGTTATCGTACCGGGAACGGTCACGATATCACGGTGACGGGCCTTTGCTACCGGATCTCCGGTACAAACAGAGATCAAGCAGACGGCCAGAACCGGAGTTAACAATGTGATACCGATGAAGACTTCACAGTTTCATTATTACGGTCCCTTTTTCATCGAATCTCCGGCTTCACTGGAGATAACACAAACATTCAGTATTAGAGAATGTTATCGTACCGCTGAGGATCACGTTTTCACGATGACGGACCTTTGTCACTAGTTCTCCGTTACAAATAGAGATCAATCAGACGATCAGAATCAGGGTATGAACCCCTTTTTCATAAATAATCACAATATCGTTATTACGATCCTTTTCATCGAATCTCCGGCTTAACCGGATATCGTACAGGCGATCAGCATTGAGGTTAATATTAGTTTTCCTCTGGTGTTCACGTTGTCACTATGACGGACCTTTGTACCGGGGATTGTTACCGGAGCTCCGGTACAGACAGAGATCACTCAGACCACGGGTGGCCAATCTCTTGTTTTTGCTGTAAAGGAAAGGATTTAACATGAATACAAAGTCAACTGTACTTACTTTAATGACACTTTGAATTTGCGTTGGTAATATTCATTAGTTATTCTTGAAAGTCCAAATAAAAATATATGAACATAACTATGCCTATATTTATGCATATATTTAATTCTAACTATGTATAAATATGGATAAATATCCATACAACATCGTGTTCAAATAGAAATAAATTGATTATGCCTATATTTATGCATTTTCAATTCTAACTATGCCTAAATATGAATAAATATCCATACAACATAGTGTTCAAATAGAAATAAATTGATTGTGCCTATATTTGTGCATATTCAATTCTAACTATACCTAAATATGAATAAATATTCATACAACATCGTGTTCAAATAGAAATAAATTGATTATGCCTTTATTTATGCATATTCAATTCTAACTATGCCTAAATATGAATAAATATCCATACAACATAGTGTTCAAATAGAAATAAGTTTCCACTCAGTACTGGGAACCAAACGTTGGCCCCTTCTAATGAAGGGCCGGGTCGAGACTAACCATGCCATGAGAGGCTATCTACTGTTCCTTGAAACTCTGGTCAGTGAACAGATGAATCAATAGAATACTAATAGCCAGTAAATAATGTTAGACCCGGTTCTGAACGTCTGAGTCAGGGGTGGCCAACCTGTGGCGGATGCGCCAACAGTGTCACATTTCATGAATACAAGTGTCGAACTATACCCCAAAAGATAGTACATTAAATGATTTTTCTTTAAAATTGATTTTTATGAGTTATACAGCTGATCCCAGCCTGTGAATAGGATCACTAACCAAAGTTCAAGGAACATCCAGACTTATGTCCCCTTTCTTTTACAGAAGGTTCGCCTACATGGTTCCCGTCAGGATGATGATGAATCTCTCTGGCCTGCAAGAGAGGCTCTCCGCCCTTGGTTATCAAGGTTGGGAAGAAATGCTCCATCTAGAGGTCCCTATCTCCTCAGAGTGTCCTCTCTAAGGTTGGACGACGACCCCATGGACGGGCAGGTAGGTGGGGATGAATTTTGAGCCTTCAGCTTTGCAATTACCTACGTCACCGACCTAGGACCCTTAATGGATCCTGATGTTCATGTTACCTTGCATAAACCGTGACTGCTAAAAGCAACACATTCTAGGGAAAACCAAGGGGCTATGACGGAGTTCAAAAGTATGGTAGTGAGTCGGATCCGTTCAGGAACTCAGAAGTTTCCCCCTACAGCCCCAGGCATATCGAAGTAACCTCCTTCGATAAAAACAACGCATAGAGATTTGCCTTACATGTTCCATATATAGATGGTACCATAAATCTGGATGGCATAGACGTCCTCCCTCTGGGGGACCTAGAATTTACTCCCAGGTACTAGAATTCCCGTTCAATGGATTCGTTCGATTGAAAGAGATTGCCTTGGTTAGGTTAAACAAGGTACCGAAGGTAACAGTATTATTTCCTAAAGGGCAGGCCCGATCTGTCTGGACCAGGATGTTGTCAGTCTGGGGGGTACGATAATTCTAAGATCTGCCCTTCCAATTCGACCTACACGTTTGATGGTCTGATCGGGTTAGTTGTGGGAAATACGTTCTGTCTGAGGCCTCTATCAGACAGGAATCGATAGTCGGTTACCCACTCGTCATCACAGCCTCCCTCTGATTCGACGTCTATGCATCCAAATCCCCCTCATCAGGTGGTCTACCTCACTGATTCACCAGGTACACAGCCCAACCCCGTTGGGATGTTTTACCTGCATACAGCCCTAGATACGAACCCTCAGGCTCCTCTCGTGGACACCAGAGAGGAAGCTACAGGAGTAGAAGACAGTCTCGCCATCGAGACGGACCTAGAAAAAAGGGGGCTCGGAGAAGGAAAGTACCTAGATTCACCCCCTCACAACGCGGTGGTCCCGGTAGAGGGTAGACTTTACCACTTTTGAGACCATTGGACCTTCGGTCTGTGGGCTCATAGCATAATCTCTAAAGGTTTGAGGTGAAAATGGCCACAAGGTCCTCCTCCTCCACCAGTGACCTTCTCCCAGAAATCCACTCCCATCCTGGAAGAGTACACCACAGGGTTACTCAAGAAGAAGCAATCAAACGGGATCGATCACTGAAGTTCCAAAGCCACCTGTTCACAATTCCGAAGAAAGGCTTGGCGGCATTGAGAGTGGACCTGGACTTGTCAAGCTAAACTCTTACATTCTCTGCGACAAGTTCCGGATGTTGACTATCTCTCAGGTACGGACCTTACTTCCCCGTAGGACCGTCACCACCTCTGTCGATCTTACCGACGACTATTATCTTGCGCCTTTAGCTCGAAACTTCTCTTCTTATCTGGGTTTCCGCCTAAGCAGGAAAGCCTTTGTGTTCAAGACATGCCCTTTGGCCTCAACATTGATCCCAAGATATTCACGAAACTGGGAGAGAGAGTGTTAGAACAACTCAGGAACCAAGAGATACAGATCATTGCTTATCTGGCCGGTTGGCTCATTTGGGCCCGGCCGGTCATAGAAGGCAACAGAGCTACGAAGGAATTATTTCAATTTCTCGACAACCTGTGATTTCGGGTCAATCTCCAAAAAATCTCGCCTGCAACCATCAGTCCGCTTAGAATGGTTAGCCATTCAGTGGGACCTTTCGAAGCACACGTTGTCTCTCCCTTCCAAAAGGAAAGAGGAATAGTTTCCAAGATCAAAAAATTTTCTCAAACACAAACAGGTGTCCGAAGAGCCTTAGAAAGTATCCTCGGATTTTTCCAATTCACTTCAGTAACAGATCTAATAAAAGCCAAACTCAAGACATCAATCGAGTTTGGAGAAAGAGAGCTACAGTACCTATAAGAGACATGGTCTCGAAGATCCCCTCTGTCTTGAAAATGAGACTACGCCCATGGTTCGAACCGAAGGACCTCTCCAAATCGGTTCCTCTACAATTCCCACCTCCACAAGTGACATTCCATACAGCCGCGTCTCTAAGTGGATGGGGGGGATTACTCCGAACATCAGATGTTTCAGGTTCTTGGTCACTCTCCATGAAACAGTCCCATATCATTGTTCTCAAAGCCATGGCAGTGTTCTTGACCCTGAAGAGAGACTCTCCTCCGAGGTCGACCCACATCAGAGTAGTGTCAGACAGCACAGACGCAGTACACTACGTCAACAGGGGAGGATCCAAGTCACCCAACCTGAATCAGATCCTGGTCACTATCTTCGCCTGGGCAACAGAAGAGAACTGGTTCCTGTCAGCACCTCACCTAGCGGGAGGCCAGAATGTGAGAGCGGACTCACTATCCAGGACGGATCCACTGGAGTCAGAATGGTCTCTAGACATAATTTCATTCCGGTGGATACTCAGGCTCGTTCCAGGCCTCCAGGTAGATCTATTCGCAACTCAGATGAATCACTAACTTCCTTGTTATGTGACCCCAACCCTGGACCCTCGGGCTTATGCCATGGACGCATTACCCCGGGATTGGAACCATTAGAAGAAGATTTCCCTATCTCCCCCAGGGAATCTTCTAAAAACTTTTACACAAACTACGCTCCTTCCGGGGCGCAGTGGCTTTAGTACCACCTCACTGGCCAAGAACAGTTGGTTTCCTCTCCTCCTCGAGTTGAAACTCAGTCCCATCCGGATCCCGTTCCTCAAACTGACCCGAGTATCCAAACTCACTGTGTCAGATTACTCAAGGATAGCCAAAACTCTAACTTTGTGGACTACAGGAAGTTGGCAGCTCGTAGAGATGCGAACATTGAACCGGAAACGATCTCTTCATCGAATGGGACAAAAAGGGACTCGACAATTCGCCAATATGATTCGGCCGTTAACAACTAGTAGGTCCCCTAAGAGTGCAGACCATACTCGTATGTCCCCGCATTTAGCCATCTCTTTCTTGAGGTTCCTATTTGACAAAGGCCTAACAGTTAGCACTTTAACCACCATCAAGTCAGCTTTGAAGAAGATCTACCTTGTTGGGTTCAACATTAACCTAGCTGATTCCTATTTCTCATCAACCCCAAAAACATGTGCTAGGCTTCGACCTTCGGTTCGGCCACAAAAGGACTCTTGGTCTCTGAACGGTGTTCTCAAACTTGCGATGGACACGGACAATGAATCCTGCTCTTATATCACTCTTCTTAGGAAGACTTTATTTCTAACGGCTATGGCCTCAGGTGATGGAACATCAGAACTAGCAGCTCTCACGAAACCCGGAAAACATAGATTTCCTCCCTTCAGCCGAAGTACTCCTTTTCCAGACAAAGCTTCCCTAGCTAAAAAATGAGGATCCGCAAATAGGTGCTCCTCTCGGAAGATTATTCTTCATCCCCAGGATTTTTCTCCGTGTACAGTCACACTCTCAAGCCCATTTTTAGCTAGAACTGCCACCCCGCTCGTCTGGCCCCTTGGTTATCAGGGAACAAGGAGGTACTATTTCCATTCACGGTATCAGGCAACAAATCCTCTACTTCATTAAACATACTAATCCGGAATCATTTCCCCAGGCTCATGATATACGGACAGTAGATGCCTCCAACAATGACTTCCAGAACAGGGACTTTGATGATTTTAAAAAATATACGGGTTGGAAATCCCCTATGGTTGTCAAACGCCAATATCTAAAGATCTTACAGGCCCTTAAATACCCGACGATGGCAGAGGGGAGCCTTATCTCTCCCCATTAATCTCCTCTTCTTCCTTTCTTCCATCTCTTCTCTTCTCCCTCCTACCCGCCACTCACACCACGTCGCCGCTCTCCTTGGTAGTTCGTTAGCCCTATGATATTTGCCATGTTTAATTCCTATGGTTTAACTGTTATTGTAGTTACCGTTCCTTTAATGTTTAGATATACTTAGACATGTAAGGTTTGATGCCTTTTGCGATTCGACACTCAGTTGGTTCCTTGTCGTCATTATTATTTAACCTTACGTTCCCTATGTCATTTGGCTGGTTGGTAATTGGACGATTACTTTATTATATCATAGTATTGTCGTACATGGTGATTGTATTCTCCTCATTATGTTATTAATTTATTGGGCTTGGAAGGCATTCTCTGGTACTTTTTCGCCGGCCGTCACAGGTCGACCCAGAAAAGGGATTTTGACGAAGGAAAAATCTATTTCTGGGGAGAGACCTGTGACGCCCGGCGAAACCCTTCCCGATTATTTTTGTACGGACCCACCCTTTTCCTTGCCAAGCCATATGTTCTTGCAGAAGGATGACCTGGTGAGCGCGAGTGGTAGGTGTCGGTAGGGTAACCCAACTGTATTCTCTAGGGCCTGTCACGGCCCTCCCCCTTTGATGAAGGGATTATCTAAATGGAAGACAGCCTGTGAATAGTGTTTTACAAACGCCCTTTTTAGATATACGACACCAACAAGGTGCTCGCGCGAGGGTTGTAACCTCTGCATTCCATGCTTTTAATTTTCTCTGGTATATTTGGAAGATTTATATCAGAAAAAGTACAAAGAAGGACTTTTTCGCCGGGCGTCACAGGTCTCTCCCCAGAAATAGATTTTTCCTTCGTCAAAATCCCTATATATATATATATATATATATATATATATATATATATATATATATATATATATATATATATATATATATATATATATTTTAAGCACCGGGGCCTCCGGGCCCCTAATTTGCTTTCCTTTGAGATACTCATGTATCTTTTATTTTACAGACTGTACGCTGTGCAATGACGGCATGTGCCGCTGTCATCTATCAACCCTGCGGCCATGACGTGTGTCGTTCACACGCCCACTGTTCTGTCCGAGTGGATGACTTAGCTGTTTGGCATCCAGACAATTGTGTAGTCTGCTACACAATGACCTCCACTCTAACATCTGACTCGGTGAGTGCATTTTCATTGATACAGACTTGTAGGGAGTTATGATTAATTTCAAAGGTTATTAATTTTAAGGCCACTAGTCCTCTGGACTTCCCGCATGCCTTTCACTTCGTGTCTACGAAGTCCTTGGACTTCTTCACTTTTCTTTGGCACAAATATCCCTCGCTAATAGTCTGTTCTCTTTCAGTGCTCCAAACTTGAAAAAGATACAGCTCGGGCTACCCTCAAGATCTGGATTGACGGGTTCGCCCGCAACGTGAAGGCCAAACAGCCTTATATCCTCTCAAAGGAATGGTGTTCCCGTCTCTACCCCCATGCTAAAACTTCAGCTGCGGTCCCCAAAGAGTTGACGGATCCTATCATCGAGAGGTTCGAATCCCTTCTTCTGGCCCCGGACCAAGAAGAGACGGGCGGCACCCTAACTGAGGACGTAGCTACCCTCAACCTCGATGTGGAACCCATGGCTCTTGACGATCCCGACGCAGGTAGGGACGTAGGTGAGTCAGGTGGTTCCCGGGCTAAGATTCCTATCCCTAGCCCGGATTTCTCTTCTACTTCAGAACACTCTTCTTTTCGAGGTTTTCCAGTGACAACCGGGACTGAGACAACCGGGACTGGTCTCAGTCCCCGGCCTGTTATCCCCAAGGTGAAGGCTCATCGTAAGACTTTATATACGACCCAAAAGTCTTCCAAAGACCACAGGTCTTCGAAATCATCAGCTTCGAAGGCTAAATCTTCCTCCACCAGAGTCTCTCAAGAACCAATTGCTGTGCCTTCAACCTCTCACGGGGTAGCCTCCGTTCCGGCACCTGTTCCCCCCCCCCCCCCCCCCCCCCCCCCCCGGCGGAATCATCTAACCCGGTGGATTTTTCCGAGAAGATGTTTGCTCATTTTGAGTCGATACTATCGTCTCATACGCAGCAATCACAAGAGAGAATAGCTTGTATGGAGAGCCTAGTTCAGGGACTCATGCGCTCGGGGCTGCCACCGCCACAACGGCAATACCCCATCCCCGACGCCTCCAAGCTTCCTCCTTTCAATAAGAATAACCCTTGGAGGTTGGCATTGCATGTCCCCTTCTCGGAGGGTATGTTGTCAATCAAAGATTTCGGTACCCAGCCTCTTGCGGATTATGAATTCTACACGCCGGGTCTTGAATTCCCCTTCTCCGGCTACACTCGCCTCACGGAAGAGGCTCTGATTCGATTGGATAAGGTCCCAAAGGAAACTGTTAATTTTCCTAAAGAACAGGCACAGTCTGTCTTGGTCCGCGTATTCAATGAGTGGGACTGCTTGAACACAATGATTACGGCCTACAAAAGTTCATATACAGTACTATGTTTGTGGCCGACGACCAGATCCCTACCCCAGATCATAGAGACGGTCTTTCAGGCTATCAAGGAAGAGAAGCCTTTACCTCACCTCAGGGAGACCGACTTACCCTCCCTTCTCTTTCCGGGTGACAGTGAATGTTGGCGGAACGCCCCAGCTACCTTCTCGGTAGGTAAGTTGAGCCCGGACTGTGCCTCGACGCAGTTCAGCGAACGGCTTCCCAAACTCCCAGAGTCTCTCATTAAATTGGAATATGAGTCGAGGTGTAGATTCAGCAGATCCCTTAATTCAGTTGCCCTTTCTGAATTGACCGTCGCCACTTACAACGAAGAGGACCTCCTTAAGGTCCTCACTAAGTCACTTTTGCAAAACTTTATGGCTAACGCCTATGATTTTGCAAATGCCAGGACCCATTGTTGACGACATGTTCTATCCGAAGCCACGATTAGGGACGAACCTAAGAGGCTCATCAAAGCTCCAGTCTGGGGCCCGGATCTTTTCCCAGGGGACTTAGCTAACTCGGTCCTTAGCGAGGCACCTAGAGCCAACCAAAACCTCAAGGTTAGGTGGGGCCTGGTTTCAAAGAGGAGATATGAGCCTACTAGTACCCCAATTCGAGGTAGGAAGAGATTGAGGCCCTTCCAATCTTCCCAATTCAGGCAACATCTGCAAGTAGTTCAACCGGTCTCAGTCCACGGAAGAACTACGTTCCTTCACAAAAGATCTGCTACTAAAGAATGCAATCCAAAGTATACGTCGCTTAAGATTTCAAGGACGCTTGTTCAGTGTGCCAAAGAAAGGCTCAGACAAACGGAGAGTAATCCTGGACCTGTCTCGTTTAAATTCCTTCATCCGTTGCGACAAATTCCATATGCTTACCGTCTCGCAGGTGCGGACCTTACTTCCCCGTGGGGCCGTCACCACCTCCATCGATCTTACAGATGCCTACTATCACGTTCCAATAGCAAGGCATTTTCGCCCTTTTCTGGGCTTCAAGCTAGGAAAACAAGCCTAAGCATTCAAAGTGATGCTATTGGGGCTCAACATAACACCCAGAATCTTCACCAAACTAGCAGAGACAGTAATTCAAGAGCTTCGGACTCAGGGGATACAGGTAGTAGCCTATCTAGACGATTAGCTAATCTGGTCAGACAATGCCCAGATTTCCCGCATAGCAACGAACAAAGTCCTCATCTTCCTTCGGCAACTGGGATTCCAAGTCAACCTCGAGAAATCCCGCCTGGTCCCGGAGAACAAATTTCAATGGCTGGGACTACAAGGGGACCTGTGCTCCTATACGCTGTGCCTCCCCAAAGCCAAAAGGAAAATGATAGCGAGGAATACAAAACAATTTTTCAAGAGAAAGTTGACCTTCCGAAGGAGCCGAGAGTGGATCCTAGGTTCCTTACAGTTCGCCTCCCTGACAGACATCGTCCTGAGGTCCAAACTCAAGGACATGACCAGTGTGGCGCTCCAGAGCATCCGCAATACGCCGAGACAGACGTGCTCGCCTTTCCCCCACCCTGAGAAAAAGTCTGCAGCCTTGGACAAAGATCAAGAATCTTTCCAAGTCGGTTCCCTTACAACACAAGAAAGTCCAAGTGTTATGGTCACCGGTCTTCCAACAAATGCACGTCAACGTCCTAGAGGCCATGGCAGTCTTCCTCACTTTAAAACGTCTCAATCCAGCCAGGAATCTCCATATCAGACTGGTTGTCGACAGTGCAGTCATAGTACACTGCCTCAACAGAGAAGGCTCCAGATCAGCCCAAATAAACCACATCATGTTGAAGTTTTTCTCCATGGCAGCAATGCACAAGTGGCAGCTGTCAGCAGTCCATCTAGCAGGAGTCCGGAATGTGGTAGAGGACTCACTTTCCCGGACGGCTCCGCTAGAGTCGGAATGGTCACTAGACAATCGATCTTTCCAGTGGATACTATCTCCAGTCCCGAGTCTCCAGGTGGATCTGTTTGCGACGAAATCCAATCGCAAACTAGATTGTTACATAGCCCCCAACCTGGACCCTCAGGCTTATGCCACGGACTCTATGATTCTAGATTGGAATACCTGGAAGACGATTTCTGTTTCCTCCGGTGAATCTCCTGCTGAAAGTTCTGCACAAACTCAGATCCTGCAAGGTCAAGTGGCTCTCGTAGCCCTAAACAGGCCCAAGAGCAATTGGTTCCCCTTGTTGCTAGAACTAGGTGTCCGCCCCCGGCGGATTCCCAATCCAGTGTTAACACAGACAGTGCAAACTCGCAATGTGTTCGCTTCCTCAAGGATTCTGAATGCCCTAACTTTATGGACTTCATGAAGTTCACAGCCCAACGAGGTGCAAACATCGATCCTTTGAATACTATTTTCCTGGAATCTGACAAAAGGGAATCTACTCTCCGTCAATATGACTCAGCTGTCAAGAAATTAGCTAAGTTCTTGAAAGATTCCCAAGTAGAGAAAATGACGATGAACCTAACTGTGACATTCTTCAGAACTCTCTTCGAATCTGGCCTGGCAGCCAATACCATTACTACAATCAAGTCAGCCTTGAAAAAGATCTTCCATATTGGTTTTGACATTGATCTAACGGATTCTTATTTCTCATCCATTCCGAGAGCTTGTGCCAGACTAAAACCTTCAACTCGCCCTAGCGCAGTTTCCTGGTTTTTGAACGATGTTCTTAAGCTAGCCTCTGACACCTCAAATGAATCCTGTAACTATATGGCACTGTTAAGAAAGTCACTTTTTCTTTTGAGCCTCGCCTCTGGCTCTAGAATCTCAGAATTGTCAGCCTTATCTAGAGACCCTGGTCATATAGAGTTTCTCTCTTTGGGTGAGGTTCTTCTCTCTCCTAACAAAGTTTTCCTGGCTAAAAATGAAGACCTCCAAAACAGGTGGTCTCCCTGGAAGATTGTTCCACTTCCTCGGGATCTATCCCTGTGTCCAGTTACCACCCTGAAAGCCTACTTAGGTAGAACTTCCACTACAACCACAGGGCCCTTATTTATTAGAGAACACGGAGGAACTATTACCCTTAAGGGAATCAGACAACAAATTCTTTATTTTATTAAACAAACTACTCCTGCATCATTCCCACATGTCCATGATATTAGAGCTGTGGCTACCTCAATTAATTTTTTCCACCATATGAAATTTGATGAGCTCTCAAAATATACGGGTTGGAAGTCCCCTAAAGTTTTCAAGCGCCACTACCTAAAACCTTTAGAAGCTCTTAGATTTGCCACAGTAGCTGCAGGGAATATAGTTCCTCCTGAAGGTACTGAGTTATAATCACAACGTCTTGCTCTGTCCTCTTTCCCTCCTGCCTGGCTTACCTGTTGTTCCTACCTGTTTTGTTACTATACACCCTTATGGTGTATTATTTTATTATTCAATTGTTCAATTTCACGAATTGTTTTCATTACACTTGTTCTTAATCCCCGAGCTGATTTTATTTTGCATTTTTGATTACCAAGCTGGATTCCCACTATTCATATCTGTTGAATTCTACCTACGGGTTTCATTAAAAATTGTTTACCATGTCTATTTATCACTGTCATATACATGTTGATCTATTTTTACGGGTTTCCACATCCCTCTTTTTTTATATTAAACTCATCAGCTCTGTTATTTTGTGTTATTCCCTCTTCAGGTAGTTAGCCATATTGGGTCCCCATTCTCTGGTACGATTTCACTGGGTTGGAGCCCAGAAAAGGGATTTTGACGAAGGAAAAATCTATTTCTGGGCGAGAGACCCGTGCTGCCCAGTGAACCCACCCGTCCCTCCCTGATTGGGCCCCAATCTGGGGTGCTATGGGGAGTTACATCACTGGCATGGGATTGCTAGTAGTAGTAGGATGTTGAACGGCACCTCGCTGTTCGGGGATATTGACAGGAGATATCTAAATGGTGCGAGGCCTCTGGTTGTGATTTATTCAGCGTCCCAGTATTATACCGACACCTTATTAAGGTGAGCGAGCTGGGTTCAACCTAGCATTCCTATACAAATTTTTCTCTGGTAAATTCATAGCAGTTTTTACCTTAGAAATGATGTTAAAGGAGCATTTCACTGGGCGGCATGGGTCTCTCGCCCAGAAATAGATTTTTCCTACGTCAAAATCCCTTTATCGTATGATCATATTCTCTTTTCGTGTTTTATTTCTTTCTGTACTGAATTATATGTCATATGTAATGCAATGAACCATCAGTAAGAGCAGATATTACTAATTAATAATGGAATTAACAAAATATTTGGGGTCTTCATATATCGCGGCTATTTTCGAAATATCCGGAAAATATGCGATACTGTATATGTATATACATGCGTTATGAAAAAAAATCCGCGAATTCGTGAATCCGCAATAGTCGAACCGCGAAGTAGCGAGGGCTCACTGTATGCATAATTTTGTATAGCTTTGCTAGTATAATTGTGCCTAAAAAGCTTCATAATTTATTAATGCTATTACAACTAGGAGTGTCATTCTATATCATGTAAGAAAGTAAACTGAAGCAAGTAGGCTAGGTAGCCTAGTGCGGGGTGAGGTTCGGTTACCTAAATCGCCGAAACTCTAATGTATACGATCGACATAATATATAACTTTCCCTGAATAATCTTGTTTAAATAGCTTTCATAATGTATTCATGGTATTACAACCGGGAGTGTCGTTCTGCTGACTAAGTAACACATGCGTCATGAACGACAGCGCCCATGCCACCTCCGGTGATCGGCTAAGCTCCGAACACTTAAAATTACTCTAATTTCTCTGTGAAGCAGGAGCTAAAAATTATACACTGTAAAGAATGAATACTCAACTTTCCAGAGGCAGAAGCTGGAGATTGCATTATTAATCCTCAGATAATCAATCTCAAACGTTAGAGCAACAGGGAAAAACACCGTGTGAACTCGCTACGAAAATAGGAATAAGCGCCATCTTGGATACTCATAATAGTACTGGAGGAAAGGGTAACCTTGATAACGGCTCCCCTTCTGTTTTCGCCTTTCTTCCCCCTCGAAACGAAAATGCTATTCGGGGTGAAGATTGCTATGTGTCGTATCAAGATATACGTCCCCTGATATTATGCGATATCCTTAGGAGAAATTTTAAGGAAATTCGTGCCAGGAGTTAGAATTCTGGAGACCTAAAGGTTAATTCTCTGGGAATATCAATGTAGTCAAATATCCCTTAGAAAGCTACCAATAGGAATCTTCCATCAGTACGACATGGCCTAGGCCCAAAAATGTTTTTCTACCTGAAAGGGAAGAAAAGTATTAATGCCACTATAAAATTGAAAATTTTGAAAAACTTTATCAATATAATTTTTTTGTAAATGTTGGATACTATCAACACTGTGTACAATGTACAAACGGCACGTCTCATCTCTATAATTCTGCACCTGAAAATTTGAAAAGTCCTAGTGTCACCATGGTGACACCCACATAAAAGATATTGCACTGGAAGGTGTCAACACCTTTTCACCCTAATTGATATTCTTAATCAATTCAGTGTTCATCGCAGCACTAGACGACAGGTTTTACTACACTACCTTCCCCCACAACGTAATGCTTAAGTTCGTGCACTTGCTTCGCATAATGTTTGTAAAACACTCTGGATGACTTCCATCCAGTATATGAGCGAAGATGCTCGAAGTCCATATACTGAAAAAAGTTCAGTGAGGAAGCAATTTTTCTTGGATCATGACCTGCGTGTGTACTGTCAGGATCCGCTCTGCGAATGAAGTAGGTTAGCTTTGCCCTCAGTTGTTTTAGGGATAAATTTTATCCCGAGGTTTCTCCTTTGAAGAGCTGTCCTCCCCTGAAGTCTGAAGTTCTTCGAAGATAGACCTTTAGACATTCTACTGGACACAGAGACATCTTCCTTCAGAAGGCAGAATCTCCAGGGACCCCATCTCTTAGTGGGTAGCTCATTCTTGGTGAGAAAGGTAGGATCAGGAAAGAGATTCAGTTCTCCCACTTCTGTGAACTGAATATGGCCCTCGTCTCTTAATAGGGCTACTATTTCACTAACTCTAGCCCCTGAGGCTATAGCGAACAGGAAAATAACTTTTGGGTAGATCCTCAAAAGAACAATCTTCATTGTTCAAATTTGAAGCATAGTGTAGGACCTTGTCCAAGGACCATGAAATGGGTTTCGGAGGGGCTGCAGGTCTAAGTCTAGCGCAAGCCTTCAGGATCTTGTTTAAGATTTCGTTCGTCAGGTCCACTTGGAAGGCGTACAGAAGAGGTCTAGTCAAGGCTGACTTACACATAATTATCATGTTGGCAGCCAGGCCTTGTTCATGAAGGTGGATGAAGAAGAACAGACAGAAGTCTATTGAGATTTCTTTCGGCCTTTTTGCTTTAATAAAAGCAACCCACTTTTTCCAAGGCGATTCGTATTGTCTTCTGGTTGACTTTGACTTGAATTCTTTTAAGAAGTCTATACTGTACTGCCTTTTGAGATCCCAAATCTTTTCTTAACCGCTAAGGCGAGAAAATCATGAGATGAAGGTTTTGGGTTCTCTGTGATGAAGCGAAGACAGTCGACTTCTGAACCAGTTTAGATAGAGCTGGTTTCGGTAGAGGGACCAGCCTCAGCTTCAGTTCCATCACTAGAGGGAACCAGTTGCTCTTGGGCCACTTGGGGGCCACTAGAGCTGCCGTTCCCTTGAAGGATCTCAGCTTGTTGAGGACCTTCAGTAGGAGATTGGTTAGGGGAACAGGTAAATCCAGGTCCATTCGTTCCAGAGGGTCCTCGTATGGGGCTACATATCGACGTAGTTTCTTGTTATCGCTCGTCGCGAAAAGGTCGATCTGCCGTTTCTAGGACTTGTTCAAAGATGAAGGGGAATGAGTCTGCCTCTAGGGACCATTCTGACTCTATCGGCTTTAGCCTTGATAGAGCGTCCGCTGTCAAATTGCGGAACCCTTGTAGGTTAGCTGCTGTTAAGTGCCATCTCTTCTCTTTCGATTAAACGAATGATGGCTAACATCACATGGTTGATGTGGGGCGATCTCGAGCCTTGTCGGTTCAGACATCTCACTATCACTTCGCTGTCAAAAATCAGCCTGATGTGGGCTGATCTGCGAGAGGAAAGTTTTTTTTATGGTCAAGAGTACTGCCATGGCCTCCAGAATATTGATGTGAAAGGTCCTAAACAGGAATGACCAGGTCCCTTGAGCTTTCCTTTGATGGGAGTGACCTCCCCCATCCTTCCGTCGAGGCATCCGTGTGGATGGTCACCGATGGTGGAGATGGTTGCAAGGGCACGGTCCTCGTTAGGCTATTGACCTTCGACCACAGCTTGAGAAGTGATCGTAGTAAGGTCGGTATCGGTCTTTGTAGATCTCCTTGAGCATTTGACGCGTATTTTCTCCAGACTCCTGACGCATCTATCAGCTGTGCTCTTAGTACTGGGTCTAATACTACTGCTGCAAACTGGAAAGAGCCCAGTACTCTTTCCTGTTGGCGTCTTGAGATCCTGTCGGATTTCAGTAGTCTCTTGACAGACCCCACGATCTCTCTCCTCTTCCTTGGGGGAATGGAGAGGCGGTGTGACTTCAAGTTCTAATGGATTCCCAGCCATTGAAACTCTTGAGCTGAAGAGAGTCGAGACTTCTTGAAGTTGATCTTGAATCCCAGATGTTTCAAGAACTGGACCAGTTTCTTGTATGCTTGCAGACAAGCCGTCTTGGATGCTGCCCACACTAGTCAGTCGTTCAGGTACGCTGCTACCTGAACACCTTCTAGGCGTAGTTGTTGAACGACTGCGTCTGCAAGTTTCCTGAAGATCCTTGGGGCTATGTTTAGTCCGGATGGCATGGCTCTGAAGACATACTTTTTCTTCTGTAACTTGAATCCTAGGTAGGAGGAGAGGGGGCGGTTGACTGGAATATGCCAATAAGCATCTGCCCGGTCTATTGAGACTGTGTACACGCCTTTGGATAACAGGGTCCTTATGTGTTGTAGGGTTAACATCCCGAACTTGCTGTTCTCGATGAACTTGTTGAGTGGCGACAAGTCCAGAATGACTCTGAGTTTGTCTGAGTCCTTCTTGGGAACACAAAACAGCCTTCCCTGGAATTTGATGGACTTTGCTTTCCTTATAACCTGTTTGCTCAAGAGTTCTAAGGTACATTCTTTTAATAAGGGGGTGGAGTGTTGGAAGAATTGAGGAAATGAAGGAGGAGACTTGTTCCATCTCCATCCTAGTCCATTCTTGATTAAGCTGTGGGCCCAGGGATCAAAGATCCAACGATCCTGAAAGTGTTGGAGCTTCCCTCCTACCTGAAGCATCTCATTGCTTCGGTTGTCCGGAGGGTTTACCTCCCTGACCGCGTCCTCCCCTGCCTCGTGAGGGATGTCTTGATGATCCCGTCAGGAGCCTCTACCTTTCAGACGAAAGGTAATGGTTTGCCTCTCAAACCCAGGGTTGAATGCTGGTGACTGGGCAACCAGCTGTTGAGGCACCACTTGGAATGTGGTCTGTGGTTGAGCAACCACTTGGGGCACCGCGGTCATGGTGACTGTAGGATGTTGCTGGGCAGGCCAAGAGGGTAGTCTAGGCTTCTTCGTCTTCCTTTTAAGTTGGGGACCCGCATCCGGGGAAGACTTCCTTTTTTCCGAGATGCCCCACTTCTGGAGAAGGTTCCTATTCTCCGTGGCGGCTTTCTCGACTACCTCTTTGACCACTTCATTCATGAAGAGGTCTTTACCCCAGATGTTGGAAGATATCAGCTTCCTGGGTTTGTGTTTTACTGTCGCTGCAACAAACACGAACTCTCTACAGGCTCTCCTAGCCTTCATGAAAGCATACAGGTTCTTCACTAGGGTGGCCATATGAATTTTGGCCAGGACCATGAGCATGTCTGGGGTGCTTTTATGGCCTGCACATGTCTCTATGCCGTTTTGTAGGGATAGGGATGCAGCAAGTCTCTCCTTCGTCTCTTGCTCCCTGCGCAAGAGAAAGTCTGACAGTTTAGGGAGATTTTCGCTGAATTGCCGTCCCGCGATATCTGCATCCAACTTCCATACTGAGAAGGTTAGCTGGACTTCCTTCCATTTCTTCTCTTCCATGGGCAGGGCTAATGACAGAGGCCTACACTCCTCTAATGTAGGGCATGGTTTGCCTGTCTCCACTGCCTTGGCACCAGCTTTAAATGCCTTCGACGTAAAGGGGAAGGCTATTGAAGCAGGAGCAAGAAAGGTAGGGTGTTTCTTGCTCAAGGCGGACACTTTCGAGTTTGTGTAGCCCGCCTTCTTCAGGCTGCTCGACAAGAGAGCCTGTGCCTTGTCGTGGTCGAAAAACATGACCTCCTTTGGTTCCGTCTCTTCTTTTGACGATGGTCCCTGCTTCAGTCGAATGAAGCAGTCTGGGTAAGCATTGAAGCTCGGCCAGAACTGTACGTCGTCTAAGGGGACAGTTCCCATCTTCTCAGAGATGTAGAGCTTGCCGTTGGTAATTGGCATGTACTTCGCGTGTCTCCAGGGATTCCTCTCGGAGCATGGTGGGAGGTCTTGGACTCTGAGTCGCTTGAATGACCCTCAGGAGGCGGTGATCCGTGCTTCACAGAGCTCTTTTTCAAGCTTCGCTTCCCTTGCTTCGCCTTGCTTGCGAATATTCTCCATCAGCGCAGTGATATGAGCCAAAACTGCCTGGCTCATGTTGTCCAATGGAGGGGTAGGAGCAAAATACGTAGAAGGTGTCGGCTCCAGTGCCGGCACAGATGTAGGGGACTCCGACTCAACTTCTTCTTCTTCTTCGGGAGGCAGAGTAGACTCCTCCTCGGGATCATCCCTAAGGAGATCCTTCCCAGTGTCTGTGGACACTTCAAACATCCTTTCCTCCTGGTGGATGTCCATGCCTTGCAACGCCTTACTGACATCCGTCTCGATGGCAATCTGGACGCAGGGAGGTCCGGGTCGTGTTTGGGGCACGACAGCTTCACTACCCGCCTTAGGGAACAGCAAGCTACACATCCTGTCGTTAGGTAGGTACGGTCCCGGAGAGTTCTTTTGGAACCCTCGTACCAACTTGCGCAGCTTTTCTCGTGCTGCATCCCTCGACTCTGTTGACTTGGGGTCGTTGAAACCTTCGGCCACCATGGCCAAGCAGATGTTGCAGTTCTGGGGGTCCCAGTACCACAAGGTTTCGGTGGTAATGGTGCAGGCGGCATGAGACCTGCACATTTTGTGACCATAGAAATTCCTACTCCTGTGGTTACAGAAGATCACCTCGCACTTCATTTTGGGTTCCTCCTGTAAAGAAAGGAAAAATAAATGAGTATGTGGTTGTTTATCACTCTTGATAAACAGGTTAAGCAATATTTTAATATTTGAACCATTATAGCTTAGGATAGTAAGCTAGAAAGGAAATAAGAAAGACGCATACTTGTGCCTCCTATCCAACCAATTGCTGTGACCTCCCCCAATATTAATGTTAGAATTTCCTTATTAAGGGAACTCAAAAGAGAAGGGTTCTAACTTTTGGGGATAGAATTAGTGTATACTAACACTAACCCTTCTCTACAGGTTTTAATATTGTGGGGTAAGTTATAAAACTGATTACTATCAGTGTATTAAACGAATACTTCACTTCAATATAGAATTGGTCTCAACAATAGACTGTGAAAGGATACACAGGGTATGTTGGAAAAAATAAACTACTGTATAATTTATACTATATTTTTCTGTCTGCAGTATATACTATACTGCAAATATACTGGCTACTGTATAATCATATACTGTACTGTAGTTCAGCCGGCATGTTGCCGGCTAGGCTAGTACCTGGCGGCACCGGTCCAACCGGCAAGTACCTGGCGGCACCGGTCCAGCCGGCGGGTTAGTACCTGGCGGCACTAGCCTACAGAAAGAGAGAAAGCATGGAAAGAAGGGCTGCCTTATTAATGTATGTACAGTAAATAAGGGCGTAGGTATACAACCTTACTGCCTTCCTCCAGATTGAGGGTTCAAATGGAAGGGGAGAATGAATCATTCAAGCTTCCACCCTGCCACAAGATATGTTGCCGGTGCTGCCAGTTTCAGGGATGTGGAAAGCAGTCCAAGGGAGGACTAAAGAACACTCAAGGGCAAAAGGGGTTTCCCACCGGCAGCCGTCATAGCCGGCACAACCTTTCCCGGAGCCTTGCGTCCGTAGGGGAAAGTCGGAGCGGCTATCAAGCCCCCTATGTAAGAACCCGGCCGGCACTACTATCTACCCAGCAAGCGGGGAGAATGTAGGACGACGGCCACAGAGTTTTGATAGCTAGGCTATCGCTGAAGGACAGAGAGGGGCAGGGAAAGGGTCTTGAATGTAGTGTTAGGAGAAGGCGGCAGGATTGCCACCATTTCCAAACAGGGGTGAAACTTTGTTTCAATATCGGCGCCATCCTAGGCGGCAGAAGAATATCTATTCTTCAGCCTAGAGTCTGCCAAAACCAGACTTTTCTTCTAGACCTTAGGGGAAAAGGTGGCGGCATCATACTACCACTTCAGGTCCGGCTTAGGGAGGCTAAACCTCCTACTCCGGAAACTATAAGCCGGCAGGGGGATGACTACTCACCCCGCAGCTCAGCCGCCAGCATAAAGACTGAATACTCTGAGGTTCTGTCGAAAACCCAAGCCAGGATACTCACCGGCAAGGGTGGGAGACAGGAAACACTAGCCTAGTCAAGCCGGAGTGTACTACTCCATTGCGAGACAAAGATAGGGTTGCTGCCTATGGCGAGACTCAGAGGGAGAGAGGGATTACCCTTAAATCTCCACAGTAGACGAGTATCAAGTTATATAATTAATTCCAGGAGATATACTATCTCCTGTTGAATTGATAAAACGATACACGAGGGTAAACGGGGATAATGTATGAAAGTATACTAAAGCACCTAGGCTAGGTAGTCTAGTGCGGGGCGAGACCTTGGCTACCTATATCGCCGAAACTCTAACGTATACGATCGACATAAGAGGATGAGGATAATTGTATGCATAATCATTTCTTCACTTGTATAATTGTGCCTAAATAGCTATTATTCATTAAAGCTAAAAACCTTGAATGTCGTTCTGCTGACTAAACGGATTTTGAGCGAAGCAAAAAATCTATTTTTGGGCGAGATAGCAATGTCGTCCTGATAGAAGGTTCATATAAGTAGCTTCCTAAGGGATATTTGACTACAGTGATATTCCCTGAGAATTTACCTTTAGGTCTCCAGAATTCTAACTCCTGGCGCGAATATCCTTAAAATTTCTCCTAAGAATATTGCATAAATCAGGCGACATATATCTTGATACAACACATAGCAATCTTCACCCCGAATAGCGTTTTCGCTTCGAGGGGGAAAGTGGCAAAATTTGAAGGGGAGCCGATATCAAGGTTACCCTTCCTCTCTTACTACTACGAGTACTGTATCCAGATGGCACTGTACGTCACCACCGCCATGCTTATTCCTTGTAGCGTTGAGCAAGGTGCTACAGATATAGTAGTTTCGGGAGGGATCCTGCCAAGGCCTTTTCTATAGAAAAGGAGGGCGGGTCCATCAGGACGACATGGCTATCTCACCCAAAAATAGATATCTGTTTTTTGGACTCAGGCCATGTCGTCCTGATGGAAGGTTACCAGAGAATTATTTAGAAAGTACTGTATCTGTGGATTTTCCAAAAGTGCCTTAACCTCAGGACAGTTATTCCTTGGTCATCCATACCATAGAGACATATGACGTTACCGTTATACGTCATCACTGCTAATCATAAAGGGATTTTGACGTAGGAAAAATCTATTTCTGGGCGAGAGACCTGTGCCGCCCAGTGAAATAGCTCCTTTTACATCATTTCTAAGGTAAAAACTGCTATAAATTTACCAGAGAAAAATTTGTATAGGAATGCTAGGTTGAACACAGCTCGCTCACCTTAATAAGGTGTCGGTATACTACTGGGGCGTGAATTAATCACAACCAGAGGCCTCGCACCATTTAGATATCTCCTGTCAACATCCCCGAACAGCGAGGTGCCGTTCAACATCCTATTACTACTATCAATCCCACGCCAGTGACGTCACTCCTTATAGCACCCCAGATTGGGGCCCAATTAGGGAGGGACGGGTGGGTTCACTGGGCAGCACGGGTCTCTCGCCCAGAAATAGATTTTTCCTACGTCAAAATCCCTTTTCTGGGCTCCGACCCGTGAAATCGTACCAGAGAATGGGGACCCAATATGGCTAATTACCTGAAGGGAATAACACAAAAATAGCATAGCTGATGAGTTATAATATAAAAAAGAGGGATGTGGAAACCCGTAAAAATAGATCAACATGTATATGACAGTAATAATTAGACATGGTAAACAATCAATAATGAAACCCGTAGGTAAAATACAACAGATATGAATAGTGGTAATCCAGCTTGGTAATCCAAATGCAAAGTTAAAAAATCGATCATAGATATGAATATTAGCATGGTACAAAATCCCATCAGGGGGTGATAGAGAGAACCAAGCAAAAGTAAATCCATAACAAAGATTTAACATAACAAAATAAAATCAGCTCGGGGATTTCAAAAACAAGTGAAATCAAAACAATTCGTGAAATTGATCAATTGAATAATAAAATAATACACCATAAGGGTGTATGGTAAAACAAAAAAGGTAGGAACAACAGGTAAGCCAGGCAGGAGGGAAAGAGGACAGAGCAAGACGTGATTAGGACTCAGTACCTTGAGGAGGAACTACATTCCCTGCAGCTACTGTGGCAAATCTAAGAGCTTCTAAAGGTTTTAGGTAGTCGCGCTTGAAAACTTTAGGGGACTTCCAACCCGTATATTTTGAGAGCTCATCAAATTTCATATGGTGGAAAAAATTAAGTGAGGTAGCCACAGCTCGAATATCATGGATATGTGGGAATGATTCAGGATTAGCTTGTTTAATAAAATAAAGAATTTGTTGTCTTATTCCCTTAAGGGTAATAGTTCCTCCGTGTTCTCTAATAAATAAGGGCCCTGTGGTTGTGGTGGAAGTTCTACTTAAGTAGGATTTCAGGGTGGTAACTGGACACAGGGATGGATCCCGAGGAAGTGGAACAATCTTCCAGGGAGACCACCTGTTTTGGGGGGTCCTCATTTTTAGCCAGGAAAACTTTGTTAGGGGAGAAAAGGACCACACTCGAAGAGAGAAACTATATGACCTGGGTCTCTAGATAAGGCTGACAATTCTGAGATTCTGGAGCCAGAGGTGAGGCTCAAAAGAAAAAGTGACTTTCTTAATAATGCCATATAGTTACAGGATGCATTTGGGGTGTCAGAGGCTAGCTTAAGAACATCGTTCAAAAACCAGGAAACTGCGCTAGGGCGAGTTGAAGGTTTTAGTCTGGCACAAGCTCTCGGAATGGATAAGAAATAAGAATCCGTTAAATCAATGTCAAAACCAATATGGAAGATCTTTTTTAAGGCAGACTTGATTGTAGTAATTGTATTGGCTGCCAGGCCTGACTCGAAGAGAGTTCTGAAGAATGTCACAGTTAGGTTTATCGTCATTTTCTCAACTTGGGAATCTTTCAAGAACTTAGCTAATTTCTTGACAGCTGAGTCATATTGACGGAGAGTAGATTCCCTTTTGTCAGATTCCAGGAAAATAGTATTCAAAGGATCGATGTTTGCACCTCGTTGGGCTGCGAACTTCATGAAGTCCATAAAGTTAGGGCATTCAGAATCCTTGAGGAAGCGAACACATTGCGAGTTTGTACTGACTGTGTGAGCACCGGATTGGGAATCCACCGGGGGCGAAAACCTAGTTCTAGCAACAAGGGGAACCAATTGCTCTTGGGCCAGTTGGGGGCTACGAGAGCCACTTGACCTTTGAAGGATCTGAGTTTGTGCAGAACTTCAGCAGGAGATTCACCGGAGGAAACAGATAAATCGTTTTCCAGGAATTCCAATCTAGAATCATAGAGTCCGTGGCATAAGCCTGAGGGTCCAGGTTGGGGGCTATGTAACAATCTAGTTTGCGATTGGATTCCGTCGCAAACAGATCCACCTGGAGACCCGGGACTGGAGATAGTATCCACTGGAAAGATCGATTGTCTAGTGACCATTCCGACTCTAGCGGAGTCGTCCGGGAAAGTGAGTCCTCTACCACATTCCGGACTCCTGCTAGATGGACTGCTGACAGGTGCCACTTGTATATTGCCGCCATGGAGAAAATCTTCAACATGATGTGGTTTATTTGGGCTGATCTGGAGCCTCCTCTGTTGAGGCAGTGTACTATGACTGCACTGTTGAGAACCAGTCTGATATGGAGATTCCTGGCTGGATTGAGACGTTTTAAAGTGAGGAAGACTGCCATGGCCTCTAGGACGTTGATGTGCATTTGTTGGAAGACCGGTGACCATAACCCTTGGACTTTCTTGTGCTGGGAGTAACCTCCCCACCCTGTTAAGGAGGCGTCTGTGTGAACGACGAGTCCCGGGACCGGATGTTGTAAAGGAACCGACTTGGAATGATTCTTGATCTTCGTCCAAGGCTGCAGACTTTTTCTCAGGATTGGGGGAAGGCGAGCACGTTTGTCTCGGCGTTTTGGGGTTGCTCTGGAGCGCCACACTCTGTTTATGTCCTTGAGTTTGGACCTTAGGACGATGTCTGTCACGGAGGCGAACTGTAAGGAACCTAGGATCCTCTCTTGGTTCCTTCTGGAGGTCAACTTTTCCCTGAGAAATTGTTTTGTATTCCTCGCTATCTCTTTTCTTTTGGCTTTGGGGAGGCACAGCGTATGGGAGCACAGGTCCCATTGTAGTCCCAGCCACTGAAACTTGGTCTCCGGGACCAGGCGGGATTTCCCGAGGTTGACTTGGAATCCCAGTTGACAAAGGAAGGTGAGGACTTTGTTCATTGCTATACGGCAAGTCTGGACATTGTCTGACCAGATTAGCCAATCGTCTAGATAGGCCACTACCTGTATCCCCTGAGTTCGAAGCTCTTGAATTACTGTCTCTGCTAGTTTGGTGAAGATTCTGGGTGCTATGTTGAGCCCGAATGGCATCACTTTGAATGCATAGGCTTGTTTGCCTAGCTTGAAGCCCAGAAAAGGACGAAAATGCCTTGCTATTGGAACGTGATAGTAGGCATCTGTAAGATCGATGGAGGTGGTGACGGCCCCACGGGGAAGTAAGGTCCGCACCTGCGAGACGCTAAGCATATGGAATTCGTCGCAACGAATGAAGGAATTTAAACGAGACAGGTCCAAGATTACTCTTCGTTTGTCTGAGCCTTTCTTTGGCACGCTGAACAAGCGCCCTTGAAATCTTAATCGACGTATGCTTTGGATTGCATTCTTTTGTAGCAGATCTTTTGTGAAGGAACGTAGTTCTTCCGTTGGTAGTTGGTAAAAGCTGTTCGGTGGAGGAGGTCCCTGTATCCAGCTCCACCCTAGGCCTTTTGAGATAATGCTGGAAGCCCAATCGCTGAACTTCCAACGGTCTCGGAATATGTACAGTCTCCCTCCTACCTGCGGTTTCTCAATGGTTGGAGGATGATTTGCCTCCTCTGCTTCCACGGGAAGACTTGCCTCGGTGGTAACCCCTTCCGCCACCTCGGGCACGAAAGGCACCCCTGGAACCCCTGTGACGCTGGTAGCCACGGAAAGAGCCCTGAGCCTCATAAGTGGGGTTAAAGGCGGGGGAGAAGGAAGTCGAGGCGATCTGAGACTGAGGGACCAGGACCTATTGTTCCTGCTGTTGGCCCTTTGAGGTAGAAGGCTGGGGACCTTGAGGAGCAGGTTGGACTGAGACCGGTTGAACCCTGAATTGGGAAGATTGGAAGGGCCTCAATCTCTTCCTACCTCGAATCGGGGTACCAGTAGGCTCATATTTCCTCTTTGAAACGAGGCCCCATCTAACCTTGAGGTTTTGGTTGGCTCTAGCTGCCTCGCTAAGGACCGAGTTAACTAAATCCTCTGGGAAAAGATCCGGGCCCCAGACTGGAGCTTTGATGAGCCTATTAGGTTCGTGCCTAATCGTGGCTTCAGAGAGGACGTGTCGTCGACAACGGATCTTGGCGGTTGCAAAATTATAGGCGTCAGCCATAAAGTTTTGCAGAAGTGACTTAGTGAGGACCTTAAGGAGGTCATCCTCGTTGTAAGTGGCGACGGTCAATTCGGAAAGGGCAACCGAATTAAGAGACCTGCTGAATCTGCACCTCGACTCAAATTCTAATTTAATAAGAGACTCCGGGCGTTTGGGAAGCCGTTCGCTGAACTGCGTCGAGGCACAGTCCGGGCTCAACTTACCTACCGAGAAGGTAGCTGGGGCGTTCCTCCAACATTCACTGTCTCCCGGAAAGAGAAGGGAGGTTAAGTCAGTCTCCCTGAGTTGGGGTAAAGGCTTCTCGTCCTTGATAGCCTGGAAGACCGACTCTATGATCTTGGTCGCACATGGGGTAGGGGTCTGGTCGTCGGCCACAAACATAGTATGAGAGCTTTTGTAGGCCGTAATCATTGTGCTCCAGCAGTCCCACTCATTGAACATGCAGACCAAGACAGACTGTGCCTGCTCTTTAGGAAAAATAAAAGTTTCCTTTGGGACCTTATCTAAACGAATCAGAGCCTCTTCCGTGAGGCAAGCGTAGCCGGGGAAGGGGTATTCAAGACCCGGCGGGTAGAATTCATAATCCGCAAGAGGCCGGGTACCGAAACCCTCGAATGAGAGCATACACTCTGAGAAGGGGGCATGCAATGCTAACCTCCAAGGGTAATTCTTATTGAAAGGAGGAAGCTTGGAGGCGTCGGGGATGGGGTATTGCTGTTGTGGCGGTGGCAGCCCCGAGCGCATGAGTCCCTGAACTAGGCTCTCCACGGAAGCTATCCTCTCTTGCGATTGCTGCGTATGAGACGATAGCATCGACTCAAAACGAGCAAACAGTTTCTCTGAAAAATCCTCCGCGTTAAATGATTCCGCCTGGGGGGGAACAGGTGCTGGAACAGAGGTTACTCCGTGAGAGGTTGAGGGCACAGCAATTGGGTCTTGAAAGACTCTGTTGGAGGAGGATTTAGCCTTCGAGGATGATGATCTCGAAGGCTTGTGGTCTCTGGAAGACTTGTGAGTCTTATATAAAGGCTTACGATGAGCCTTCACCTTGGGGGGAACAGGCCGGGGACTGAGATCAGTCCCAGTTGTCCCTTGAAAACCTAGAAAAGAAGAGTGTTCGGAAGTAGAAAAGAAAGCCGGGCTAGGGAGAGGAATCTTAGCCCGGGAACCACCTGACTCACCTACGTCCCTACCTGCGTCGGGATCATCCAGAGCCATGGGTTCCACATCGAGGTTGAGGGTAGAGACATCCTCAGTTAGGGTGCCGCCCGTCTCTTCTTGGTCCGGGGCCAGAAGAAGAGATTCGATCCTCTCGATGATAGGGTCCGCCAACTCTTTGGGGACCGCAGCTGAAGTTTTAGCATGGGGGTAGAGGTGGGAACACCATTCCTCAGAGAGGATATAAGGCTGTTTGGCCTTCACGTTGCGGGCGAACCCGCCAATCCAGACCTTGAGGGTAGCCTGGGCTGTGTCCTTTTCAAGTTGGGTGCTCTGAAAGAGAACAGACTATTAGCGAGGAATATATGTGCCAAAGAAAAAGTGGAGAAGTCCAAGGACTTCGTAGGCACGAAGGGAAAGGCATGCGGGAAGTCCAGAGGACTGTGGCCTTAAAATAATAATATGATTGAAATAAACCATCAAATTCATTATAACTCCCCACAAGTCTGTATTAATGTAAATGCACTCACCGAGTCAGATGTTAGAGTGGAGGTCATTTTGTAGCAGACTACACAATTGTCCGGATGCCAAACAGCTAGGTCATCCACTTGAACAGAACAGTGAGCGTGCGAACGACACACATCATGGCCGAAGGGTTGTTGGAGGACAGCGGCACATGCTGTCATCGCACAACGTACAGTCTGTAAGATAAAAGATACATGAGTATCTTATAGGAAAGCAAATTAGGGGCCCGGAGGCCCCGGAGCTTAACTATCTATATATGTCAATATCATGATAAAAATTTTTTATATATAGCCATTAATTATCTTGAATGAAAGCAAATTAAGGGCCCGGGGGCCCGGAGTGCTTAATTTATCTATATATAACAGAATCATGATAAAAATTTTTTATATATATGCCTTAAGTATCTTGAATGAAAGCAAATAGGGGACCCCGGGGGGCCCGGAGTGCTTAATATATCAATATCAAGATAAAAGATCTATTTTGATTGTAAGAATTAAAATTAAGTCAGACCGTAACCGTGATCATATCAAAAGAGGGAAGGTCGAGAACTAGGATCGTATATAATATATATATATGTGACAAATATATAAAGTTAATCCAAGTAATAATGAGTAACGTTGGCTCAGGAGGCTCAACTAAACAACTCGACCGGATGGTAATGTATAAAAGCTACTTCCGGGGATCCCGTAAAGAAAGTCTTTATATATATATCTATATGAGGTCCGTGAGGTGCGTGACACTACAGAGGGGGAAGGGATCTTTAATGGGTCCGTGAAGTGCGGGACCGAGAGGGAGTAGCACGTACAAAACTTAATGAATAATATAACATGACAAGGTACCACGGACCGAGCAGAAAACTTCCCGCCGATCATTGGCCAAACGAGCGACGGAAAGAAAACGACTACGACCGGGTAGAGTAGTACAAAAGAGTCAATAATGCACGTTAATGTATAATAATAGCAAGCCTCACAGATCAACGGAAACCGCCCGTGGAAAGAAAGCAAATGACCCCGGGCGGGGAACATAACGCAATATAATGAATATAACTCGATCGGGAGAGAGAGAGGGAGGTAACCCTGGGGTGGAGTATCGGGCGGAGGGAGGCTAGGAGAGGGGCGATAGCAGGTATACCAACCTGCCAGACCCACGATTGATATGATCACACGGAAAGACTAATAACACTATAAAAAACTTAACACATGGTAACATAAGATAGGAAGGCATGCTGGATGATAATAATAATAAAATTAGCTATACATCAATCGTAAAACAAACGAGGGAGCGAACATGAGACAGGAGAAAACCCAAGCCTGACAGCGCTGCGGCAGGGCTACCAACATAACACAGAGTCAGTGAAGTGCTAACAAAATGAAAACTAATATATAATATCGGACTCATGAAAGACCCTCGAGCTAATGCAAGAAAACGAATGACGTTAGAATGATAATCAAGTCCGTGGCGTGCGAACGTAAATGATCCAAGTAATAATATTAGTGGAATAGAAACGCCCGAAGGCGACCAAGCATGCCAACCTACCGATAATACGCTCACGTATATGTAATAACTGTTTTCGTAATAACAGGACAATAATATAAAATTTTAATACGGTGTGTGAACCGTGGATACCCATAAAGTTCATAACGAGAAACAATCAGTATGGAGGACTCATTGAAAAGCATTAAGAACGAAACGAGATAGAGATAGGAGGGAGCCGAGCGCCATGAAAGACCCACGCGGGGTCGTGAAAAATAAAACTGTTATAATATAAGCAAAAAAGGGCAAGGCCCCCTCCAAAATCTCAAAACTCATAGATCTGGTACTTAACTTAGATGGAGTGACAGTGGAGTCCGACATCTTGAGGTAAATCCAGAAAAAACCAGCGAAATTCACACACTAAGGCAAAATAAGGCTTAAAAAGCGCGTGCTATAAAAAGGAGTGACGTCACTGGCGTGGGATTGCTAGTAGTAGTAGGATGTTGAACGGCACCTCGCTGTTCGGGGATGTTGACAGGAGATATCTAAATGGTGCGAGGCCTCTGGTTGTGATTAATTCACGCCCCAGTAGTATACCGACACCTTATCAAGGTGAGCGAGCTGGGTTCAACCTAGCATTCCTATACAAATTTTTCTCTGGTAAATTCATAGCAGTTTTTACCTTAGAAATTATGTAAAAGGAGGTATTTCACTGGGCGGCATGGGTCGGAGCCCAGAAAACCATGTTAGTGCTTCCTGCCCCCTCCAGGGAAGAGTCATACTAGACATAGGAAAGAAGTCTCAAGGTTTGCATATAACATATGGACAAACATAGCATCAAAAGCATACAGGTCTCACTATATGCGTTACCAGCTAAAGTTTGTACTCGTATAAGAACAAAGGTATAGCTATATATCTTGTTCGTATAAACATATGCAGTTTATTAAAGGAAAATAATACTCTGACATATTTTTATTGAAAATCAATTTTTGGGTGAGATAGCCTTGTCATCCTGATGGAAGGTTTCTTTAAGTAGCTTCCAAGGGTATATTTGACTACAGTGATATTCCCAGAGAATTTACCTTTAGGTCTCCAAAATTCTAACTCCTGGCGCGAATATCCTTAAAATTTCTATCAAGGATATCGCATAATATCAGGGGACGTATATCTTGATACAACACATAGCAATTTTCACCCCGAACAGCATTTTCGCTTAGAGGGGGAAAGTGGCAAAAATAGAAAGGGAGCCGTTATCAAGGTACCCTTCCTCCATTACTACCTTGAGTATCTAGATGGCGCCATCGTCGCCGCCATGTTTATTCCTTGTAGCGTTGAGCAAGGTGCTACAGAAATAGTAGTTTCAGGAGGGATCCTGCCAAGGCCTTCTCTATAAAAAGGAGGGCGGGTCCATCAGGACGACATGGCTATCTCACCCAAAAATAGATTTTTCGCTTTGCTCAAAATCCGTTTTTTGGGCTCAGGCCATGTCGTCCTGATGGAAGGTTACCAGAGCATTATTTAGAAAATACTGTATCTGTGGACATTGCAAATGTGCCTTAACCTCAAGACAATATTTTCTTGGTCACTCAGACCATAGAGACATATGGCGTTACCGTTATACATCTTTACTTCTAATCATGAACTATGTTAGTGATATCTGCCCCCTGCAGGAAAGAATCATACTAGACTCAGGAAAAAGTCTCGAGGTTTGCATATACCATATGAACAAACCTAGCAACAAAAGCATACGGGTCTCACTGTATGCAAAGCCAGTCGAAGTTTATATTCTCAACACAAACAAAGGTTTATATGAGCCACCATAGCATCCGGAGCATACAAGATTAGCTGTATGCAAAATCAGACAAGTTAGTACTGGTGTAGAAACAAAGTATGCATAGGCAAAGAAAGGTTGTATTCATGTTAGAACAAAGTTATTTATTTTGTTCACATGTTCATATGCATATTATTAAGGGTTAAATAATACTCACACATATCTTTATTCATTCAAATTTGGGGCGAAATAAGACGCAAATACCAATCAAATATTCATTGGTAATCAATAAATAGTAATTCAACATATATTATATAGCAGTAATAAAATACTAGTGAATACAAAAGAAACATAAAATACAGACGAGACCAGAAATGCTTACTTCACCTGAAAGGGAATAATAATTAATGCCACAAAACTGAAAATTTAATAAATTTTCTAATATGCATTTCTATGAATGACTGTCTTTTCACACTGTGTAAAGAACACATGGCACAAGTGTTATCTCTATGTTTCTTCACTTTTAATAACTGGAACAGTCCATAGTGCCACCTTGGTGACACTTCACTTTACGTGTTGCACTGTAAGGTGTCAACACCTTTACCCGATTCTTAACAGTCCCAATCAATTCACTGTTCCTCGCAGCCCTAAGCGACAGGTTTTAGCACACTACCTGCCGCCACCACATACCTTTTCAGCTCTTGCACTTGCTTCACGTAGTGTTTAAGGAACACTCTGAATGACTTCCATCCAGTATACGAGCGAAGACGCTCAGAATCCATGTATTGGAAAAAGTTCAAGGACGAAGCAATTTTTCTGGGATCATGACCTGCGGGTGTACAGTCAGGATCCGCTCTGCGAGTGAAATAGGTGATCCTCACCCTTAGTTGTTTTAGGGATAAGTTTGAGACCGAGGTTTCTCCTTTAAAGAGCTGTCCTCCCCTGAAGTCTGAAGTTCTACAAAGATAGACCTTTAGACACTCTACTGGACACAGCGAGACATCTTCCTTCAGAGGGCAGAATCTCCAGGGACCCCATCTTTTGGTGGGGAGCTCGTTCTTAGGGAGAAACGTTGGGTTAGGGAAGAGATTCAGTTCTCCCGCTTCTGTGAACTGAATATGGCCCTCATCCTGAGAAAGGGCCACTATGTCACTAACTTTGGCCCCCGAGGCTAGAGCAAACAAGTCAAGGCTGACTTACACGTTGTTATCGTGTTGGCTGCTGAACCTTGTCCATGAAGGTGAATAAAGAAGGATAAACAGAAATCTGTTGAGATCTCTTTTGGTCTTCTTGCCTTGACAAAAGTAACCCACTTCTTCCAAGACGACTCATATTGCCTTCTGGTAGATTTAGACTTATATTCTTCTAAGAAGTCTACACTGTCTCTCGAGATCCCTAACCTTTTCTTAACTGCTAAGGAGAGAAAATCATGAGATGAAGATTTTGGGTTTTCTGGGATGAAGCGAAGACAGTCGACTTCTGTACTTGTTGAGTCAGAACTGGGTACGGCAGAGGGACCAGCCTCAGCTTCGATTCCAATAATAGAGGGAACCAATTGCTCTTCGGCCACTTGGGAGCCACTAGCGCTGCCGTTCCCTGAAAGGATCTCACCTTGTTGAGGACCTTCAACAGAAGGTTGGTTGGAGGGAACAGGTAAACGCAGGTCCATCTGTTCCAGTCGAGGGACATGGCGTCCACCGCTTCCGCTAGAGGGTCCTCGTATGGGGCCACATAACAAGGTAGCTTCTTGTTGTCGCTCATCGTGAAGAGGGCGATCTGCAGTTCTCGGACTTGACGTAAGACGAAGGAGAATGATCCTGCGTCTAGGGACCATTCTGACTCTATCGACGTGAGCCTGGATAGAGCGTCCGCCGTCACATTGCGGAACCCTTGAAGGTGAACTGCTGATAAGTGCCATCTCTTCTTTTCCGCCAAGCAGAAGATGGCCTACATCACTTGGTTGATTTGGGGTGATCTCGAACCTTGACGATTCAAACATCTCACTATCACCTCTCTGTCCAGAATCAGTCTTATGTGGACTGAATGGCGAGGGGACAATTTCTTCAGCGTGAGAAAGACTGCCATGGCTTCCAAAATGTTGATGTGGAAGGTCTTGAATAGAAAGGACCAAGTCCCTTGGACTTTCCGTTGGTGAGAGTGACCTCCCCATTCTTCCTTTGATGCATCCATGTGGATGATGACTATAGATAGAGGTGGTTGCAAAGGCACAGACCTCTTCAGGTTCTTGGCCTTCGACCATGGCCTGAGAAGTAATCATAGTCGAGTCGGTATCGGTCATCTTAGATCTCTTCGAGTGTTTGATGCATATCTTCTCCAGACTCCTGATGCATCCTTTAGCTGTGCTCTTAGCACCGGGTCTGTCACTGATGCAAACTGAAGGGAGCCCAGCACTCTCTCCTGTTGGCATCTTGATATCCTGTCGGATTTCAGTAGTCTCTTGACAGATCCCACTAACTCTCTCCTCTTCTTTGGTGGAATGGAGAGACGGTGTGACTGTAAGTTCCAATGTATTCCAAGCCATTGAAACTCCTGAGCTGGAGATAGTCGAGATTTTTTGACGTTGATCTTGAATCCCAGATGTTCCAGGAACTGGATCACTTTCTTGGACGCTTGCATGCATTCCGTCTCGGATACTGCCCACACCAGCCAATCGTCCAGGTAGGCTACCACCTGGACACCTTCTAGGCGTAGTTGTTGAACGACTGCATCTGCAAGTTTTGTAAAGATCCTAGGGCCTATGTTTAGTCCAAAGGGCATGGCTCTGAAGACGTATTTCTTTTTCTGTAGCCTGAATCCTAGGTAGGAGGAGAGTGGGCGATTGATTGGAATATGGCATTAGGCATCTGCCATGTCTATGGAGACTGTGTACGCCCGTTTTGGCAGCAGGGTCTTTATGTGTTGAAGGGTTAACATCCTGAACTTGTAGTTTTCTATGAACTTGTTGAGTGGCGACAAGTCCAGAATGATTATAAGTTTGTCTGAGTCCTTCTTGGGAACACAAAACAGCCTTCCTTGGAATTTGATGGACTTTGCCCTCCTTATCACCCGTTTGCTCAAGAGTTCTCGGGTATACTCTTCCAGGACAGGGGTGGAGTGTTGGAAGAATTGAGGAAATGATGGTGGAGCTGTCCTTCAGCTCCAACCTAGTCCGTTCTTGATTAGGCTGTGGACCCAGTGATCGAAGGTCCAGCGATCCCGAAATGTTTGGAGTCTTCCTCCTACCGGAAGCATCTCATTGCTTCGGTTGTCCGGAGGACTTGCCTCCTTGACCGCGCCCTCCCCTACCCCGTCTTCCTCTTGAGGGGCATCTAGAGGATCCTCTATTTGACCCTCTACCTTTAGGGTGAAAGGTAGTGGTCTGCCTCTCATAGGCGGGAGTAAAGGCTGGTGACTGGGTCACCATCTGCTGGGTACCATCTGGTAGGTGGGTTGGGGCTGTGCCACCATCTGGGGCACCGCCATCATTGGAAGTTGCTGTTGTTGTCTGACAGGGCGAAAGGGCAACCTTGGTCTCTTTGTCTTCCTCTTCGGTTGGGGACCCTCATCCGGGGAAGACTTCCTCTTAGCCGACATGCCCCACTACTTTTGGAGAAGATTCCTGTTCTCCGTGGCAGCCTTGTCGACTATTTCCTTGACCACTTCACTCGGGAAGAGGTCCTTTCCCCAGATATTGGAAGATATCAGCTTCCTGGGTTCGTGCTTCACTGCAGCTGAAGCAAACACGAACTCCCTACATGCTCTTCTGGCCCTAACAAAGCCATATAGGTCCTTGACCAGCGTTGCCAAATGTGATTTTGCCATGACCATGAACATGACTGGGGATCTATGATCACTTGCCATCACCTCCAAGGTAATTTGGAGGGCCAGAGATGCGGCAAGCCTTTCCTTTGTCTCTTGCTCCCTACGCAATAGAAAGTCAGACAACTTAGGGAGGTTTTCGCTGAACTGGCGTCTAGCAAAATCCACCTCCAACTTCCCAACTGAGAAGGTAAGATGTATTTCCTTCCAGTCTTTGTCGTCCGTAGGCAGAGCTAGGTATAAAGGTCTATACTCCTCAAGTGTAGGACAAGGTTTCCCAGCTTCTATTGCCTTCATAATTGCCTTGAACCCTTTTTCTGCAAAGGGAAAGGCCAGTTTAGCTGGAGCAAGAAAAGAAGGGTGTTTCTTCCTCAGGGCTGGCACTTTAGAATTAGTGAAGCCCCTGTCTTTCAGACTACTAGCCATCAAAGATTGAGCTTTCCCATGGTCAAGAACTATGACCTCTTTCGGCTCTGTCTCCTCCTTGAACACAGGTTCTGCCTTCAGACGGACGAAGCAGTCTGGGTAAGACTCAAAGCTGAGCCAAAAGTCGACATCCTCAATGAGGACGGCTCCCAGCTTCTCTGAAATAAAGATCTTCCCGTTTGTAATTGGCATGTACTCTGCATGCCTCCAAGGGTTTACTTCAGAACATGAAAGAAGATCCTTCACATTGAGTCTCTTGTGAGACCCACGGGACGCTGCGAGATGGTGTATCTCCTTCCTCAATGCAGCTTCCCTTTCTTCGTTTTGCTTACGAAGACTCTCCATCATCATCATGAGACTAGAAACGGCTTTTCCCATTTCGTCAGATGGAGGAGCAGAAGACATAGAGGGCACTGGTTCTGGGGCTGGAACCGACGAAACAGACTCCGATTCAACATCATCCTCTTCAGTGTCAGGAGGCAAGACAGACTCCTCTTCTTGACCCTCCACAAGTAGGTCCTTCTCGATGTCTTCCGACACCTCTGACATCCTCTTATCTAGATGGATGTTCTTCATCGCGTCAGAAACTTCCGTATCCACGGAAATCTGGACGCAAGGGATCTCAGGTTGAGGCTGTGGTATGAAGGCATCCGCAATTGCCTTAGGGAACAGATAGGCCCGCATTAGTTCATTCGGAAGGTAAGGCCCATGGCATTCTTTTGGAAGCCATGAACCCATCTGCGCAGCTTACTCCGTCCTGCATCCCTTGACTCCGTTGTCTTGGGGTCATCAAAGGCCTCAATAACCAAGGCTTTGCATACATTACGTGTACATACCTGGGGGTCCCAATACTTGAGAGTTCCCTTGGTGATGGAACAGAGAGAGTGCGCCCTGAACTCTTCATGGCCGCATAAGTCCCTGCTCCTAACGTTGCAGAAGACTCGCGCACATTTAGGGTGGTCCTCCTGTAAAGAGAGGAAAACTAAATGAGTATATGGTAGTTCATCTCACCTGATAAACTATATTAAATTGACTTAGAGCGAAGCGAAAAAATCTATTTTTGGGTGAGATGGCCATGTCGTCCTGATGGAAGGTTCCTAAGAGTAGCTTCCTAGGGATATTTGACTACAGTGATATTCCCAGAGAATTTACCTTTAGGTCTCCAGAATTCTAACTCCTGGCGCGAATATCCTTAAATTTCTCTCAAGGATATCGCATAATATCAGGGGACGTATTCTTTACACGCCACATAGCAATCTGCATCCCGAATAGCGTTTACGCTTCGAGGGGGAAAGTGGCAGAATTAGAAGGGGAGCCGTATCAACGTTACCCTAGTTCCCATACTACTATTGAGTATCACAACAGCGCCATATCCAAGATGGCGGACATTCCTTGTAGCATTGAGCATAGTGCTACAGATACAGTAGCTTTGGGAGGGATACTGTGAAGATCTTTTCTTTAGAAAAGAAAGGTGGGTCCATCAGGACGACATGGCCATCTCACCCAAAAAATAGATTTTTCGCTTCGCTCAAAATCCGTTTTTTGGGCTCAAGCCATGTTGTCCTGATGGAAGCATACCAGAGTATTAATGTATCTGTGGATTTTCATCAGTGCCTTAACCTTGGGACAATATTTCTATGGTCATTTGGACCATTTGAGACAAATGACGTTACCGTTATCCGTCATCATCACTAATCATTAACGATGTTACTGCTTCCTGCCCCCTACAGGAAAGAGTCATTCTAGATGGTAGAAAAGGGGCCTCAATGTTAGCATATATTGTATGAACAAACATAAGTCATAAGTATACACTGAGTATACAAACAGTCTCATGGTTTGTATATATTGCCGAACCAATATCAGTGTCCATTATATCCATTGTTTGCAAGCATACAATGAAGTATACTTACATCAGTAAGTCAAAGAACTCTGGCATCTTAAACATGCAATTGTCGGGCGAATTAGCACGCAATTACATTCTAATAGACATTTATTTCTAATAAATGACTAAATGAATTAATGACTAATTGAATTAACAAGTAAAACACATGTAGTATGATAAAGGAATTATACCTGCGACATATACAGAAATTATTTTTCCCTTTTGAAAGGGAAGAAATGATGAGTGCCACTTTCAGATTGAAGAAAAGTTTTTAATAAAATTTCTCTTCATAATTTCTGTACCTATTACATTCTATCAAAACTGTGTACAACGTACACACGGCACTAGTGCTATCTGTATAATTCCACACCTGAGATTTTGACCAGAGTTAGTGTCACCATAGTAACCCTCATTTAAAAGGGGATCACACTGAAAGTGCTGACACCTCCCTTTAATTGACAGTTCCAATCAATTAACTGTTCATCGCAGAATTAGATGACATGTTTTAGTACACTACCTGCCGCCACCACATAATGCTTCAGTTCATGGACCAGCTTAGCATAGTGTTTGTAGAACACCCTGGAAAGGTTGGATCAGGAAAGAGATTCAGTTCTCCCGCTTCTGTGAACTGAATGTGGCCCTCATCTCTATATAGGGCCACTATTTCCCTAACTCTAGCCCCAGAGGCTATAGCGAACAGAAAAATAACCTTTTGGGTTAGATCCTTGAGGGAACAATCTTCATTGTTCACAGATGAGGCATAATGTACGACCTTGTCCAAAAACCATGATATGGGCTTTGGCGGTGCTGCAGGTCTAAGCCTTGCACATGCCTTCGGAATCTTATTAAAGATTTCATTCGCCAGATCCACTTGAAAGGCATATAGAAGAGGTCTAGTCAAGACTGACTTGCACGTAGTTATCGTGTTGGCTGCCAGACCTTGATTATGAAGGTGGACAAAGAAGTACAGACAGAAGTTAATTGAAATTTCTTTCGGTCCTTTTGCTTTTACAAAAGCAACCCACTTTTTCCCAGATGGCTCATATTGTCTTCTAGTTGACTTAGACTTGTATTCTTCTAAGAATTCTATATTGCCTTCTGAGATCCCAAATCTTTTCCTAACCGCTAGGGCACGAAAATCATGAAATGAAGGATTTGGGCTCTCTGTGATAAATTGAAGGCAATTAACTTCTGAACCTTCTAAGATAGTTGTAGGTTCAGAACTAGGGCCAGCCTCAGCTTCAGTTCCTTCACTGAAGGGAACACATTGCTCTTGGGCCACTTGGGACCCGACAGAGCCACTCCTCCCTGGAAGGATCTCAACATGTTGAGGACCTTCAGCAGGAGATTGGATGGGATGAACAGGAATTCCTGAGTCCATCCCTTCTATACTAGAGACATGATGTCTGTTATATCCACTAGAGGATCCTCGTATGGGGCTACATATCGAGGTAGTTTTTTTATGACGCTTGTGACGAAGAGGTCGATCTGCAGCTCGGGGACTTGTTCCCATCTGGGAGAGAATAGGTCTGCGTCTGTGGACCATTCTAACTCTATCGGCTTGAGCCCGAGTAGAACATCCGCTGTCACATTGCAGATCGATTGTACATGAACTGCTGATAGGTGCCATCCCTTTAGGTAAGGGATGGTTAATGTCACTTAGACTGTATGAGACGTTCTCTAGCCTTGTCGGTTTTGACGTCTCATTATCGCTTCGATGTCCAAGATCAGCATGAGGAAGTCTGATCTGCATGGAGAAAGTTTCTCCACCCATGACAGAACCAACATGGCCTTGGATAGAAATGACCGAATCCCTTGCGGATGATCTTCAATAGTCGGGGTAGTTACAAGGGCAGGGTCTTCAATAGGCTTTTGGCCTTTGACCATTGTAAGGGAAGCGATTAAGGAAAGACCGATATCAGTCCTTTTAGATCTCTTCGAGCGTTTGATGCGTATCTTCTCCAGAGTCTTAACGCATCTTTCAGCTGTGCTCTTAGCACTGGGTCTGTCACTATCACAAACTGGAGAGAGTTCTGAACTCTTCCCTGTTAGCATCTTGGAATATTGACTGATTACCATAGTCTCTTGACCGACCCTTCAATCTCCTTTTACATTCCCAAGGGAAAGGAGAGTTGGTGTGACGACAGATTTCAATGGATTTTTAACCATTGAAGCCTCTGAGCTAGAGAGAATCGAGACCTCTTGAAGCTTATCTTGCATCCCCGATTTTCCGGGAACTGGACCACTTCCTTGGATGCTCATAGACCAGCCACTTCGGGTACTGCCCACCCATGCCTTTCATCCAGGTACATTGTTGCCTGAACCATTTCTAGGCTTGGTTTTTGCGTGACTGTGTCCGCCAATACCATGAAGATGCTTAGGATTGTGTTTAGTCCGACCAGTATCTTTCCTAGGCCATACGTTATCCTCTGTAACTTGAATCCTATGTAGGAGGGGAGGGGGTGACTGACTGGAAGCTGCCAATAGAAATCTTTCAGGTCTGACAAGACTGCTAACACCCCTTTTTTAAATAAGGTCCTTATGTTCAGAAGGATTAACATTATGAATTTGCTGTTTTATTTGAACTTGTTAAGTGGCGACAAGTCCAGAATGACTCTGAGTTTTCTTGAGTCCTTCTCGTGAACACCAAACAGCCTTCCCTGGAATTCGATGGACTATACTTTCCTTACCACCTGTATGCTCTAGAGCTCTAAGGTATACTCTTCCAGGAGGGTTTTGGAGTGTATGAAGAGTTGAGGAAATGATTGTGGAGGCATGACTACTTCCCATCCTAGTCCCATCTTAATTAGGCCTTGGACACAAGAATCGAAGGTCCAGCGATCCTGAAGGAACCTCCCTCCTACCAGAAGCGTCTCTTTGTTCCGCTTGATTAAGGTTTACATATTCGACCGCTTGCCTATGGCACCGCGGTCATTGCAACTGTGGCATGTTGTTGAACAGCCCGAGTAAAATTTCTAGACTTTTCCATCTTCCTTTTAGGTTGGGGACCCACAACCGTGGAAGACTTTCTCTTTGAAAGGATACCCCACTTTTGGAGAAGTCCTATGTTCTCCGTGGTGGCCTTCTTAATCACCTTTCTAACTACCTCATTTGGAAAGAGGTCTCTACCCCAGATGTTGGAAGATATCAGCTTCCTGGTTTCGTGTTTCACTGTTGCGGCAGCAAACACAAACTCTCTACAGGCTCTCCTAGCCTTCATAAAGGCATAAAGGTCTTTTACTAAGGTGACCATGTACATTTTGGCCAAGACCATGAGCATGTCTGGGGTACTTTGGTGGGCTGAACACAACTCTAAGCAGTTCTGTAGGGATAGGGAGGCTGTAAGCCTCTCCTTTGTTTCTTGTTCCTTACTCAAAAGAAACTCAGATAGTTTAGGGAGATTCTCGCTAAACTGTCGTCTAGCGACATCCGCGTCTAGTCTTCCTACTGAAAAGGTTAAGTGGACTTCCTTCCATTCCTTCTCCTGCCTGGGAAAGGCTAGTGACAAAGGCTTGCACTCCTCGAGTGCAGGACATGGTCTACCTGCCTCCACTGCCTTGGCAACCGATTTAAATGCCTTCCACTTAAAGGGGAATGATATTGAAGCAGCAGCAAGAAAGGAAGGGTGTCTGTTACCTAGTACGAATACTTGCGACACTGAGTAACCCGCCTTTCTCAGGCTACTTGACAAGATAGCCTGTGCCTTATCATGGTCGAGAATCATGACCTCCTTCCGTTCCGTTTCTTTTTTTAACGTTGGTTCATGTCTCAGTCGAATGAAGCAAATAGGAAAAGCGTCAAAGCTTGGACAAAACAGGATTTTGTCCTAAGGAACAGCACCCATCTTCTCCGAGATGTAGAGTTTGCCGTTTAAAATCGGCACCAGTTCCCAAACCTCCAGGGATTGGTTTTGAAGCATGTCGGAAGGTCTTGGTCTCTGGATCGTTTGTATGACCCTTGGGGAGCGACAAGAGGAGCTTCACAGAGCTCTATCTTGCATTTCGCTTCCTCCTTTTTGTCTTGTTTGTGAAAGTTTTCTATTAGACCTTTCATTTGGGCCCGTAATTGGTCCATTTCGTCTAATAGAGGGGTAGAGGGTGAAGATGTCGATGTTAATGGCTCTAGAGCCGGCACAGACGGAAGCAATTCCGACACGACATTATCCATCTCTTCCCGTGGGGGCTTCCTGCCCTCCGTCCCAAAGGCTATTCTGCTTTCGGGAATAGTAGGTTACGCATCATATCATTAGGTAGGTATGGTCCCGGAGAGATTTTCTGGAAGCCTCTCACCCAGTTGCGTAGTTTGTTACGAGCTGCATCCCTAGACTCTATCGACTTGGGATTCTCGAAACCCTCGGACATTAAGGTCCGACATACACTGCAAACTTGCGGGTTCCAATAATGCAGGGATTCGGAAATAATATTGCAGGGGGCATGAAACCTGCATGTATTATGACCATAAAAACACTTGCTCTTGATATTGCAGAAGACTGCAATACATGTCATCTGGGGTTCCTCCTGTAAAGAAAGGAAAACAGAATGAGTATACAATTGATTATCTCACTGATAAGAAATATGTAAAAGTCATCTTTTAACTGAAATAGCTTAGGATAGTAAGCTAGAAAGGTATAGTGGGAGACACATACTTGTGTATCCCCTGCAAGCAAATGCTGTTTCCTCCCATCAGTATTAACTATAAGGAGATTCCTCTATCAAGGAACTCTAACGAAAGGGTTCTAACCCCTAGGGGTAGAGAACTGTACAAGTCACTGCCCTTTTTTATTCTTAACACTGTGGGGTAAAGATGACTGATTTCTAATCAGAATATTGAAGGAATTCTATTCTTTCAATATAGGAACGGTCCCAGCAGAAGCCCGCACAAGGGTACCCAAAATATGTTAGAAACTAACTACTGTATAAACACACTATAGTTTTCTGTTTGCAGTATATACTATATTGCAAAATACTGACTACTTTATGATTATATATAATGTAGTTCAGCAAGTGTGCTGCCGTTGTGGAAAGCATCTGACGGCACGGTCCTGCCGGCATGACGCCGACTGGACTAGGAAATATAAAAGACATATACAGTGAGCCCTCGTTTATCGCGGTAGATAGGTTCCAGACCCGACCGCGATAGGTGAAAATCCACGAAGTAGTGACACCATATTTACGTATTTATTTAACATGTATATTCAGACTTTTAAAACCTTCCCTTGTACGTAGTACTGTTAACAAAATACCCTTTAATGTACAGCACACTTAATGCATGTACTGTACTACAGTACCCTAAACTAAAACAGGCACAAATATTAAAGGCGATTTTATATCATGTGTTTCCTAAACACGCCAAAAAGCACGAAAAAAAAAAATGCAACCAATGTTTTGTTTACGTTTATCTCTGATCATAATGAAGAAACAAACGCATTTAGTGTACACATCTGTGTATAGGTTAGTTTTTGCATCGATTATATTGATTATACAGTATGTTGATTTTGTTATTACCAATGTTTTACTTAATTTTTCTTAGGACTTCCAAATGAAATGTTTTTCTTTATGGGCGGGCGTCATGAAGTACGCTTCATCTTCGATCGTAATAAACAAACGAAGGCATTTAACGCGCATGATGAAAGTGATAAATAATGATATTACAGTAAAAGCTTTTAGAAAATATGTTATTACAAATATTATTTACCGTATCTATATAAAATCATACATACGTAGCAAAGCAGGAAAACAATTTGAGAGAGAGAGAGAGAGAGAGAGAGAGAGAGAGAGAGAGAGAGAGAGAGTTGTTTTGCGTAGGTAAATGTAAATTTTAAACAAAAAAATAGCCCCATTTCATATAAAATAGGTTATTACAAATATTTTACTTTATCATAGAGTATTACAGTATTGTAGTCTGTATAATACTGTAAAGTTCAGTACAGTATATTGTTGTTAGTCGTGGCGATGAAATTCTCACGAAACAAAAACACGGCATTCAATTACAACAGCTGATTCGTCTCTCTCTCTCTCTCTCTCTCTCTCTCTCTCTTCGTGTTATACAATACTTACATATAGATGAAGAAACTAAAATTAGTTTTCTTAGTGTCAATTAAATACGAAACGAAAAAATTATGCCGAGTTTACATCCATTTCAATCGTTGCTAAAAATACGGCATCCGATTTCATCAGCAAACCACTATTTTTTGGGAAACATCATTTTATTCTAAAAAAATTGCTACTCTTTAAATAGTTAATTGCACATTAAGAAAGCGTGTACTTTTGTTTTTAAATTTCGGGTGTGTTTTAAAAATCGAGTATTGTTGACTTCTTTTTGTTTTACTTTTGGCTGTGATCAGATCAGCTGACGTCTAGCTGCCGCTCTTGAGAGTGTACGAATACACTAACAAAGTATCGTTTATACCATTTCTTAACTTATTCAAACCGTCTATACAGTTGATATTACATAAGCACCAATGTGTTATAACCTATCAAATTTTTTTGTTTATTACATTTAAAACAACACACACACTCTCTCTCTCTCTTATTATATTTAAAACAACACACACACACACATACACACTCACACTCTCTCTCTCTCTCTCTCTCTCTCTCTCTCTCTCTCTCTCGTGTTATACAATACTTACATATAGATCAAGAAACTAAAATTAGTTTTCTTAGTGTCAATTAAATACGAAACTAAAAAGTTATGCCGAGTCTACATCCATTTCAATCGTAGCTAAAAATACGGCATCCGATTTCATCAGCAAACCACTATTTTTTGGGAAACATCATTTTATTCTAGACTTATTCAAACCGTCTATACAGTTGATATTACATAAACACCAATGTGTTATAACCTATCAATTTTTTTTTGTTTATTACATTTAAAACAACACACACACACACACACTCTCTCTCTCTCTCTCTCTCTCTCTCTCTCTCTGTGGGCTACTTTTCACTACCTCCCATTCCTTACCTCTCTCTATCTCTCTAACAAATGATATCTTTGTTGCTCCTCAGAGTTTCATTTATATTGAAAATCAATCATGATTCAATTTTCCTTACTTTCTCCAATCTCGCACCATCGGTCACATCGTGGTATTTTCGAAATTTCCGGAAAATCCGCGATATATGTATATACATGCGTTATGAAAAAAATCCGCGAAGTGGTGAGTCCGCGATGGTCGAACCACGAAGTAGCGAGGGATCACTGTATTTGTGTATCCAACCCAGCCCATTTGCTGTGACCTCCTTTACAATATTAAATCACAGAGTTTCCTGATCAGGGAAACTCATGGATAAGGGTTCTACCCTTTTAGGGTTAGAAGTGTAATACCACCAGCCCTTTAAAATATTTAATATTATATGGTAATATGAAAACTGATTTCTAATCAGAATATTGAAGAAATTCTATTCTTTCAATATAGGATTGGTCTCAGCAAACACCCGGGCAAGGATACCCAAGATATATTGGAAAATAACTACTAGTATAATATATACAATAGTTTTTCTATCTGCAGTATATCCTATACTGCAAATATACTGACTACCTGTATAAACATATACAGTGGAACCTCTACATCCGAACGTATCTACATCCGAATTTTCCAACATCCGAAGTAAAATTCGAGCAAATTTTTGACTCTACACCCGAATTTTATTTCGACACACGAAGTAAACATTACGCCATTGATCATCCAGTGCTCAGTTCTCTGTTCTTGTGTGTATCGTGTGGTTGTCCTCTGTTTGGTCTGTTATTAACAGTGCTTATTTTCTTCCTTTTCTCACATTTCCTTTTTTATTTTACCTATAATCATGGTGCCTAAGTAGCTAAGTTTCAGTACAGGAAGAAGGCAATTCTTTCATTAGAATTGAAGCAAGAAATTATAGAAAAACATGAGAGCAGTGTGCATGTGAGTGATACTGTATGGCTAAACAATATGGCCGGAATAGGCCTATGATCTCGAGGATCATGAAGCTGAAGGCAGCCATTAAAGCAAATAACCATCGAAGGGGATCACCATTATTACAAGACATCGTAGCAATACCCTAGAAGAGATAGAACGCCTTTGGTTAATAGGGATAAAGGACAAAGAGATTGTTGGCAACGATCATTTGTGAGAAGGGCCAGCGTGATGAACAGAAAGAAAGGAAAAAGTGAAGCAAAGAAAACCAAGATAGCGTTAACAAGCTCTTTTAAATAAGACTTCTCTCTTTTTCTGTTTCTCTCTAAACATAGCATTAACATGTTCTTTAAATAAAATCTCTCTCTCTCTCTCTCTCTCTCTCTCTCTCTCTCTCTCGTTCTTCTTCGCTGTTATAGTGTTAGATACGTCTACGTCTATTGTTTTTTTTCCGAGAGAGAGAGAGAGAGAGAGAGAGAGAGAGAGAGAGATTAAACAAAAATGTGTTTAGAGTACATATGATTTTTAACAGCGAAAACGAGTTGAAAAACAATTAAATGAAACTAAGAAAGTAATAACCGCTAATCTGAATTCCTTTATTAACTAAAACAAATATTGATACAAACACACTCGTGTGCGTATGCACAAACACACACGTGTGCGTATGCACAAACACACACACACACAGGTGCAAGAATTGCAACGCAATAAGAGACGGTCGGGGTGGAGGTAGAGATGGTGACTGTGATAACATACCGTAACTCGTCACTGAAAGTGATGAAAATAAAAAAAATAAAAAGAAAAAAAAGGTAAAAAATATGAAATATAAAAATTGAAAGAAAAAATAAATAAGCTAAGTTAGATTAAAATTTCCGTAGTGTAAGTTACGGTATGTTATCGCAGTCACCATCTCTACCTCCTCGCCGATCGTGTCTCCTCGTGCGTGTGTGTGTGTTTGCGCATACGCACACGAGTGTGTTTGTATCAATATTTGTTTTAGTTAATAAAGGAATTCAGATTCACTGATATTGTTTTCTTAGTTACATTTAACTGTCTTTCAACTCGTTAACGCTGTTAAAAATCATATGTACACAACACATTTTTGTTTAATCTCTCTCTCTCTCTCTCTCTCTCTCTCTCTCTCTCTCTCTCTCTCTCACTCAGAAAAAAAAATAATAGACGTCTCTAACACTAACAGTGAAGAAGAACAGAGAGAGAGAGAGAGAGAGAGAGAGAGAGAGAGAGAGAGAGAGAGAGAGAGAGAGAGAGTATTTATTTAAAGAACATGTTAACACCATGTCTACCTTCTCGCCGTCGTCCGTCTCCTGGCGTAGCAAATCCTACACCTGCGTTGGCCTGTCTCTAAGGTAAAGTGGCAATAAAACACATTTTTTATTCATTATTACTTTATAATTATCTTTTTTACATGCTTCTTTCATATTATGCAGTTATGTTATTGTTATGTGTAATTATGTGTAGCCATTTATTAAGGATTTATTATGGGTTTTTAGGCTGAGGAACGAATTAAATGAATTACCATGTATTCTTATGGGAAAATTCGTTTCTACATCCGAACATTTTCTACATCCGAAGTAGGTTGTGGAACGAATTAAATTCGTATGTAGAGGTACCACTGTATTGTAATTCAGCCGGTATAGCTAGTCCCTGCCAGCACAGCCAGCATGCTAGCTAAAAGAGAGAGAGAGACAGCATGGAGTGAAGGCTGCCTTATTACTGTGTATGTATACACTAATTAAGGATGTAAAAATCTAATTTACTGCCTTTCTCAAGAAAGAAGGTTCAAATGGAAGGGGAGAATGTAACATTCAGGCTTCCATCCAGCAACTAGTACAATCGCCGGCAAGGTCCAGTCGGCACGTAGCCGGCAGGTTAGCACCCGGCAGCACTGGTACAGTCGGCGTACTGCCAGCTGAGTCAGCACCTATCTGTGCCGGTCTGCAGGCTAATACCCCGGCAACATAACTTGGGGCCAGCAGTCCAAGGGAGGACTGAAGAACCTTGGTGACAGAACGGATTTCCCACCAACAGCCATCAAGGCTGTCAGCAGCAGCCAGCCGTCACGGCTGCCAACAGATGACATGGCTACCAGCAGCTTGCATAGCCGCCAGCAACCGTCATAGCCGCCAACAATATGTATAACACATGGTCGCCGGCAGTTGTCATGGCTTCCAGCAGCTGGCATAGCAGCAGGCAGCCGTACAACAGCTGCAGAGAAGAAGTCTGGCCGGCCCCCGCAACCCACCGACAACGGTGAGGTTGCAGGACGACGGCTCAAAGAAAGACAATGGCTCGGCCATCATAAAAGAACAGAAGGGGAGGGAAAAGGGTCATGTATGAGGTGTGGAAGGAGCCGGCAAGGTTGCCGGTTCTACACACCCTTAAGAAACTCTGTTTCAGTATCGGCGCCATCCTAGGCAGCAGGAGAATTCTATTCTCCAACCTAGGGTCTGCCAATACAGTTAAGGGGACGGCAGCAGTGCCGCCTCCTCTCAACAAAGGAGAAACAGAGTTCCAGTGCCGGCACCATCCTAGGCCTCAGAAGAATAACTACTCTACAGCCTAGAGTCTGCGAGCACAGGACTAGTCTACTAGGCCACAGGGAGAAGGTGGCGGCATCATACAACCACTTCAGGTGTGGCCTAGGGAGGGCTAGCCTCCTATGTCGGCAGCCTAGCCGGCAGGGGAATGACTATTCACCCTGCCGGCCGACTGTTGGCACAAGACTAAATAATCTGAGGTTCTGACCGAATCCCAAAACCTGCCATCTGCAGTTAAGGGACGAGACAGAAAACCCTAGGCTAGTCATGCCTGAATGAAAACTCGAGGCACAACCCACTAGGGTTGTAGCCTAAGGCTACACTCAGAGGGAAAGAGAGATTACCCTTAAATCTCTACTAGAGACGAGTATCGGTTATATAATAATTCTAGGAAATATCAATCTCCGATGAATTGATAAACCAATACACGAGGGTAACCGGGGAAATGTCGAAAGTACACTATGTCGCCTAGGTTAGGTTACCTAGGCAAGACGAGATCTCGGTTACCTAAATCACTGAAACTCTGACATATACGATCAACATAGAAAAAAGAAAATTATGCATATAAATATCTTTAAAAGTATAAATTGCCTAAATAGCTTTCATAATTAAATTATTAATGCTATTTTAACCGGGAATGTCATTTTACTAACTAAATGACACATGTTTAACGAACGACAGCGTCCATGGCGCCTCTGGTAAAAGGCTTAGCCCCTGATCTGACATTTTCGATCAATTTTCAAGGATTATTATGCAATCTCCAGCTTCTTTCGCCTCTGGAAAGTTGAGTATTGATTCTTTACAATGTGTCTAATTTAGTTCCTGTCTCACAGTGAAATTAGAGTAATTTATTGTGATTAGGAGCTAGGCCTGTTACCGGAGGCGCCATGGGCGCTGTCGTTCGTAAGGCATGTGTTATTTAGTTAGTAGAACGACATTTCCGGTTAAAATAGCATTAATAATTTAATTATGAAAGCTGAAAAATCTATTTTTGGGTGAGATAGCCATGTCGTCCTGATGGAAGGTTCCTTTAGTAGCTTCCTAAGGGTATATATGACTACAGTGATATTCCCAGAGAATTAAACTAAAGGTTTCACAGAATTCTAACTTCTGGCGCGAGTACCCTTAAGGTTTCCCTTTAGGATATCGTATAATAACAGGGGACGTATTCTTGACACACCATATAGCTATCTGCACCCCACATAGCGTTTACGCTTCGAGGGGGAAGTTTGTGGCAAGATATGGGAGGAGCCGTTACAAAGTTCTCCTCCTCTGTTACTGTTATTGGTACTCAGATGACGTCATAAGCGACGCCATCTTGGCTGACGTCAATACCGCCCGCGAACTCCATTCTTTCTGTAGTAACGTCTATGACCAGGTGTTTTTTCCCAGTTGTTCGCTATTTACTGTCAGCATGTCGCAATCTTCAGCTTCTTCTGCCTCTGGAAAGTTGAGTACCTTATTCTTATACATGCATTGCTTGACTTACGACCGAGATAGGGACCGAGAGAAGAGTCGTAAGTCGAGTTGGCCGTATGTCGAACTAGAAAAGTGAAGTTTCCGTAGATTTATTTTGATACGTTATGATTCGGCAATCATCTGGATCATATTTTGTCAATATTTTCTTACTGTATCATTATTCCATTTTCTTGTCGCATAGGATATCATATGCTCTATAAATGCATTATTGTATTCTATTCATCAATTTTGGAAGGATTTCACAATCGAGTACTGAAAATTTTGTTTACCTTTGGTTATGATTAGCTGATCTGAAAGTGCCGCTACCTACCGTATCAAAATATGGCGTACATACGTATGGCATATTTTTTTTATCATTTCTTAACTTATTAGAAATATCTTCATGATGAATATTACATCAATGCCAATATGTTACAGGAAATCAGTTTCCATACAGTTCGTCTAATCATTAGGTATAGTGTGAAATCGTTGTAGCTCTGTGTGTGTGTGTGCGCGCGCTCGCTCTCGCAATCGCATACGGGTAGTTCATTTTTAAAGCTTCATACAGTATTGTAGTTCAATATTAAGCCTTTATATTTCATTAGACATTACTGTGTTTAATTGTGGTTTATTAAAGAATGTTTATATTTTATTTTTCAATTTCTTGAGCATATCAATAATCAACAAATACTTTTAATTTACTTTCGGTTGGCATCAGCTGATCTCAAGGTCACGCTGCCGTATTACTATTATGAGCACATATATAGTGTGAATAACACTTATTTATATAATTTTCTTGACATTCGAAATTTCTTCATAATGCATATTACATCAGCGCCAATATGTTATAGGGTATCACATTTTCCATACAGTTCGTTTATAGACCTTATTATTGGTTATAAAAGGAATACGCTCTCTCTCTCTCTCTCTCTCTCTCTCTCTCTCTCTCTCTCTCTCTCTCTCTCTCTATTTTGTTTTTAATTCAGTTGTATCTTCATATTTTTTTTTTGAAAATTATTAAAAAATTCTATATATCATTATTCGATGTTTCGATTATGGGAATAGTAACGCATCGGAAGGAAATCACTTGATTTGCCTCTCGCCTTCCGCCAGAAATATGACGTCATCAGACTTTTTTTTCTTAAATTTACGGTAAGTTGTACTAATCTTATAACTAATGATACAGACCACTAAAATACTTGATATTGTTATGGGTGTTTCGATGATGGGAATGCTGTAATAAGATTACTCGGTAACAATGAAAGGAAATCATTTGGTTTGTCAGCCCGCTTCCGCCAGATACATGACGTCACAAGTCACGTGACGTACAGTAATCTCTACGAAGAATGACTTGCAAAATATGTAAATTCATTTTCTTTGTTTCTCGCAAGAAATTAAAAGAGAATACTAACTTAACAAAGTATTTTATTTTTATAATGTAAAAGGAAATATATTATTTTCAAGAAAATATTTGCCCTAATAGTATATTTTCTTTAGATAAACATCGATCCATTATCAGAGATTAAAAAAGTAGAGAGTCAAATTTACGCTACGTAGTACTCATAACAACCGATACAGGCCCTCAAAATACTTTGTATCGTTATTTAATATTTCGATAATGGAAATACTAATATTAATCGTTAGCCTATTGGAGGGAAATCACTGTATTGCCCGGAAGCTTTCCGCCGGTGATGTCACGTCACCAGACATATAATATGAACGACAGATAAAACTTTTCTTAATGTATTTTTAACTGAAAATAAATACTGAATATTACCAATAAAAGAAAATAATAATTTACCAAGATAAATCAGTTTATATGTATACAAGAAAATAGATTATTTTCAAGGAAATATTCGTCCTATTTCCGATAAACTTGTGACGTCATCACCCTGAAAAAATGGTCGTAAAGTCGAATAGTCGTATGTCGCATAGGTCGTAAGTTGAGCAATACCTGTATTGTATAAATTAGCTCTGGCCGTAAAGTAACGCTTTTTTATCTTCAAATACTGTGTTTTTTGATGGAGCTATTGCCTAACCGGAGGCATACCTGAGGCTGTTGTTCGCTTCGCATGATTTATTTAGTTAGCCAGAACAACTGTCCTGGTTTCTTAACTAATTATCAGTATTAGTTATTTAGTCTTCATTGCTAGGAATTAGTTATGACGATAGTATTCTTTAATTTCGGCGAGTGCAGGTAGCCAAATTTATGACGCTAGAGATGCTAGCCCAGTCGCCTAGGCATGCTAGCCTAGGCGTTTTAGTTTATTTTCATGCATGATATAATAAGTGTTCCTGGTCTTAATTTATTAAATGAAGATATTAGGCAATTATACATATAAGATTCAGTGATTGCACTTGGGTTTTTCTCCTTCTAGAGAGTATACAAAGGGTTTTGATGATCTTGGTAGTTGATTCCTCTGCCCCTATCCTAACGGCTTAGGGGCTTTTGTATACTTTCACACCTACCCGGTTACCTTTACGCTAAGGTAATCTCTCCTCCCTCTGAGGTAGCCTAGGCTACATCCTAGCCCTCCTTCCCTTGAATCGTATTCAAGGGAGGTTAGGCTAGGAGTTTCCTTTCCCTGCCCAGAGTCATAGCTCATGAGCTTTGAGCTAGGGTCAGAACCTCAGAGTATCAATCGTTTGCCCCCAGCTACCCCATTAGGTGAATGAACTCTCCTTTTGGTCTCCGCTGGACGGCAAAAGGGGGGGGGGGCCTCTGCCCTCCTCCCTAGGCCACACCTGGTAGGGTTACAACCCTTCCTCCTTGTGGCCTAGCGACTTGTCCTGCACCTACCTTCTCTGGGCTGGGGGATACGCTTTCCCTAGCCTAGGTTAGGCAGGCTCTAGGATTCTGTTTCTTTATAGTTTGGGACGGCACAACCATGCCGTTCTCTTACAGTACTAACCCACCCTAGGCTGGAGAATGTATTCTTCCTATACCTGGGATGGTGCCGGTACTGAAACAGAATCCCCTTTACGGTGTTGGTGAAGATTCACACCAACCCCCACACCCCTTCACATGACCCTTTCCCCTCCCCCTCTGTCCTTTGGTGATGGCCTAGCCATCCCACCCCTGTCCACCGTCCTACAACTCGCCGAGTACCGGTGAGTTGTGGGGTCGGCCCAGTCTTTTCGCCTGCTAGGCCAAGTCGTTTAGCTTCCCGCACATAGTTCAGCTATGGGATAGGATAACGACAGGTCGGTCTGCCGGCGGGAGATCTCCCTACTATCTTAGAGTGTTCCTCGGTCCTCCCTTGGATCGCCACCCGCAACCCTAGCCGACCGCTGGCTGAGTTGCGGAAGCCTGATCATAATGTTCTTCCTTCCATTTGAACCCTCCTTCTCGAGGAAGGCGAGGTTAGGGTAGTGAGCTGCCGCCCTTCCCTCTCCCTTCCTCTTTGCTTTTTCTCTCTCTCAATCAAGTGCCTGTCCACTGTCGCACAACTCTACCGACAAAAGCCGACAGTATAGCCTAGGTCTCCTCTCAATCTCATAGATCGATGACAGGGTAGGAGTACCTACAGACGGTTGCCTGCCGGCTGCCGGCAGTCGCCGACATGTCGGCGGTCTACCAACAATACCTGAGGTCATCTCCCTTTCCCCGCCACATAGACTGATGACTGGAATGGGTTACCCTCAATCAGAAACCCGCCAGCGCCCGGCGTGCCTCCAATGCACCGACAGGCTGCCGGCTCCACCTAATTCATATTACGACAGTGGGCTGTCATCTTTCTCTAACCCTGCCAGCAGTGCGCCGGCAGTGTCTGTTGTATGGCTGTATACAGTAGCCAGTACATCTGTGGTATACTACATACCCTAGACAGAAAACTATGGTGTATAGTTATGCAATAGATAATTTTCTAGCATATTCTGTGCATCCATGCGCAGTCCCTCTCCGGGACCTATCTGAATTGGGGATAATTATTTCCCCTTTTTCACTATGCTGAATGATCTCAGCTCTCTCCCTTTCACCACTACTAATACCCCGGAGGAAGTACTAGCTACGCAACTCTATCCCTTCGGGATAGCTTCCCCCTTAGGGCTTACCATAACGAAAGCCCTAGAGTTAGTAATGGTGTAAGGTCACGGAAATTGGCTGGGCAGGATTCACAAATATGTGTCTTTCCTACTTCATTTCCAGCTTACCTATCCTAAGCTTACACTTGGGAAGGAATCTTATACTGTAATTGAGATTACATTATGACTAATCTAGTATTACTTTAAGTCCATCATTATAGACTTCCACATACTCATGTACCCCTTTCTTCTTTACAGGAGGAGTACATCCGGTGTGAGAACGCCTTTTCCAGCATTCGGCGCCGTTACTTCTACGGCCACCTGGCGTGCCGAACCCACGCCAGTTGCTCCGTCACCCAGGGATCTCCGAGGTACTGGGACCCGCAGGTTGGCACAGTTTGCAAGGACCTGGTCAACGAGGCGTTCGAGGCTCCCCAGTCTGCGGAGGCAAGGGACATCGCTCGTGAGAAACTACGCAAGTGGGTGCGTGGTTTCCAAAAGAACGCCACGGGGCCCTATCTCCCCAGCGAGAAGATGAGAGCTATGCTCTTTCCTAAGGCATCTGCGGATGCTGTCATCCCCAAACCCGAGATCCCCTGCGTCCAACTGACGGTCGACCCAGATGTTTCGGACACACTTCAGGACATCCATCCCGACGATGATGAAAGGATGTCAGAGGTGTCGGATACCACTGAGAGGACCCTGATGGCCGAGGGTCGAGAAGAGGAACCTACAGACGCTCCTGACTCCGAAAAAGAAGGCGCCGCTGCGCCCTCCATCGCTCCCGTAGTCATCTAGAACCAGTCCCCTCTACATCGTCCACTCCCATGCCCACAAGAGCGGACGACTCCATGGACAATTTTCAGGCCATGATGGCGGTCTTCGAGGAGAGGCTCCGCAAGAGAGACGAGGATTTCAAGAAAAAAATCCTCTTCTTGACGAAGCAACGTGAACCTCAGAGGAGAATGAACGGGAGGGACCTTCCCTCCTGCTCCGTGATTAACCCATGGAGGCATGCCGAGCACATGCCTATCACTAGTGGCAGGATCTTCATCAACGACAAGCTAGGCGCCGTCCCCCTTGAAGAGGTGGAATTCTGGCCAACCTTTGAGGCGTACCCAGACTGCTAAATTCGCCTCAAGTCTGAACATGTTTCCAAGGAGGAAATCGAGCCGAAGGAGGTCATTGTGTTTGACGACACTAAGGCTCAATCACTGCTAGCCGGCTGTTTGAAGGACAAGGGCTACACCAACTCGAAGGTGCCGGCCCTGAGCAAGAAACACCCATCTTTTCTTGCTCCAAACACCATGGTCTTCCGCTTCGCAGAGAAGTCCCTTCTAGCTGTTCTGAAGGCGGTGGAGGAAGGAAATTCCTGACCTACATTGGAGGAATGTAAGCCCCTCTCCCTCGCCCTACCTCCCCCCCTCCCCCCCTGGACGACAAGTTAACTTTCTCCGTGGGAAAGTTGGAGGCCGACATCGCTGGACATCAGTTCAGTGAGAACCTCCCGAAGCTCTCCGAGTATCTCCTTCGTTGGGAGCGAACACAAAAGAGAGGCTGGCTGCCTCCCTTTCCCTCGAGGTGATCATGGAGACGATGGCTGGGGAACAGCGGACCCCAGGTGTCTACATGGTCTTAGCCAAGACCAACCTCGCTACCCTGATGAAAGACTTCTATAGGTTCGTCAGGGCACGGAGGGCCTGCAGAGAGTTTGTGTTTGCATCTTCCGCAGAGAAACACGAACCAAGGAAGCTGATTTCCTCCAACATTTGGGGGAAAGATCTCTTCCCCAATGACCTTGTATAAGAGATCGTTGACAAGGCCACCATGGAGAACAGCAACCTTCTCAAAAAGTGGGGCATGTCAGCAAAGTGGAAATCTTCTCCGGATGAGGGCCCCCAAACGAAGAAGTCCAAGAAGCCGAGACCACCGTCAGGCTAAACACCAGCTTCCTGCAACCGCTGCTCCCCAGTTGGTGGTTCAGCCCCAACAAACTTTCCAACTGGTACCCCAGCCGGTGGTGACTCAGTCACCAGCCTTCACGCCCGCCTACGAGAGGCAGTCGACTACCTTTCGTCCCAGAGGTAGAGGCACCGGCAGAGACTCCTCTCGACGTCCCTCCAGAGGGAGAGGAGGCAAGGGAGCAAGCGGCCGAGGTGGTAAACCCTCGGTTAACCAGAAGCAATGAGATGCTTCCGGTGGGAGGAAGACTCCGCCTCTTCCAGGATCGTTGGACCTTCGATCCCTAGGCTCACAGCATCATCAAGAACGGACTAGGCGGGAGCTGGGAAACACCACCACCAGTTTTCCACCGATTCTTCCAACACTCCACCCCCCATTCTGGAAGAATATGTCCAAGAACTATTGAACAAGAGGGTGATCAAAAGGGTAAAGTCCATCAGGTTCCAAGGAAGACTATTCTGTGTTCCCAAGAAGGACTCCGACAAACTCAGAGTCATTCTGGACTTGTACACTTGTACCCTCTCAATAAAGGGATTTTGACGAAGGAAAAAATCTATTTCTGGGGAGAGACCTGTGGCGCCCGGTGAAATATACAAACCATTGAATATTAAAGTGCCAACAATGGTATGGGGCGGTATCAACTTAAAAGTAATATTCGGTTGTTAGGTCAATGCAATATTGGTGCTTAGGGAATTCAGTGAGTGCCGGAACTCTAGAATAATAGGTTTTTTATCCCCTTATCAGAGTTTCAAGAAACACCAGACTCATGTCTCCTTTCTTTTACAGAAGGCCCGTTGTACTGCTGAAGGATGCCCTGCCTCGTTCAACGACCCCGTTGGGCATGACCTCTGTCGGTCTCATGCACACTGCTCCATTCTCTTTATCCAGGAACCGGGACAGGCCCAATACCCGGTCTGGTTCCCGGATTTGTGCTCGCTCTGTTACGAGCTGTCGTCAATTCTACTGAACGATGATGTAAGTGGGTTTTCCCTTTGTTCCTTATTTCTCGTTGGCAGACACTAATATAGACATGAATATGATATACACAGTATATTTTGGAGGGCAAACCCCCTCCTCCATCACTAATCACTGCAAATCTTACAGGCCGATGATGTCTCTCTTCGTTCAGCAAGGGCTACTCTTCGTCCGTGGGTGTCGGGCTTCGGCAGGAATGCCCCGTCTGGCGCACCCTATCTCCTCGATGGGGACATGGCCTCCCGCCTCTTCCCAGGCTCGACTACTGCTGCAGTCTCCCCTGACCTTGCTGCCCCCTTAATTGAAGAAGTCAGGGCTACCATTTCCGTGGAGGACGAACCCCTCGTACCGATGGAAGTGGCGGGTCTGGATATAGACGTAGAACCCAGGGACGAGCAGGTAAGTGGTGCCGAGTCGGTGGAAACCCTTTTCTCTCCTACTCCCTCTCCTACCTCTTCCTTTCTAGGTTTTGATAACTCTAAGGCTTCTCCTCGGGATCCCTCTGCCTCCGTACGACCCAAGGTGAAGCCACTTCGAACTTATAAGACTTCAGCTTTGCCAGTATCAATGTCACCGGTCCCCGGACCCTCGACAGCTCCTGATATTCATATTGCTCCTCGTAAAACCACTACTCCTAAGAAGCCTAAGTCTACCAAATCCAAGAAAAAACCAACGGATGGCTTTCAGGTACCCTGGGCTGATCTCCTCCCCATCGAACTGATCAAAGGATTGGTCAGAGATCAAGTTCAACATCACTCTGGTGCAATAACAGAGATTAAGGATATGATGGCTACTCTGATCCGCGCCGGAACTCAGTTTCCTCCCCCTTCTGCTCCAGACGCATCGAAGCTGCCGCCCTTCGATAAAAACAATCCTTGGCGGTTTGCCTTGCATGCTCCATTCGTAGATGGTTCCCTAACTCTGGAGGGCATAGGCACCCGCCCTCTAGAGGACCTGGAGTTCTATCCCCCGGGCCTAGCATTCCCGTTCAATGGTTTTGTACAGTTAAAGGAACATGCATTGGTCCGTATGGACAAGGTACCGAAGGAAACGGTCATATTTCCAAAAGAGCAGGCCCAGGCTATCTGGGCCAGAACACTATCAGAGTGGGGGTGTATTAACTCCAAGCTCACCCCACACAAAGGTGCCTACACTATTTTTACGACAGCGGCCTCCATTTCTTTGCCGCTCATAGACAAAGTCACAGAGCTGACTATACAGGCCATCAAGGAAGGCTCTTCCATGCCGGCTCTCAAGGAGACGGACCCCACCTCTTTGCTTATTCCGGGTACCTCGGCAGCCTGGGATGCTGCGGCTTCTACCTTCACGGTGGGGAAACTAGACCCGGACTGTGCCTCTACTCTTTTCTCTGAGAAGCTTCCCAGATTAATAGAGAGTCTTCTCAAAACTGAGTTCGAGACCCGTACTAGACTTGCTAGGTCCCTCCAATCCATCACCTCCATGGAGTCCCTAGCATCTCTTTACCCAGAGGAAACGCTGTTCAGAGTCGCCACAAAGAACCAGCTGCTATCCTACCAAATAGACCTCCATGACTTCTGGTCAGCTCGGGTTAGTTGCAGGAAGTTCGTTCTGTCGGAGGCCACCATCAGGCATGAGCCGAACAGACTGATAGCGTCCTCCTGCTGGGGTAAGACCCTCTTCCCTCAGACCGAGGTGGATAAGGTTCTTCAGGACGCAGCGAGGGCAAACCAGAATTTGCAGGTAAGGTGGGGTCTCTCAGCCAAAAAGAGGTTCGAACCCCAGAGACACACGTTCTTCAAGAAGAAGCAGAGGTTTAGTCCTTACAAGACGGCCCGGGGTACCTCGTCCCCACAGTCTTCCGCGGCCTCGACTTCTCGACAACAGGCGCCTCCTCAGCAGGTAGTCTACCTCGCTGCTCCCCCGGTACACAGCCCAACCCCTCTTGGATGCCCTCACCTGCATACAACCCTGCCTACGAATCCTCCGGTTCCTTTCGTGGATACCAAAGAGGGAGTTTCAGAGGTAGAGGACAGTTCCGCCAACGCGGCGGGCCTAGAGCAAGGGGTTCCCGTGAAGGGAGGGGCCCTAAGTTCACTCCCTCCCAATGATATGATGCCGGTAGGAGGGAGACTTTATCACTTCCGGGACCATTGGACCTTCAGTCCATGGGCTCACAGCATAATATCAAGGGGCTTGGGTTGGAAATGGTCACAGGGATCCCCTCCTCCACCAGTGACCTTCTTCCAGAGACCCACTCCCATCCTGGAAGAGTACACCGCGGAGTTACTCAAGAAGAGAGCAATCAAGCGGGTTCGATCCCTGAAATTCCAAGGCCGCCTGTTTACAGTCCCGAAGAAAGACTCGTCGGCGTTGAGGGTAGTTCTGGACTTGTCGAAGCTCAACTCTTACATCCTTTGCGACAAGTTCCGTATGCTGACTATCTCTCAGGTACGGACCTTACTTCCCCGTGGGGGCCGTCACCACCTCTATCGATCTTACCGACGCCTATTATCATGTCCCAGTAGCTCGAAACTTCTCTCCTTACCTAGGCTTCCGTCTCGGCAAGAGAGCCTTTGCATTCAAAGTCATGCCCTTCGGTCTCAGCATTGCCCCCAGGGTATTCACGAAACTGGGGGAGACGGTGCTCGAGCAACTCAGACACCAGGGGATACAAATCGTCGCCTATCTGGACGATTGGCTCGTTTGCCCAGTCGCACCAGGAATGCAACAGAGCTACGTCGAAGGTACTCCATTTTCTCGCCAAACTGGGCTTCCAAGTCAACCTCCGGAAGTCCCGCCTACAACCATCAAGCCACTTCGAATGGTTAGGCATCCGTTGGGACCTCTCAAAGCACAAGCTCTCCCTTCCTCCCAAGAAGGTAAGGGAGATAGCTTCCAAGGTCAGGAACTTTCTCAAACACAAACAGGTGTCCAGAAGAGCTTTAGAACGAATCCTCGGCCTTTTCCAGTTTGCCTCACTGACCGATCTCCTATTAAAAGCCAAACTCTAAGACATCAATCGAGTTTGGAGAAAGAGAGCGACAATACCTTTAAGAGACAAGACCTCGAAGATCCCCTCTGTCTTGAAAATGAGACTACAACCATGGTCCGTTCGGAGGAACCTCTCCAAGTCGGTTCCTCTACAGTTCCCCTCTCCACAAGTGACAATTCATACCGACGCGTCTCTGAGTGGATGGGGGGGTTACTCCCAACATCAGATGTTTCAGGGCTCTTGGTCACCCGCCATGAGACAGTTCCATATCAATGTTCTCGAAGCCATGGCGGTGTTCTTGACCCTGAAGAGAATCTCCCCTCCGAGGTCGACCCACATCAGAGTAGTCTCAGACAGCACGGCCGTAGTCCACTGCCTCAACAGGGGGGGGTCCAAATCACCCAACCTGAATCAGATCCTGGTCACTATCTTCACCTTGGCAGCCGACAAAGACTGGTTCCTGTCAGCAACTCACCTAGCAGGAGTCCAGAATGTGATAGCAGACTCATTATCCAGGACGAGCCCACTGGAATCGGAGTGGTCCCTGGACATGCACTCCTTCCGGTGGATACTCAGGCTGGTTCCAGGTCTCCAGGTAGATCTATTCGCGACCCGACTCAATCACAAACTCCCATGTTATGTGACACAAAACCTGGACCCTCAGGCTTATGCCATGGACGCATTAACCCTGGATTGGAACCATTGGCAGAAGATCTACTTATTCCCTCCAGTGAATCTTCTACTGAAAGTCTTGCACAAACTCCGCTCCTTCAACGGGGCAGTAGCTTTAGTGGCACCTCACTGGCCAAAGAGCAGTTGGTTTCCTCTCCTCCTCGAGTTGAAACTCTGTCCCTTCCGGATCCCATTCCCCAAACTGACCCAGGTGGTCCAAACTCGGACTGTGTCAGATTCCTCAAGGATAGCCAAAACCATAACTTTGTGGATTTCATGAAGTTTGCGGCGCGTAGGGACGCAAACATCGACCCAGATAATGTCCTCTTTATAGAATCAGACAAAAGGGACTCTACGATTCGCCAATATGATTCGGCGGTTAAGAAACTAGCGGATTTCTTAAGGACTTCAGACCATTCGGTTATGACTCCTAATTTAGCCATCTCCTTCTTTAGGTCCATATTTGACAAAGGCCTAGCAGCTAGCACTATAACCACCATTAAGTCAGCTCTGAGGAAAGTCTTCCTGGTTGGGTTTAACATTAACCTGGCGGAGTCTTATTTCTCATCTATTCCAAAAGCATGTGCTAGTGAACGACAAGTTCAAAATGCTGACTCTTCAGCACATAGCCCTACTGCCTCAAAAGGCATATAAAGTCTCAATAGACATGGCGGACGCCTACTGGCACATTCCAATGAATCGCCAGACCTCCTCCTACCTAGGATTCAGGCTTCAAAGAAGACGGTACGCCTTCAGAGCCATGCCCTTCGGGCTAAACATAGCCCCAAGGATCTTCACGAAGCTCGCGAAGACAATCGTTCAACAACTACGCCTACAAGGTGTCCAGGTGATGGCTTACATGGACGATTGGCTGGTGTGGGCAGCATCAGAAGAAGAATCCCTGCAAGCTTCCATAAAGGTGATCCAATTCTTGGAACATTTGGGCTTCAAGATCAACACCAAAAAGTCTCAACTTTCTCCAGCTCAGAAATTCCAATGGCTAGGCATCCATTGGGACCTCCAGTCACACCGTTTTTCTATTCCACTGAAGAAGAGAAAGGAAATACCAAGATCTGTCAAGAGACTTCTCAAATCCAAACAAATTTCAAGACAACAACAGGAACAGGCTCCCTTCAGTTTGCTTCAGTGACAGACCTAGTGCTAAGAACACAGCTAAAAGATGCATCAGGAGTCTGGAGAAGATACGCATCTAACGCTCGAAGAGATCTCAAAAGATCTCTGCCGACTCGGCTACGATCACTCCTCAAGCCGTGGTTAGAGGCAAAGAATCTGAAAAGGTCGGTACCTCTTCAACTACCTCCACCCTCGGTCGTTATCCATACGGACGCATCGCTAGAAGGATGGGGGGGGGTCACTCCCATCAACGTCAAGTTCAAGGAACATGATCTCCCCAATTCAAGACGTTTCACATCAACATCTTGGAGGCCATGGCAGTCCTTCTCACCCTGAAGATGCTGTTCCCACGTCCCTCAGTCCACATTCGACTGACCCTGGACAGTGACGTAGTGGTCAGATGTCTCAATCATCAGGGCTCAAGATCGCCTCAACTCAACCAAATGTAGTTGCCCATCTTCCGCCTGGCGGAGAAGAAAAGATGGCACCTCTCAGCAGTTCACCTACAAGGATTCTGCAACGTGATGGCGGATGCTCTATCCAGGACAGCCCCGATAGAGTCAAAATAGTCCCTAGATGCAGACTCATTCTCCTTCATCTCCCAAGAAGTCCCAGAACTGCAGATCGACCTCTTCGCAACGAGCGACAACAAGAAACTTCCTCGATACGTGGCCCCATACGAGGACCCCCGAGCGGGAGCGGTGGATGCCATGTCCCTGGATTGGAACAGAGGGACCAAGATTTACCTGTTCCCTCCACCCAACCTTCTGCTAAAAGTCCTTACCAAGCTGAGATCCTTCCAAGGAATAGCGGCCCTAGTGGCTCCCAAGTGGCCCCGGAGCAACTGGTTCCCATTGATTCTGGAGATACAACCCAAGCTAATTCCCCTGCCGGACCCAGTTCTAACCCAACAAGTTCAGAAGTCGACTGTCTTCGCTTCATCACAGAAAACCCGAGACCTTCATCTCATTATTTTCTCTCCCTAGCTGTCAAGAAGAGGTTTGGGATCTCGATGGAAAGCTTAGACTTCTTAGAGGAATATAAAACAAAATCTACCAGAAGGCAATATGAGTCATCTTGGAAGATATGGGTAGCCTTTGTCAAGGCTAGAAATCCTAAGGAAATATCAAAGGATTTTTGTTTGTCCTTCTTCATTCACCTTCACGGACAAGGCTTGGCAGCCAGCATGATTTCCACCTGCAAATCTGCCCTGACAAGACCCTTACTATACGCCTTCCAAATAGATCTGTCTAGTGACATTTTCAACAAGTTGCCGAAGGCATGAGCTCGACTCAGACCCACACCCACTCCGAGACCCATCTCCTGGTCTCTTGACAAGGTGCTACATTTTGCCTCAAGTTTGGACAACGAAACTTGCCCTCTTAAAGATTTGACTCAGAAAGTGATTTTCTTATTTGCTCTAGCCTCGAAGCCTAGAGTCAGTGAAATTGTGGCATTATCAAGGGAAGAAGGCCAGATCCAGTTCGCAGAAACAGGCAAACTCACCCTCTTTCCAGACCCAACGTTTCTCGCCAAGAACGAGCTACCCACCAAGAGGAGGGCTCCCTGGAGAATCTGCCCTCTGAAGGAGGATGTCTCCCTATGGCCAGTGGAGAGCCTAAAGGTCTATCTTCGAAGAACTTCAGACTTCGGTGGAGGACAGCTCTTTAAAGGGGAAACATCGGGTTCTGACTTGTCACTTAAACAACTAAGGGCGAAGATCACCTACTTCATTCGCAGAGCGGATCCTGACAGTACACCCGCAGGTCACTATCCCAGGAAAGTCGCCTCTTCCCTGAATTTCTTCCAGTCGATGGACTTCGAGAGTCTTCGCTCATTCACGGGCTGGAAGTCTTCGAGAATGTTCTTTAAACACTACGCGAAGCAGGTGCAAGAACTTAAACGCTTCGTGGTAGCTGCAGGTAGTGTGTTAAAACCTGCTGTTTAGTGCTGCGATGAACAGTGAGTTATATGGGACTCTAACTCTAAGGGTGTCTGTGTTGACCCTAGTGCGCAACATATTGAAAATAGTGTCACCGAATGACACTACGGACTGTTCTAATTATACTAAGGTGAAGTCATATAGAGTAAACACTTGTGCCACGTGTTTCAAACATGAAGTGTATATAAGACATTCTAGAAAGACTTTATAATTCCTATGGAATTAACGTGTGTGATGGCAAGTTTTCCTTTTCAGATACCACAACTATTTGTATTAATGTCCCAAGTCTATGTAACTGATTTACATTCCATTACAATTTACATTTTTTACTTTTATGTATGCTAATTCTTATTTATGCCCAAATAAACGAATTTGCTGTCTTCGTGCGTCCTATTTGGCCCTAATATTGAAATAGAATATTGTTTGAGTTTTAATACCCCTCTATACTGTATAAAACTAACTGAACAATGAAATTCTATTCTTCCACCACTTAAACAAACTCATCTAGACTAAGGTAATTTGTTCCAACACGTTAAACTTACCTTACCTTCTACCTTGCTCTGGGACCGGTGGGTACTTCTTGATGCTGGGTGTTTCATTTATCAAGCAACTTCGAGACTTTCCATAAGTCCAATAGGACTCATCCCTGCTGGGGGGCAGGAAGCGGTAACATAGTACATGCTCAACTGAGGTGACATATACCGGTAATGTCACAAGGTCTCTTGGGTCATTAGACCAAAGGAATATTGTCTAGAAGTCGAAGGCACTACTGAAGGGAAAAAATCCATGATACATTAATTCTCTGGTACATCTCCATCAGGACGACATGGCCTGAGCCCAAAAAACGGATTTTGAGCGAAGCGAAAAATCTATCTTTGGGTGAGATAGCCATGTCGTCCTGATGGACCCGCCCTTTTCTCTATTAGGCCTTGGCAGGCTCCCTCCCTATCTTACTGTATCATGGGGGCTGGCCTTGACGCCAAAAGGAATGGAGTTCGCGGCGGTGATGACGTCAGCCAAGGTGGCAGCCAAGATGGCGTCACTTATGACGTCATCCGAGTACCAATAACAGTAGCGGAGGAGGAGAACTTTGTAACGGCTCCTCCCATATCTTGTCACCAACTTCACCCTCGAAGCGTAAACGCTATGTGGGGTGCAGATAGCTATGTGGCGTGTCAAGAATACGTCCCGTTATTATACGATATCCTAAAGGGAAACCTTAAGGGTACTCGCGCCAGAAGTTAGAATTCTGTGAAACCTTTAGTTTAATTCTCTGGGAATATCACTGTTGTCATATATACCCTTAGGAAGCTACGAAAGGAACCTTCCATCAGGACGACATGGCTATCTCACCCAAAATCAGATTTTTCGCTTCGCTCAAAATCCGTTAAATAGCTTTCATAATTAAATTATTAATGCTATTCTAACCGGGAATGTCGTTCTACTAACTAAATATCACATGCCTAACGAACGACAGCGCCCATGGCGCCTCCGGTAACAGGCCTAGCTCCTAATCACAATAAATTACTCTAATTTCACTGTGAGACAGGAGCTAAATTACACATATTGTAAAGAATCAATACTCAACTTTCCAGAGGCAAAAGAAGCTGGAGATTGCATAATAATCCTTGAAAATCGATCGAAAATGTCAGAACAACAGGGAACAACACCGTGAGAAATCACTACAGAATTAGGAATGTCCGGCATCTTAGATATGGCGCTGTTGTGATACTCAATAGTAGTATGGGAACTAGGGTATCCTTGATACGGCTCCCCTTCTAATTCTGCCACTTTCCTCCTAGAAGCGTAAACGCTATTCGGGGTGCAGATTGCTATGTGGCGTGTCAAGAATACGTCCCCTGATATTATGCGATATCCTTGAGAGAAATTTAGGATATTCGCGCCAGGAGTTAGAATTCTGGAGACCTAAAGGTAAATTCTCTGGGAATATCACTGTAGTCAAATATCCCTAGGAAGCTACTCTTAGGAACCTTCCATCAGGACGACATGGCTTGAGCACAAAAATAATATTATTAATATTTTTGCATTTTTATTGCTTATAGCTTAGGATAGACAAGCTAGAAAAGAATTAGGAAAGACACATACATGTGTTTCCTGTCCAGCCAATTGCTGTGACCTCCCTCAAATTTAAAGCCTAGGGTTATCCTATTCAGGAAGCCCATTGGAAGAGTTCTACCCTGTAAGGATAGATAAGTGTAACTTAACACTGACTTCCCAAAGGTTTAATAATGAGGGTCATTTGTAACTGATCATCTATCAGTAAATGGAAAGAAATCTTCCTTTCCTTATATAGTATGGTCTCAACAATAGACTGTGCATGGACACACAGGGTATGTTGGAAAATTAACTACTGTATACTTTACACTATAGTTTTCTGTTTGCAGTATGATCTATACTGCAAATATACTGGCCACTGTATAGACATATACTGTAGTTCTAGCCGGCATGTTGCCAGCAAGGTTAGCACCGGGGGCACAGTTCAGCCGGCAATGCGGTGGCCGGCAGCTCACCAACTGCCGGCGGCCTGCTAGTTGCTGGTGGCTTGCCGGCTGCAAGGGGGTCAACGGTTGCCGGCGCACTAGTCCAGCTGGCGTCTTGCCGGTCAGGGTAGTGGAGGGCAGCATCAACCCGACCAGGGGCCGGCCAAGTCAGTTGTGCCGGCAGTTCGTTGGCTGCCGGCGGCTTGCCGGCTGCAAGTGCACTAGTCCAGCCGGTGCCTTGCCAGCTAGGGTAGTGGCGGGCAGCATTAACCCGGCCAGCAGCTGCTGGCTAGGTTTGTACTCGGTGGCACTAGCCGATAGGGAGAAAGCAAGGAGTGAAGGGTGATGTAAGAGCTCAGTCTTACTACCTTCCTCCAGAATGAGGGTTCAAATGGAAGGGGAGAATATATCATTCAGGCTTCCACCCACCCACAAACCATTGCCGGTCTCTGCCGGCTACAGGTCTGTGAATGGCAGTCCAAGAGAGGACTGAAGAACACTCAACAGTAAAGGGATCTCCTGCCGGCAGCAGGCACAACTTTCCCGGAGCCTTGCGTCCATAAGGGAAAGATGAGCGACTAGCTACTACAAGCAAAAGCCCCGACTGGCCCCATAACCTGCCGGCAAGCGGTGAGATTGTAGGACAACGGCCAAAGGGTTGCGATGGCTAGGGCATCACTAAAGGACAGAGGGGGGGGGAAGGGTCCTGTATGAGGTATGGAAGGAGCCGACAGGGTTGCCAGTCCATCCACGCCTTTAAGAAACTCTGTTTCGGTATCGGCGCCATCCTAGGCGGCAGGAGAATATCTATTCTGCAGCCTAGGGTCTGCCAACACAGTTAATGAGCTGGCAGCAAGCTTGCCGCCTCCTCTTAACAAAGAGAAACAGAGTTCCAGTGCCGGTGCCATCCTAGGCGGCAGAAGAATGTCTATTCTTCAGCCTAGGGTCTGCGAGCACAGGACTTGTCTACTAGACCGCAGGGAAAAGGTGGCAATATCATATAACCCCTTCAGGTGCAATCTAGGGAGGTCTAGCCTCCTATGTTGGCAGCATAGTCCGACAGGGGAATGACTATTAACCCTGCTGGCCAGCTGCCGGCACAAGACTATATACTCTGAGGTTCTGACCGAAACCCAAAACCTGCTATCTGCGGCTAAGGGAAGGGACAGAAAACCCTAGCCTAGTCCTGTCTGAATGACAACTCGAGGCACGACCAACTAGGGTTGTAGCCTAAGGCTACACTCAGAGGGAAGGAGGGATTACCCTTAAATCTCCAATGGAGACGAGTATCGCTTTATATAATAATTCTAGGAGATATCTATCTCCACCTGAATTGATAAAACGATACACGAGGGTAACCGGGGAACATGTATGAAAGTATACTAAAGCCACTAGGCTAGTATCCTAGTGGCAGCAAGAATCGACTACCTTAATCACCGAAACTCTCTCGTATACTATCTTAGAAGAGGAAAATTTATAATTTATATGCAATCAATGTATCTTTCATTTATAAATTGCCTAAATAGCTTCATTTAAATTTAATAACACTAGGAATGTCTATTATACCATGAATGAAAGTAAACTAAAACGCCTAGGCTAGGAAGCCTAGCGTAAGCAAGGTTCGGTTACCTAAATAGCCGAAATTATTACGAATACAATCGGCATAATATAATTAACTCCTAGCAATCAAGACTGAATAGCTATAGTTATTCATGCTATTTATACTGGGAAAGTCGTTCTGGCTAACTAAATAACTCACGCGTTACGAACGACAGCGTCCATGACGCCTCCGGTTCGGGCAGCAGCTCTTCCACTTAATTTAACCTAATTTCACTGTGAGGCAAGAGCTAAAATTTATACAATGTAAAGATCAAATGCTTAACTTTCCAGAGGTAGAAGAGGCTGGAGATTGCATGTTAAATCCAATGAGATAAGCGAAAACACGAGAACGAACAGGAAAATCACCGAGCTAGTAGCGCTACGCTTAAAGGAATAAACATGGCAGCGACGATGGCGCCATCTAGATACTCAAGGTAGTAACGGAGGAAGGGTACCTTGATAACGGCTCCCCTTCTATTTTTGCCACTTTCCCCCTCAAAGCGAAAACGCTGTGGGGTGAAGATTGCTATGTGTCGTATCAAGATATACGTCCCCTGATATTATGCGATATCCTTGAGAGAAATTTTAAGGATATTCGCGCCAGGAGTTAGAATTCTGGAGACCTAAAGGTAATATCTGGGAATATCACTGTAGTCAAATATACCCTAGGAAGCTACTTAAAGGAGCCTTCCATCAGGACGACATGGCCTGAGCCCAAAAATAACCAGCAAAATCAACATACATAACATAATGTTAACATAATGTTAATAAATGCAATGAGAAACATGTTCTACAATCAAAGTCCAGAAAATGTTTTTTTCACCTGAAAGGGAAAATGTGTTAGAGGCACTGAAAAATTGTATTTTTATTTTAAAATAAATTTTTAAATATACTTACCTGGTAGTTACATATATATAGCTTAATCCCGCCGATTCGTCGCGCGCACGGCAGAAATTCAAAATTCGCGGCAATCGCCGACAGGAGAGCAGGTGGTCATAGCTGTGCGCCCTCTAACCAGGTACCTGGAACCATTCCCATAAGTCCTCAGGAATTCCATGCCCCTGTTTTCAGAGGGGAGGAGAGAGGAACCTTTTATATATGTAACTATCAGGTAAGTATATTTAAAAATTTATTTTAAAATGAAAATACCATTTTTAAATATGTAACTTCCCTGGTAGTTACATACATATAGCTGATTGACACCATTGGTGGTGGGTTAGAAAACCGCAACCCCGTCGGGAATTCGTATAATTATTAATCGCTACAAATTAGCTGTACCAGTAATCTGGTTCTTGCCTGATAAGGAAGCTGGCTTCATAGTTATCCTGCCTCATTTGCTGGCATTCCTTGAGAGACCCAGCGATCCGCCCAGGGGGCTGTAAAAGTCTCTGTGGGGCTGCCATGGCCAATGATCCTGACCACCTGACTCAAAAATACACAAAAAACACACACCATAAAAACTAACTTTGACTTGCATCCCAGACTGTGGAAGGCTGCAACAACCTTCACAGACAACCTGTAATACCTAGTTCAAGAAGAAAAGGCAAGGGTATATAATAAAAGGTTATAGGGTAGAGGCAGTAGTACATTCTCCAACACCGACGCCGGAGGCAACATACGGACCTAGGGAACAACAATCTTCATATTGGGTCTGTACTTCTTTAAGGTAACAATCTGCGAAGATTGACTTACTTCGTCAGAATGTCACCTCCAAAATTGACTTCATCGACTTATTGTGTCTATACGCCATAGAAGTCGCCACAGCTCTTACCTCATGTGGGTTGACCTTAAGGATTGGAAAGCTTTTCTCCTCACAGTTCTGGTGAGCTTCCCTCATTAAATCCTTAATAAAAAAAAAGCCAAAACATTCTTTGATAAAGGTAGAGAAGGCTTTTTTACCGAGCACCAGAGGTTATCTGCTTGCCCTCTCAGGTTTTTGGTCACCTGCAGATAAAATTTTAGAGCTCTCACAGGACAAAGGCCTCTCTCCTTTTTCCATCCTACTAAGTGAGATAACCCTGGAATGGTAAAGGATCTGGGCCATGGTCGCGAAGGATTCTCGTTCTTGGCGAGAAAACCTAGCTGTAGAGAGCAAATTGCATTATCTCCATTGAAGCCCACCTTTTTGCTAATGGCTTGCAACTCTCCTATTCTCTTGGCTGTAGCCAACGCAACCAGGAATAGGGTCTTTTTAGTGAGATCCTTCCATGAAGCCTTGTCAAGCGGTTCAAACCTGCTCGAGGTCAAAAACGCCAGGACTACATCCAGGTTCCAAGAGGGGGTTGGGTTGTCCTTCCTCTTAGCAGTCTCAAAAGAACTAATGAGGTCCGAGAGATCCTTGTCTCCTGACACGTCAATATGTCTGTGACGGAAGACGGAGGCTAGCATGCTGCGGTATCCCTTGATGGTCGATACTGCCAGCTTTTCTTTCGTTTGTAAATGCAACAGAAAACCTGCCAGTTGAGTTAGGTACTGGTAGAGGAAAAGTTGTTAATCCTGCACCATTCTATAAACACGTCCCACTTATATTGGTATACCTTAATTGTGGATGTGCTCCTAGCTCTCGCGATAGCTCTTGCAGCTTCCCTTGAAAAGCCCTTCGCTCTTGCCAGCTTTTCGATAGTCGAAAGGCAGTTAGATTGAGAGCGAAGAGATTTTGATGGTACCTCTCTATGTTTGGCTGTCTGAGTAGATCGTTCCGACATGGTAACGCTCTAGGGGTGTCTACCAGCCACTCCATCACTTCTGCAATCCAAGGCCTCATGGGCCAAAACGGAGCTATCAGGGTCATGCGGGCGTTGTTCGACTCTCTGAACTTTTTCAAGACTGTCTAGGATTTTGAATGGGGGAAAAGCGTACACGTCTAGTCCTTCCCACTCCATGAGAAAGGCGTCCACTGCCACTGCTTCCTGGTCTGGGACTGGAGAGCAATAAACTGGTAACCTCTTTGTTTTCTGGGTCGCGAAGAGGTCTATTGAGGGTTCTCCCCACAGAATCCAAAGGCTGCTGCACACCTTCTGATGTAGGGTCCACTCTGTTGTGAGAACTTGTCTTCCTCTGCTGAGAAGATCCTCCCTGACATTCTTCTCCCTCTCTATAAAGCATGTTATCAGAATTATATTCCTCGCTTTCGCCTACAGAAGGAGATCTTTGGCTGCCTCGTAAAGGGAATCTGAACGAGTACCTCCCTGTTTCCTGATGTAGGCCAACGCTGTGGTTTTGTCTGTGTTGACCTGAACTAACTTGCCCTGGACTTCCTTCTGGAAGTGCATTAGTGCTAGATGAATGGCCACTAGCTCCTTGACGTTTAGATGCCATTCCTTCTAAAAATCTTTCCAAAGACCCGAGATCTCGCCACTCTCCAGTGTTGCACCCCACCACATGTCTGATCCGTCTGAATACAACACTAGGTCGGGGTTCTTCTGTTGAAGTTCGAGGCCTTCTAGGAGTTTGTTGGGATCGGTCCACCAACTCAACTGATTCCCGGTTCCCAGAGGAATCGGAATCCACGTCTCTAAGCTTTGGTCTCTTGTCCAATATCTTGAAAGATGGAATTGCAGTGGACGTAAATGAAGTCTTCCCAGGGATACGAATTGCTCGATCGAGGAGAGGGTACCCAGCTTACAAACTTGTTCAGAGGACTTACGTCCAGAACAGGTCTCCACCCCCCCCCCCCCTCGAGTTCTTTGGAACTAGAAAATCTGTTGTAAAATCCCTCCGAAGAGGGGTCCTCTACTACTTCTATCACTGCTTTTGAGAGCATCTGGTTGACCTGCTCTTGAAGAGCTGCTGCCTTGCTCCCCGTGTATGTCGCTGTCAACTCTAAGGGCTCTGACAAAAGAGGAGTCCTTCTTAGGAAGGGGATCTTGTAACCCTCATTCAAGACATCAACTGTCCAGTCGTCCACTCCCCTTTGGCTCCACTCTTGCCAATAGTGGGATAACCTGGCTCCCACTCATGTCTGGAGGTTGTAGAGCTCACTTTCTTGTTTTTGGTTGCTGCTTTGTATATTTCCGAGGTTGTCCTCCAGCAGTAATTCTCTGATTTCCTCTTGAAAGGGCCCTCCCACAAAAGGGCTGGTGCATGGGAGGAGCTTCCTTCTGCTTTCTGGCTAAAAAGTTAGCCGGGAGGACTTTCTTGGCAGTCCTGGTAATAAGGTCTTGCGTTGCTTGTTGTGCAAGAGCTGCCGACAAGTCCTTCACTACATCAGAAGGGAAGAGATGATTACTTAAAGGAGCATACAATAGTTCTGATTTCTGAGCGAGTCAATCCTGACGACAGGAAAGAACACAGCATAGATCTCTTCTTAATAACTCCTGCCGTGAAAAGGGCGGAGAGATCGACGGTCCCATCCCTCACGGCTTTATCGAAACAGGCAATAAGGTGCATCTGTGCCTTGTTCTTTTCGTCTGTGACTTCTGCGAGGGCTCCGAGAGTCCAGTCCATCAAGCTGAAGACCTCGATAGTTCTGAAGACGCCCTTCAGCAAGTGATCCAACTCCGACGTGGACCACATCACCTTAGCCTTAGTCATGGGTGATCTACAAGAGGCATCAACTAGTCTGGAGAAGTCCCCCTAGGAGGAGGCAGGAACTCCCAAACCAAGAACCTCCCCCGTCTCATACCACACACTGGATCTGGAAGCCAATCTTGTTGGGGGAAAAGAAAAGGTAATCCTTCCTTGATCCTTTCTCTTGAGAATCCACTCGTTCAGAGTCGAGAAAGCTCTCTTGACCGATCTGGCTAGCACAGTTTTCTTGAAAGAGGAAGGTTTCTGGGGTGTACCCTTTAAAAACTGCGAGGGCGGGCTCCGAGGTACAGCCTGTGTAAAGTCCTCCGTATATAAGTCCGCTAGAATTGCCAGTAATCTCTTAAGATCTGCTGCATGAAGCGTTTCCTGCGTTTCCCCCTCTAAGATCTCCTCTAAAGGGTTAGCGATCTCCGATGCAGAATGAGTGGGAGGAACACACGCCTTGTCTTGTATATTCTCGTCTTGCATGCGTCCAGCATGCTGCGATGGAGCGTCATGCATGTGTCCAGTTTGCAGCGAGGAAGCGTCATGCTTGCGTGCGTCCTGCAAGTGTTCAGCATGTTGCGAGGGAGAGTCATGCTTGCGTGCGTCCAGCATGCTGCGAAGAAGCGTCAACTATGCGTCCAGCATGCTGCGGGGAAATGTCCTGCTCGCATGCGTCCAGCATGTGTCCAGCATGCCGCGAGGGAGCGTCAACTATGCGTCCAGCCTGCTACATGCGTCTAGCATGCCGCGAGGGAGCGTCAAGATCCTTGCCGCCTCCCGTAACGCGTCCAGATCGCTGCGAGGAAGCGTCGATGAGCGCTGCAGTTTGCTGCGAGACTGCGTCTTGCTGGATGTTCGCGTCTCGCTCTGATCTTATTTCTTTCCTAGGCCTGTTGATGTCCTTAGGTTCCTTCTTGCAAGCTTCCTCTGTTTGCGACTTATAAACATCAAACAGGGACGTAATTGACCGTTGAAGCTCTGATAGAGAAGCTGCTTGCGGCGCGTTCTGCATGCATCCAGTCTGCTGTGAGGGAGCGTCACGATTTCTGTCGCTTCCTGAACTGCGCCCCAATCGCTGCAAAGCAGCGTCTAAAGTTTCGGAAACCTTTGCTGGGGTCTTCTGGCCAAGAGGAAGAGAAGTCCCTTGCGACATCTCCCAATCTGGGGGAGGGTGAGAAGCGTGAACCGATGTAAAGTGCACATCTTCTTCCTCCGACGAACTATGCGTCCTACACAACTGCTTAGGCGCGGACACGTAGTCTTCCTCCGACAGGAAGATTTCCGGAGAGCTCCAATTGCTGCACGATGGTTGCTGGAACTTAACAGGGGACCTATGTATCTTGAGAGGTCTCGATAGAAGAGGTTGACGCCAACTGTGTCTAGGTCTTGCGTCCTTCGACAAAGACGAACACTTCCACATCTCGCCTTTCCTGCGGGGAGGGGGAGCGTCCTGGGATGCGTCAACAGGATCGCACGAGGGGACGTCCGTTCGCTGTTCAACGTCTCTCACCTCCTTTAGCCTGTCAACTTTCCTTCTCCCAGGGGTTGGGGAGCATGGAAGAGGTCCAAGGCTAGGAGCATGACAGACACGAACGGACGCACCCTCCACTGCACTATCACTATTCCCGAACTTGCGTTGTAAACCACGCAATGCCCCCCACATCACTTCCTTATCCGAAGTAAGGGATTGCACTTTCACTCCCAAGGCTGACATTGCAGCCATACCATCCTTCAAAAAAGGCTCACTTATCTCCGACACTATAGGGGGGGTCTGATACTACAGCCTTAGGATTAGGATCAGGAATATTAGTTTTATGCAAATTAGGAAGGACTTGACTATCCGAAGACCTATTAGAAAGAACACTTGACGATCTAGCTCTCCTAAGTCTGTCCTTTTCCAATCGCCTAACATAGCGATAATACTCTTTCCACTCTTTATTAGATAAAATATTACATTCATTGCATCTGTCATTAACAGAACACTCATGCCCTCTGCAACTTCTACATATTGAGTGGGGATCAAGCGTAGCCTTTGGAAGCCGAGCCTTGCACCCCTTGACACACCTTCTAATCACAGAGTCAGCCATTTTGAAAACTAGAAAAAATAGTTAACTAACTGTCCAGGTCGAAAAAACCAACGAAGTCTATCTTAACCGAGTGAAAAGTCAAAAGGGAAAATCCAAAAATCAGCGAAAGTCATCAACAAAACATCTAACAATGGGTACTTCACCAAATTTGTATACAAAGCAAACCCAAAACGTAGCGAATTTCTGACGTGTTGCTGGAACGACGGCAGGGAATTTCTGGTTCCAGGTACCTGGTTAGAGGGCGCACAGGTATGACCACCTGCTCACCTGTCGGCGATTGCAGCGAATTTTTAATTTCTGCCGTGTGCGCGACGAATCGGCAGGATTAATCTATATATATGTAACTACCAGGGAAGTTACATATTTAAGATTGAAAATTTATTTTCTGGGCTCCGACCCGTGCCGCCCAGTGAAATGCTCCTTTGACATCATTTCTAAGGTAAAAACTGCTATGAATTTACCAGAGAAAAATTTGTATAGGAATGCTAGGTTGAACCCAGCTCGCTCACCTTAATAAGGTGTCGGTATACTACTGGGGCGTTGAATAAATCACAACCAGAGGCATCGCACCATTTAGATATCTCCTGTCAACATCCCCGAACAGCGAGGTGCCGTTCAACATCCTACTACTACTAGCAATCCCACGCCAGTGACAACACTCCTCACTCCTCACTCCTCTCCTTTTTCATAGCACCGCTATTTAATCCTCCTCTCTCTCTCTCTCTCGTTCGTTCTTAACGATTTTCAATAAGTCCTCCATACTGATTGTTTCTCGTTATGAACCTTATGGATATCCACGGTTCACACACCGTATTAATTTTATATTGTCCTGTTTTTATGATAACAGTTATTACATATACGTGTGCGTATTTTCGGTAGGTTGGCATGCCTGATCGCCTTCGGCGTTCTATTTCACATATTATTACTTGGATTATTTACGTTCGCACGCCACGGACTTGCTTATCATTTTAACGTCATTCGTTTGCTTGCATTAGCTCGAGGGGCTTTCATGAGTCAGATATTAGATATTAGTTTTCATTTTGGTAGCACTTCACTGACCCTATGTTATGTTGGTAGCCCTGCCTACTCTCAGCGCCGTCAGGCTTGATTTTCTCCTGCCTCATGTTCGCTTCCTCGTTTGTTTTACGATTGATGTTTAGCTAATTTTATAATTATTATCATCCAGCATGCCTTCCTATCTTATTTTACCATGCGTTATGTTTATTATAGTGTTATTAGTCCTTCCTCGTGATCATATCAATCGTGGGTCTGGCAGGTTGGTATACCTGCTATCGCCCCACTCCTAGCCTCTTCCCGCCGATACCCCACCCCAGGATTCCCTCCCTCTCTCTCTCCCAATCGAGTTTGAGTCACTTTATAGCGCTATGTACCCCTCCCGGGGGCATCCGCTTTGCACGAGCGGTTCCCGTTGATCTGTGAGGCATACTATTATTATACATTAACGTACATTACTTACTCTTACCACTACTCTACCCGGTCGTAGTCGTTTTCTTTCCGTCGCTCGTTTGGCCAACGATCGGCGGGAAGTTTTCGGCTCGGTCCGTGGTACCTTGTTATGTTATATTATTTATTTAGTTTTGTACGTGCTACTTCCCCGGTCCCGCACGTCACAGACCCGTTAAAGATCCCTTTCCCCCTCTAGTGTCACGCACCTCACGGACCTTATATAGATATATATATATATTAAGATTTCATTACGGGATCCCCGGAAGTAGCTTTTATACATTACCATCCGGTCGAGTTGTTTAGTTGCGCCTCCGGAGCCAACGTTACTCATTCTTACTTGGATTAACTTTATATTAGTCACATATATATATTGTATATACGATCCTTGTGCTCGACCTTCCCTTCCCTCTTTTGATATGATCACTGTTACGGTCTGACTTGTTTTCAATTCCTTTTACAATCAAAATAGTTATTTTGATATTGATATTTAAGCACTCCGGTCCCCCCGGGTCCCGATTTGCTTACATTCAATATACTTTATGGCTATATATGAAAGATTTATATCATGATATTGACATTTATATATGTAGATATTTAAACTCCGGGCCCTCCGGGCCCCTAATTTGCTTTCATTTAAGATACTCATGTATCTTATCCCTATTTGCTTTCATTCAGGACTCCTGATGTATATATATATATATATATATATATATATATATATATATATATATATATATATATATATATATATATATATATAAAACATTTTTATTATCAGGATTCCTGATGAATATATATAAAGCATTTTTATCATGATAGTGATATATATAATTTGCTTTCCTTCAGGATTCCTAATGTATATATAGAAAACATTTTTATCATGATATTGATATATAAATCTTTTATCATGATCTTGATATCATTCAAGCACCCGGAGCCCCTGAGCCCCTATTTGCTTTCATTCAGAACTCCTGATGTATATATAAATAAAACATTTTTATCATCAAGATTCCTGATGAATATATATAAAACATTTTCCCATGATAGTGACATATATAATTTGCTTTCATTCAGGACTCCTGATTTATATATATATAAAACATTCAGGATTGCTGATGAATATATATAAAACATTTTTATCATGATAGAGATACAGTATATATATATATATACTTTAAGCACCGGGGCCTCCAGGCCCCTAATTTGCTTTCCTTTGAGATACTCATGTATCTTTTATTTTACAGACTGTATGCTGTGCAATGACGGCATGTGCCGCTGTCATCTATCAACCCTACGGCCATGACATGTGTCATTCACACGCCCACTGTTCTGTCCGAGTGGATGACTTAGCTGTATGGCATCCAGGCAATTGTGTAGTCTGCTACACAATGACCTCCACTCTAACATCTGACTCGGTGAGTGCATTTTCATTGATACAGACTTGTAGGGAGTTACAATTAATTTCTAATATTAATTTTAAGGCCACTAGTCCTCTGGACTTCCCGCATGCCTTTCACTTGGTGTCTACGAAGTCCTTGGACTTCTTCACTTTTCTTTGGCACAAATATCCCTCGCTAATAGTCTGTTCTCTTTCAGTGCTCCCAACTTGAGAAAGATACAGCTCGGGCTACCCTCAAGATCTGGATTGACGGGTTCACCCGCAACGTGAAGGCCACACAGCCTTATATCCTCTCTGAGAATTGGTGTTCCCGTCTCTACCCCCATGCTAAAACTTCACCTGCAGTCCCCAAAGAATTGGCGGATCCTTTCATCGAGAGGTTCGAATCCCTTCTTCCGGCCCCGGACCAGGAAGAGACGGGTGGCACCCTAACTGAGGACGTCTCTACCCTCAACCTCGATGTGGAACCCATGGCTCTTGACGATCCCGACGCAGGTAGGGACGTAGGTGAGTCAGGTGGTTCCCGGGCTAAGATTCCTATCCCTTGCCCGGCTTTCTCTTCTCCTTCAGAACACTCTTCTTTTCGAGGTTTTCCAGGGACAACCGGGACTGGTCTCAGTCCCCGGCCTGTTATCCCCAAGGTGAAGGCTCATCGTAAGAATTTATATACAACCCACAAGTCTTCCAAAGACCACAGGTCTTCGAAATCATCAGCTTCGAAGGCTAAATCTTCCTCCACCAGAGTGTCTCAAGACCCAATTGCTGTGCCTTCAACCTCTCACGGAGTAGTCTCCGTTCCGGCACCTGTTTCCCCCCCGGCGGAATCATCTGACCCGGTGGATTTTTCCGAGAAGATGTTTGCTCGTTTTGAGTCGATACTATCGTCTCATACGCGACAATCACAAGAGAGAATAGCTTCTATGGAGAGCCTAGTTCAGGGACTCAAGCGCTCGGGGCTGCCACCGCCACAACAGCAATACCCCGTCCCCGCCGACTCCAAGTTTCCTCCTTTCAATAAGAATAACCTTTGGAGGTTGGCATTGCATGCCCCCTTCTCGGAGGGTATGTTGTCAATCGGAGATTTCGGTACCCAGCCTCTTGCGGATTATGAATTCTACCCGCCGGGTCTTGAATTCCCCTCCCCGGGCTACGCTCGCCTCAAGGAAGAGGCTCTGATTCGATTGGATAAGGTCCCAAAGGAAACTGTTAATTTTCCTAAAGAACAGGCACAGTCTGTCTTGGTCCGCGTGTTCAAGAGTGGGATTGCTTGAACACAATGATTACGGCCTACAAAAGTTCATATACTATGTTTGTGGCCGACGACCAGACCCCTACCCCATGTGCGACCAAGATCATAGCGACGGTCTTTCAGGCTATCAAGGAAGAGAAGCCTTTACCTCACCTCAGGGAGACCGACTTACCCTCCCTTCTCTTTCCGGGAGACGGTGAATGTTGGCGGAACGCCCCAGCTACCTTCTCGGTAGGTAAGTTGAGCCCGGACTGTTCCTCGACGCAGTTCAGCGAACGGCTTCCCAAACTCCCGGAGTCTCTCATTAAATTGGAATATGAGTCGAGGTGTAGATTCAGCAGATCCCTTAATTCAGTTGCCCTTTCTGAATTGACTGTCGCCACTTACACCGAGGAGGACCTCCTTAAGGCCCTCACTAAGTCGCTTTTGCAAAACTTTATGGCTGACGCCTATGATTTTGCAAATGCCAGGACCCATTGTCGACGACACGTTCTATCCGAAGCCACGATTAGGGACGAACCTAATAGGCTCATCAAAGCTCCAGTCTGGGGCCCAGATCTTTTCCCAGGGGACTTAGTTAACTCGGTCCTTAGCGAGGCAGCTAGAACCAACCAAAACCTCAAGGTTAGGTGGGGCCTGGTTTCAAAGAGGAGATATGAGCCTCCTAGTACCCCAATTCGCGGTAGGAAGAGATTGAGGCCCTTCCAATCTTCCCAATTCAGGCAACCTCTGCAAGTAGTTCAACCGGTCTCAGTCCACGGAAGAACTACGTTCCTTCACAAGAGATCTGCTACTAATGAATACAACCCAAAGTTTACGTCACTCAAGATGTCACGGACGCTTGTTCAGCGTGCCAAAGAAAGACTCAGACAAACGAAGAGTAATCCGGGGCCTGTCTCGTTTAAGTTCCTTCACTCGTTGCGACAAATCCCATATGCTTACCGTCTCGCAGGTGTGGACCTTACTTCCCCATGGGGCCGTCACCACCTCCATCGATCTTCCAGATCCCTATTATCACGTTCCAATAGCAAGGCATTTTCGTCTTTTTCTGGGCTTCAAGCTAGGCAAATAAGCCCATGCATTCAAAGTGATGCTATTGGGGCTCAACATACCACCCAGAATCTTCACCAAACTAGCAGAGACAGTAATTCAAGAGCTTCAGACTCAGGGGATACAGGTAGTAGCCTATCTAGACGATTAGCTAATCTGGTCAGACAATGCCCAGATTTCCCGCGTAGCAACGAACAAAGTCCTCACCTTCCTTCGGCAACTGGGATTCCAAGTCAACCTCGAGAAATCCCGCCGGGTCCCACAGACCAAGTTTCAATGGCTGGGACTATAAGGGGACCTGTTCTCCCATACGCTGTGTTTCCCCAAGCCGAAAGGAAGGTGATAGCGAGGAATACAAAACAATTTTTCAAGGGAAAGTTGACCTTCCAAAGGAGCCGAGAGTGGATACTAGGTTCCTTACCGTTCGCCTCCGTGACAGACGTCGTCCTGAGGTCCAAACTCAAGGACATAAACAGAGTGTGGCGCTCCAGAGCAACCACAATACGCCGAGACAGACGTGCTCGCCTTTCCCCAACCCTGAGAAAAAGTCTGCAGACTTGTACGAAGATCAAGAATCTTTCCAAGTCGGTTCCTTTACAACACAAGAAAGTCCAAGGATTATGGTCACCGGTCTTACAACAAATGCACGTCAACGTCCTAGAGGCCATGGCAGTCTTCCTCACTTTAAAACGTCTCAATCCAGCCAGGAATCTCCATATCAGACTGGTTCTCGACAGTGCAGTCATAGTACACTGCCTCAACAGAGAAGACTCCAAATCACCCCGAATAAACCACATCGTGTTGAAGTTTTTCTCCATGGCGGCAATGCACAAGTGGCACCTGTCAGCAGTCCATCTAGCAGGAGTCCGGAATGTGGTAGAGGACTTACTTTCCCGGACAACCCCGCTAGAGTCGGAATGGTCACTAGACAATCGATCTTTCCAGTGGATGATATCTCAAGTCCCGGGTCTCCAGGTGGATCTGTTTGCGACGGAATCCAATCGCAAAATAGATTGTTACGTAGCCCCCAACCTGGACCCTCAGGATTATACCACGGACTCTATGATTCTAGATTGGAATACCTGGAAGACGATTTATCTGTTTCCTCCGGTGAACCTCCTGCTGAAAGTTCTGCACTAACTTAGATCCTTCAAAGGTCAAGTGGCTCTCGTAGCCCCCAACTGGCCCAAGAGCAATTGGTTCCCCTTGTTGCTAGAACCAAGTCTCCGCCCTCGGCGGATTCCCAGTCCGGTGTTAACAAAGACAGTGCAAACTCGCAATGTGTTCGCTTCCTCAAGGATTCTGAATGCCCTAACTTTATGGTCTTCATGAAGTTCGCAGCCCTACGGGATGCAAACATCGATCCTTTGAATACTATTTTCCTGGAATCTGACAAAAGGGAATCTACTCTCCGTCAATATGACTCGGCTGTCAAGAAATTAGCTAAGTTCTTGAAAGATTCCCAAGTTGAGAAAATGACGATGAACCTAACTGTGACATTCTTCAGAACTCTCTTCGAATCTGGCCTGGCAGCTAATACCATTACTATAATCAAGTCAGCCTTAAAAAAGATCTTCCATATTGGTTTTGACATTGATCTAACGGATTCATATTTCTCATCCATTCCGAGAGCTTGTGCCAGACTAAAACCTTCAACTCGCCCTAGCGCAGTTTCCTGGTTTTTGAACGATGTTCTTAAGCTAGCCTCTGACACCTCAAATGAATCCTGTAACTATATGGCACTGTTAAGAAAGTCACTTTTTCTTTTGAGCCTAGCCTCTGGCTCTAGAATCTCAGAATTGTCAGCCTTATCTAGAGACCCTGGTCATATAGAGTTTCTCTCTTCGGGTGAGGTTCTTCTCTCTCCTAACAAAGTTTTCCTGGCTAAAAATGAAGACCCCCAAAACAGGTGGTCTCCCTGGAAGATTGTTCCAATTCCTCGGGATCCATCCCTGTGTCCAGTTACCACCCTGAAAGCCTACTTAGGTAGAACTTCCACTACAACCACAGGGCCCTTATTTATTAGAGAACACGGAGGAATTATTACCCTTAAGGGAATTAGACAACAAATTCTTTATTTTATTAAACAAGCTAATCCTGCATCCTTCCCACATGTCCGTGATATTAGAGCTGAGGCTACCTCAATTAATTTTTCCACCATATGAAATTTGATGAGCTCTCAAAATATACGGGTTGGAAGTCCCCTAAAGTTTTCAAGCGCCACTACCTAAAACCTTTAGAAGCTCTTAGATTTGCCACAGTAGCTGCAGGGAATATAGTTCCTCCTGAAGGTACTGAGTCCTAATCACAACGTCTTGCTCTGTCCTCTTTCCCTCCTGCCTGGCTTACCTGTTGTTCCTACCTGTTTTGTTACTATACACCCTTATGGTGTATTATTTTATTATTCAATTGTTCAATTTCACGAATTGTTTTCCTTACACTTGTTCTTAATCCCCGAGCTGATTTTATTTTGCCTTTTTGATTACCAAGCTGGCTTCCCACTATTCATATCTGTTGAATTCTACCTACGGGTTTCATTTTTGATTGTTTACCATGTCTATTTATCACTGTCATATACATGTTTATCTATTTTTACGGGTTTCCACATCCCTCTTTTTTTATATTAAACTCATCAGCTCTGTTAATTTGTGTTATTCCCTCTTCAGGTAGTTAGCCATATTGGGTCCCCATTCTCTGGTACGATTTCACTGGGCGGCACGGGTCGGAGCCCAGAAAAGGGATTTTGACGAAGAAAAATCTATTTCTGGGCGAGAGACCCGTTCCGCCCAGTGAACCCGCCCGTCCCTCCCTAATTGGGCCCCAATCTGGGGTGCTATAAGGAGTGACGTCACTGGCGTGGGATTGCTAGTATTAGTAGGATGTTGAACGGCACCTCGCTGTTCGGGGATGTTGACAGGAGATATCTAAATGGTGCGAGGCCTCTGGTTGTGATTTATTCAACGCCCCAGTAGTATACCGACCCTTATTAAGGTGAGCGAGCTGGGTTCAACCTTGCATTCCTATACAAATTTTTCTCTGGTAAATTCATAACAGTTTTTACCTTAGAAATGATGTTAAAATCCCCTAAATTTTCTAATATACATTTCTGTGATATTGATTGTCTCTTCACACTGTGTAAGAACACACGGCACAAGTGTTATCTCTATGTTTCTTCACCTTAGATAACTAGAACAGTCCAAAGCATCACCTTGGTGACACTTATTTTAAAGTATTGCACTGTGAAGTGTCAACACCTTCACCCTTACTTTTATAGTCCCAATCAATTCACTGTTCTTCGCAGCACTAGACGACAGATTTTAGAACACTACCTGCCGCCACCACAAAGCGTTTAAGTTCTTGCACTTGCTTCGTGTAATGTTTGAAAAACACTCTGGATGACTTCCATCCAGTGTATGAGCGAAGACGCTCAAAGTCCTTGTATTGAAAGAAATTCAATGACGAAGCAATTTTTCTCGGATCATGACTTGCGGGTGTACTGTCAGGATCCGCTCTGTGAATAAAATAGGTGATCTTCGCCCTTAGTTGTTTTAGGGATAGGTTTGACCGCGAGGTTTCTCCTTTAAAGAGCTGTCCTCCCCTGAAGTCTGAAGTTCTACGAAGATAGACCTTTAGACACTCCACTGGGCACAGCGAGACATCTTCCTTCAGAGGGCAGATTCTCCAGAGACCCCACCTTTTGGTAGGTAGCTCGTTCTTGGCGAGAAATGTTGGGTCAGGAAAAAGATTCAGTTCTCCCACTTCTGTGAACTGAATATGGCCCTCATCTCTGGATAGGGCCACTATTTCACAAACTCTGGCCCCCGAGGCTAGAGCAAACAAGAATATAACTTTTTGGGTTAAGTCTTTCAGAGAGCAATCCTCATTGTTCACTGTTGAAGCAAAGTGTAAGACCTTATCCAAGGACCATGTAATGGGCTTCGGAGAGGCTGCAGGCCTAAGTTTAGCGCAAGCCTTAGGGATCTTGTTAAAGATTTCATTTGACAAGTCTACTTGGAAGGCATATAGCAGAGGTCTAGTCAAGGCTGATTTACACGTGGTTATCGTATTGGCTGCCTAACCTTGTTTATGAAGGTGGATAAAGAAGGATAAACAGAAGTCTGTTGAGATTTCTTTTGGGCCTTTTGCCTTGACGAAAGCAACCCACTTCTTCCAAGATGACTCATATTTTCTTCTAGTAGAGTTAGACTTATATTCTTCTAAGAAGTCTATACTGTCTCTCGAGATCCCAAACCTTTTCTTTACTGCTAAAGAGAGAAAATCAAGAGATGAAGGTTTTGGGTTTTCTGTGATGAAGCGAAGACAGTCGACTTCTGTACTTGATGAATCAGTGCTGGGTCCGGCAGAGGGACCAGCCTCAGCTTTAGTTCCAGTACTAGAGGGAACCAATTGCTCTTTGGCCACTTGGGAGCCACTAGAGCTGCCGTTCCCTGAAAGGATCTCAGCTTGTTGAGGACCTTCATTAAGAGATTGGTTGGAAGTAACAGGAAAATCCAGTTCCACCTGTTCCAGTCGAGGGACATGGCGTCCACCGCCTCTGCCAAAGGGTCCTCGTATAGGGCCAAATAACGAGGTAGTTTCTTGTCGCTCGTCGCAAAGAGGTCGATCTGCAGTTCTGGGACTTGACGTAAGATGAAGGAGAATGATCCTGCGTCTAGGGACCATTCTGACTCTATCGGCGTGAGCCTGGATAGAGCGTCTGCCGTCATATTGCAGAACCCTTGAAGGTGAACTGCTGATAAATGCCATCTCTTCTTTTCCGCTAGGCAGAAAATGGCCAACATCACTTGGTTGATTTGGGGTGATCTCGAGCCTTGACGATTCAAACAACTCACTATCACCTCGCTGTCCCGGATCAGTCTTATGTGGACTGAATTGCGAGGGGATAGTTTCTTCAGCATGAGAAAGACTGTCATGGCTTCCAAAATGTTGATGTGGAAGGTCTTGAATAGAGAGGATCAAGTCCCTTGGACTTTCCGTTGGTGGGAGTGACCTCCCCATCCTTCCTTTGATGCGTCTGTATGGATGATGAATGAAGGTAGAGGTGGTTGCAAGGGCACAGACCTCTTCAGGTTCTTGGCCTTTGACCATGGCTTGAGAAGTGATCGTAGTCGAGTCGGAATTGGTCTCCTTAGATCTCTTCAAGCGTTTGATGCGTATCTTCTCCACACTCCTGAGTTAGAGGTGGTTGCAAGGGCACAGACCTCTTCAGGCTCTTGGCCTTCGACCATGGCTTGAGAAGTGATCAAAGTAAGGCCAATATCGGTCATTTTAGATCTCTTTGAACATTTGATGCGTATCTTCTCCAGACTCCTGACGCATCTTTCAGCTGTGCTCTTAGCACTGGGTCTGTCACTGCTGCGAACTGGGGAGAGTTCAGCACTCTTTCCTGTTAGCGTCTTGAAATCCTGTCGGATTACAGTAGTCTCTTGACCGACCCTGCAATCTCCTTCTTCTTCCCTAAGAGAAAGGAGAGACAATGTGACCTCAGATTCCAATGGTTTTCCAGCCATTGAAACCTTTGAGCTCGAACATACTTTATCTTCTGTAACTTGAATCCTAGGTAGGAGGAGAGGGGGCAACTGACTAGATGTCAATAGGCATTTATCAGGTCTATCGAGACTGTGAACGCCCCTTTTTGTAATAGAATCCTTATGTGTAGAAGGATTAACATCCTGAACTTGCTGTTTCTTATGAACTTGTTGAGTGGCAACAAGTCCAGAATGACTCTGAGTTTTCTTGAGTCTTTCTTGGGGACACAAAACAACCTTCCCTGGAATTTGATGGACTTTTCTTTCCTTATAACCTGTATGCTCAAGAGCTATAGGGTATACTCTTCTAATATGTGGTTGGAGTGTTGAAAGAGTTGAGGAAATGATCGTGGAGACATGTCTAGTTTCCATCCTAGTCCCATCTTGATTAAGCCTTGGGCCTAAGGATCAAAGGTCCCACGATCCTGAAATTGTCAGAGCCTCCCTCCTACCGGAAGCGTCTCCTTGCTTCGATTGATCGGAGGGTTTACCTCCTCGACCGCCTACCTGGGGCACCGCGGTCATAGAAATTGTGGGATGTTGTTGAGCAGACCGAGGAAAAAGTCTAGACTTCTTCGTCTTCCTTTTAGGTTGGGGACACACATCCAGGGAAGACTTCCTCTTTGAAGAGATGCCCCACTTCTGGAGAAGGTTCCTATTCTCCATGGTGGCTTTCTCGACTACCTCTTTGACTACTACGTTTGGAAAGAGGTACACTGCCACTGACACTTCTAACTATTTAAAACTGTCGGGTAAGTATTAACTGATTTCTAATCAGAGTATTGAAGGAATTCTTTCCTTTCAATATAGGTTCGGTTTCAGCAAGAGCCTGTACAAGGGTACACAAGATATGTTGGAAATTAACTACTGTATAATAATACTATTGTTTTCTGTTTGCAGTATACACTATATTGTAAATATACTGGCTACTGTATAATCATATACTGTAGTTCAGCCGGTGTGTTCCCAGCATGACTAGCACCTGGCGGCACGGTCTGGCCGGCATGTCGCCGACTGGACTAGAAATTAGAAAAGACACATACTTGTGTATCCCACTCAGCCAATTGCTGTGACCTTCCCTTCCAATATTAAGACTATAGAGTTACCTGATCAGGGAAACTCATAGATAAGGGTTCTAACTTTTAGGGCTAGAAAAGTGTACTACCACCGACCCTTCTAAAATACTTAATATTGTAGGGTAAATTGTAAACTGATTTCTAATGAGAATATTGAAGGAATTCTATTCTTCCAATATAGGATTAGTCTCAGCAAAAGACTGGGCAAGGATACACAAGATATGTTGGAAATAACTACTGTATAATATACACAATAGTTTTCTATCTGCAGTATATACTCTACTGCAAATATACTGGCTACTGTATAAAGGGATTTTGACAAAGGAAAAATCTATTTCTGGGGAGAGACCTGTGGCTGCCGGTGAAAAGTGAAAAGAGTCCTTCTTATATATCTTTTCTGATAAAACCTTCCTTCTTTTTGGACTGGGTAGTTTGGAATTGTTTTGTGGTGCTCTCGACCTTTTTTATCATTCGTGGATTTATTTCGTCATGTCTGAAGCTCCATCTTCACACATTCCAATGTTAAGTACCATAGTTTGTTTTGACAGCTGTTTATAGTACCGGGCTTTTGTTTTATATCCAGTATAGTTTGTTTTATTATTCCCGTCTGGCCCTTCACGGCGGCCATTGTTTGTTCACTTGTTTGGGAATTCTTCTTTGTCTGCCCGTTTAGTACTCTGTCACTTAGGTTCTTGGTTAAGTCCCTGGCCTTATGCCTTTAGAACCGTTATTATTTTTGTGTTATTATGCTCATGGTACTTTTTGCTAGCAAGTCCAGCCTACGAACGAGATAGCGATCTAGCTTTGTTATTGTTTAGTACCCGCCCCTCCGGGGCGTTCGTCACTCGACTGTGCTATTTATTTTAAGTTTTAGCAGATGCTATTCTTCGTTCGTAGTCTTATCTTGATGTACATTTTTATTTTATATGTTTATAATAGTGTTGTGTGATTATTAGTCCTGACATTGTGTCCAAGAGAGCGAGAGCTGGGGGTTCCCGTTTTCTGTTCGCAGTCACGAGTTACCCCTTTCTCTCGTTTTCTTTCTTAGCTCCGGTGGGTGAGCGGATTTCCCGTTTTCCGTTTTGTGCGTTCAATGGGTTCTCCCTCCCTCACCTCTCCCCCTTCGGGTGTATGATAACTTACGAGTTATTTATTTTGGTTACTTTTCAATTGTTAGCGTTATTTTAGGTCCGTGTTTCGTCCTCTCCCCGTTACGGCTCGGGAGTAGTTATGAACGTTTTCCACTCCGCCTTGAGTTCTACTCCGCCATGAGGGATTCTCAATGACTTTCGTTCTATTGTTATATTTATATATTGTTTACTACATGGGACGGGCTTCATATTGTTTAGATACGACCCTCCGGTGGCCCTTACTGCGGTCTCAGGCCACGGCCATATCCACAAGAGCCATTGTTATTACAATTGTGTTTTTATTCACAATAATTATTCAGGACCTTTCTTCTCCCTCCGGCCTCACCGGAGATCGTAATACGCTTTGCTATGATCTAAGCCTTAGCCTTTAGCTGCGGCTTGGCTTTTATATCTTTCACAATTGAATTATTAGCCACAATTGAATTATTCAGGGCATCTCATTATCCTCCGGCGTCACCGGAGGTCGCCCATACACTTCACACTTATATTTGCCTTGCCTTTAGCTAAGGCTGCATTATTCAGGACATCTCATTACTCTCCGGCTTCACCGGAGTTCGCCCATACACTTCACACTTATATTTGCCTTGCCTTTAGCTAAGGCTGGTGTTTATATTTATTTTAAGGGCATGTCACTGCTTCCCCGAGCCTCGGAGGTCGGCAGATTGCTTTAAGTTATTTATCCTTCTGTCATTAACAGACATTAGGTAAATTACAAATATACAAACAATTGAATATTAAAGTGCCAACCATGGTATGGGGCAGTATCATCTTAAAAGTAATATTCTGTTATTAGTTGAATGCAATATTGGAGCTTAGGGAATTCAGTGAGTGCCGGAACTCTATAATAATATGGTTTTTTATCCCCTTATCAGAGTTTCAAGAAACACCAGACTCATGTCTCCTTTCTTTTACAGAAGGTCCGTTGTACTGCCGAAGGATGCCCTGCCTCGTTCAACGACCCCATTGGGCATGACCTCTGTCGGTCTCATGTGCACTGCTCCATCCCCTTTATCCAGGAACCGGGCCAGGCCCAATACATGGTCTGGTTCCCGGATTTGTGCTCGCTCTGTTACGAGCTGTCGTCAATTCTTCTGAACGATGATGTAAGTGGGTTTTCCCTTTGTTCCTTATTTCTAGTTGGCAGACACTAATTTAGCCATGAATATGATATACACAGTATATTTTGGAGAGCAAACCCCCTCCTGCATCACTAATCATTGCAAATCTTACAGGCCGATGATGTCTCTCTTCGTTCAGCAAGGGCTACTCTTCGTCCGTGGGTGTCGGGCTTCGGCAGGAATGCCCCGTCTGGCGCACCCTATCTCCTCGATGGAGACATGGCCTCCCGCCTCTTCCCAGGCTCGACTACTGCTGCAGTCTCCCCTGACCTTGCTGCCCCCTTAATTGAAGAAGTCAGGGCCACCATTTCCGCGGAGGACGAACCCCTTGTACCGCTGGACGTGGCAGATCTGGATATAGACGTAGAACCCAGGGACGAGCAGGTAAGTGGTGCCGAGTTGGTGGAAACCCTTTTCTCTCCTACTCCCTCTCCTACCTCTTCCTTTCTAGGTTTTGATAACTCTAAGGCTTCTCCTCGGGATCCCTCTGCCTCTGTACGACCCAAGGTGAAGCCACTTCGAACTTATAAGACTTCAGCTTTGCCAGTATCAACGTCACCGGTCCCCGGACCCTCGACAGCTCCTGATATTCATATTGCTCCTCGTAAAACCACTACTCCTAAGAAGTCTAAGTCTACCAAATCCAAGAAAAAACCAACGGGTGGCTTTCAGGTACCCTGGGGCGATTTCGTCCCCATCGTACTGATCAGAGATTTGGTCAGAGATCAAATTCAACATCACTCTGGGGCGATAACAGAGATTAAGGATATGATGGCTACTCTGATCCGCGCCGGGACTCAGTTTCCTCCCCCTTCTGCCCCAGACGCATCGAAGCTGCCGCCCTTCGATAAAAACAATCCTTGGCGGTTTGCCTTGCATGCCCCATTCTTAGATGGTTCCCTAACTCTGGAGGGCATAGGCACCCGCCCTCTAGAGGACCTGGAGTTCTACCCCCCGGGCCTAGCATTCCCGTTCAATGGTTTTGTACGTTTAAAGGAACATGCATTGGTCCGTATGGACAAGGTACCGAAGGAAACGGTGATATTTCCAAAAGAGCAGGCCCAAGCTATCTGGGCCAGAAAACTATCAGAGTGGGGGTGTATTAACTCCAAGCTCACCCCACACAAAGGTGCCTACACTATTTTTACGACAGCGGCCTCCATCTCTTTGCCGCTCATTGACAAAGTCACAGAGCTGACTATACAGGCCATCAAGGAAGGCTCTTCCATGCCGGCTCTCAAAGAGACGGACCCCACCTCTTTGCTTATTCCGGGTACCTCTGCAACCTGGGATGCTGCGGCTTCTACCTTCACGGTGGGGAAGCTAGACCCGGACTGTGCCTCTACTCTTTTCTCTGAGAAGCTTCCCAGATTAATAGAGAGTCCTCTCAAAACTGAGTTCGAGACCCGTACTAGACTAGCTAGGTCCCTCCAATCCATCACCTCCATGGAGTCCCTAGCATCTCTTTACCCAGAGGAAACGCTGTTCAGAGTCGCCACAAAGAACCAGCTGATGTCCTACCAAATAGACCTCCATGACTTCTGGTCAGCTCGGGTTAGTTGCAGGAAGTTCGTTCTATCTGAGGCATCCATCAGGCATGAGCCAAACAGGCTGATAGCCTCCTCCTGCTGGGGTAAGACCCTCTTCCCTCAGACCGAGGTGGATAAGGTTCTTCAGGACGCGGCGAGGGCAAACCAAAATTTGCAGATAAGGTGGGGTCTCTCAGCCAAAAAGAGGTTCGAACCCCAGAGACACACGTTCTTCAAGAAGAAGCAGAGGTTTAGTCCTTACAAGACTGCCCGGGGTACCTCGTCCCCACAGTCTTCCGCTGCCTCGACTTCTCGGCAACAGGCGCCTCCTCAGCAGGTAGTCTACCTCACTGCTCCCCCTGGTACACAGCCCAACCCCTCTTGGTTGTCCTCTCCTGCATACAACCCTGCCTACGAATCCCCCGGTTCCTTTTGTGGATACCAAAGAGGGAGTTTCAGAGGTAGAGGACAGTTCCGCCAACGCGGCGGGCCTAGAGCAAGGGGTTCCCGTGGAGGGAGGGGCCCTAAGTTCACTCCCTCCCAATGATGTGATGCCGGTAGGAGGGAGACTTTATCACTTCCGGGACCATTGGACCTTCAGTCCATGGGCTCACAGCATAATATCCAGGGGCTTGGGTTGGAAATGGTCGCAGGGATCCCCTCCTCCACCAGTGACCTTCTTCCAGAGACCCACTCCCATCCTGGAAGAGTACACCGCGGAGTTACTGAAGAAGAAAGCAATCAAACGGGTTCGATCCCTGAAATTCCAAGGCCGCCTGTTTACAGTCCCGAAGAAAGACTCGTCGGCGTTGAGGGTAGTTCTGGACTTGTCGAAGCTCAACTCTTACATCCTTTGCGACAAGTTCCGTATGCTGACTATCTCTCAGGTACGGACCTTACTTCCCCGTGGGGGCTGTCACCACCTCTATCGATCATGTCCCAGTAGCTCGAAACTTCTCTCCTTACCTAGGCTTCCGTCTCGGCAAGAGAGCCTTTGCATTCAAAGTCATGCCCTTCAGTCTCAGCATTGCCCCCAGGATATTCACGAAACTGGGGGAGACGGTTCTCGAGCAACTCAGACACCAAGGGATACAGATCGTCGCCTATCTGGATGATTGGCTCATTTGGGCCCAGTCGCACCAGGAATGAAACAGAGCTACGTCGAAGGTACTCCATTTTCTCGCCAAACTGGGCTTCCAAGTCAACCTCCGGAAGTCCCGCCTACAACCATCAAGCCACTTCGAATGGTTAGGCATCCGTTGGGACCTCTCAAAGCACAAGCTCTCCCTTCCTCCCAAGAAGGTAAGGGAGATAGCTTCCAAGGTCAGGAACTTTCTCAAACACAAACAGGTGTCCAGAAGAGCTTTAGAACGAATCCTCGGCCTTCTCCAATTTGCCTCACTGACCGATCTCCTATTAAAAGCCAAACTCAAAGACATCAATCGAGTTTGGAGAAAGAGAGCGACAATACCTTTAAGAGACAAGACCTCGAAGATCCCCTCTGTCTTGAAAATGAGACTACGACCATGGTCCGAACGGAGGAACCTCTCCAAATCGGTTCCTCTACAGTTCCCCTCTCCACAAGTGACAATTCATACCGACGCGTCTCTGAGTGGATGGGGGGGTTACTCCCAACATCAGATGTTTCAGGGCTCTTGGTCACCCGCCATGAGGCAGTTCCATATCAATGTTCTCGAAGCCATGGCGGTGTTCTTGACCCTGAAGAGAATCTCTCCTCCGAGGTCGACCCACATCAGAGTAGTCTCAGACAGCACGGCCGTAGTCCACTGCCTCAACAGGGGGGGGTCCAAATCACCCAACCTGAATCAGATCCTGGTCACTATCTTCGCCTTGGCAGCTGACAAAGACTGGTTCCTGTCAGCAACTCACCTAGCAGGAGTCCAGAATGTGATAGCAGACTCATTATCCAGGACGAGCCCTCTGGAATCGGAGTGGTCCCTGGACATGCACTCCTTCCAGTGGTTACTCAGGCTGGTTCCAGGTCTCCAGGTAGATCTATTCGCGACCCGACTCAATCACAAACTCCCATGTTATGTGACACCGAACCTGGACCCTCAGGCTTATGCCATGGACGCATTAACCCTGGATTGGAACCATTGGCAGAAGATCTACTTATTCCCTCCAGTGAATCTTCTACTGAAAGTCTTGCACAAACTCCGCTCCTTCAACGGGGCAGTGGCTTTAGTGGCACCTCACTGGCCAAAGAGCAGTTGGTTTCCTCTCCTCCTCGAGTTGAAACTCCGTCCCTTCCGGATCCCATTCCCCAAACTGACCCAAGTGGTCCAAACTCGGACTGTGTCAGATTCCTCAAGGATAGCCAAAACCCTAACTTTGTGGATTTCATGAAGTTTGCGGCGCGTAGGGACGCAAACATCGACCCAGATAATGTCCTCTTTATGGAATCAGACAAAAGGGACTCTACGATTCGCCAATATGATTCGGCAGTTAAGAAACTAGCAGATTTCTTAAGGACTTCAGACCATTCGGTTATGACTCCTACTTTAGCCATCTCCGGCTTTAGGTCCATATTTGACAAAGGCCTAGCAGCTAGCACTATAACCACCATTAAGTCAGCTCTGAGGAAAGTCTTCCTGGTTGGGTTTAACATTAACCTGGCGGAGCCTTATTTCTCGTCTATTCCAAAAGCATGTGCTAGGCTTCGACCTTCAGTTCGTCCACAAAAGGTCTCTTGGTCTCTAAATGATGTCCTCAAACTGGCCTCCGACACAGACAACGAATCTTGCTCCTATATCACTCTTCTTAGGAAGACATTATTTCTAACAGCTTTGGCCTCGGGTTCTAGAATCTCAGAACTAGCAGCTCTCTCACGAAACTCAGAAAACATGGATTTCCTCCCTTCAGGTGAAGTACTTCTTTCACCAGACTAAAAACGAGGACCCCAAAATAGGTGGTCCCCTTGGAAGATTATTCCTCTTCTCCAAGATACTTCTCTATGTCCGGTCACCACTCTCAGGGCCTTTTTAGCCAGGACTGCTACCCGATCGTCTGGCCCCTTGTTTATCAGAGAACAAGGAGGTACCATTTCCATACGTGGTATTAGGCAACAGATCCTATACTTCATTAAACAAGCCAATCCGGGATCATTTCCCCATGCTCATGATATCCGGTCGGTAGATACTGTACCTCTATCAATTATTTCCAGAATATGGACTTTAATGACCTTAAAAAGTACACGGGTTGGAAATCTCCTATGGTCTTCAAACGCCACTATCTAAAGAACTTACAGGCTCTTAAATACCCAACGGTTGCAGCTGGGAGCCTTATCTCTCCCCAGTGATCTTTTGTTCTTCCTTTCATCCATCTCTTTTCTTCTCCCTCCTACCCGCCACTCGCACCACGACGCCGCTTCCTTGGTGGTTCGTTAGCCCTAAGTATATTACATATTAGGTTAATATGATTGTAACTATTATTGTTTACCGTAGTTATAGGGTTGGGATATTCCTAGCCATGTCAGTTTTGTTGCATGTTTGCTCTGATACTCGGAGGCTTCCCTGTTATCATGTTTGTTTAACCTTACTCTCACTATGCCCTGTGGCTAGTTTATGTTTTATGCCTACTTACCTTAATTATATATGATTTTCTTTACATGGTGTTGTTTCTCTCCCCTCATTAAATTAGTAGTTATTGTTGGGCTTGGAAGGCATTCTCTGGTACATTTTCACCGGCAGCCACAGGTCGACTCAGAAAAGGGATTTTGACGAAGGAAAAATCTATTTCTGGGGAGAGACCTGTGGCGCCCGGTGAAACCCTTCCCCTTTATTTTACACGATCCCACCCTTTCCTTTCCAAGCCATCATGGCCAATACAGAAGGATGTTGTTCAGATGGCGCTCGCATCGTGGCGTGGGTGGTGTGGCGCTGGTGGTTGGCTAGGGCCTTTGTATCGGCCCATCCCTTTGATGAAGGAATTAACTAAATGGAAGACAACCTGTGAATAGTGGATTTCACGCGCCTTTGCTTTATACACGACACCCAAAAGGTGCTCGCGCGAGGGTTGTAACCTCAGCATTCCATGCTTTTATCTTTCTCTGGTATAATTGGAAGGTTTTATCAGAAAAGATATATAAGAAGGACTCTTTTCACTCTTTTCTGTAGTTCAGCAAGCATGTTGCCGGCAGGGCTAGCACCTGGCGGCACAGTCTAGCCGGCATGTCACCGGCTAGTTATTACCTGGCAGCAATGGTACATTCGGCATACCACCGACTGACTAAGTACCTGACGGCGCCGGCCCAGCCGGCATGCTGCCAGCCGGGTTAGTACCTGGCGGCACTAGCTGATAGAGAGAGAGAAAGCATGGAGTGAAGGGCTGCCTTATTACCATGTATGTTTACAGTAAATAAGGATGTAAGTATATAATTTTACTGCCTTCCTCCAGAAAAAAGGTTCAAATGGAAGGGGAAAATGCATCATTCATGCTTCCATCCAGCCACAAAGTCCGTTGCCGGCATTGCCGGTTACAGGACTGTGGTTGGCAGTCCAAGGGAGGACTGAAGAACCTACAGCGGCAGAAGGGTCTCCCACCGGCAGCCGCCATAGCCGGCACAACCTTTCCGGATCCTTATGTCCATAAGGGAAAGACTGAGTGGCTAAACAGCTGCTTATGTAGAAGCCTGGCCGGCCCGGACACCCACCGGCAAGCGGTGAGATTGCAGGACGACGGTCACAAGGAATGCGTTGGCTAAGTCATTGCTAAAGGACAGAGGGGGCAGGGAAAAGGGTCCTGTATAAAGTGTGTAAGGCGGCGGCAAGGTTGCCGCCCCTACCACACAAGGAAGAAACTATGTTTCGATATCGGCGCCATCCTAGGCAGCAGAAGAATATCTATACTTTAACCCAGGGTCTGCCGAAGTGGTGATGAGAACATCGTTTCAGTGTCGGTGCCATCCTTGGCGGCAGAAGAATGTCTATTCTTCAGCCTAAGGTCTGCCAACAGTGGACTAGTCTTTTAGACCGCAGGGGAGAAGGTGGTAGCTTTATACTACCACTTCAGGTGCAGCCTAGGGAGGCTTAGCCTCCTATGCCATCGGCTATGAGCTGGCAGGGGAGTGACTACTCACCCTGTAGCTCTGCCGCCGGCAGAAAGACTGAATACTCTGAGGTTCTGTCGAAAACCAAAGCCGGGCTCTCGCCGGCAAAGGTGAAAGACAGAAAACCCTAGCCTAGTCAAGCCGGAGTAAGCTACACTATGGCAAGACCAGAAAGGGTTGCCGCCTGCGGCGGCACTCAGAGAGAAGGAGGGATTACCCTTAAATCTCCACGAGATAAGTATCGAGTTATATAATTCTAGGAGATGTACTATCTCTCATTGAATCAATAGAACGATACACGAGGGTAAACGGGGATAATGTCTGAAAGTATACTACATCGCCTAGGCTAGATAGCCTAGGCAACACGAATCTCGGTTACCTAAATCGTCAAAATTCTAACGTATACGATCGACAAAGGAAGAGGAAATTATACATAAAATAAATATCTTTACTAGTATAATAACGCCTAAATAGCTTTCATAAATTATTAATGCTATTACAACCGGGAAATCATTCTGCTAACTAAATAACATGCATAACGAACGATAGCGCCCATGGCGCCTCCGGTAACAGGCCTGACTCCTTAACACAATAAATTACTCTAATTACACTGTGAAGCAAGAGCTAAAAATTATACACTGTAAAGAATCAATACTCAACTTTCCAAAGGCAAAAGAAGCTGGAGATTGCATAATAATTCTCACAAAATCGATCAAAAACGTTAGATCAACAGGGAACACCACTGTGCAAATTCGCTACAAAAATAGGAATAACCGCCATCTTGGATATTGCGCCATCTAGATACTCAATAGTAGTATGGGAGGAAGGGTAACCTTGATAACGGCTCCCCTTCTAATTTGCCACTCTTCCCCCTCGAGGCGAAAACGCTTTTCGGGGTGAAGATTGCTATGTGTCGTATCAAGATATACGTCCCCTGATTTATGCGATATCCCTAAGAGAAATTTTAAGGATATTCGCGCCAGGAGTTAGAATTCTGGAGACCTAAAGGTAAATTCTCTGGGAATATCACTGTAGTTCAAATATCCCTTGGAAGCTACGTATAGGAACCTTCCATCAGGATGACATGGCTTGAGCCCAAAAATAATAGTAAATTATACTATTTTAAGCATGTGTAATTATATCAGTGATATAAACAACTGAGTACTCATTTCACCCTTTTTCTCCCATACAGGAGGAGCCAATGGGTGAAGGGTACAGTTGTGGTCTGCAACCACAAGAGAAAGAACTTTGTGGGCCTACGATGTACAGGTCTCATGTCCCCTGCTGCATCGTATCTGGATCCCTGAGGTACTGGGACCCGTATTTTAAGCATATATTATATCAATTATATAAACAACCTAGTACTCATTCACCCTTTTCTCCCTTACAGGAGGAGCCAATGGCGAAGTCTACAGTTGTGTTCTGCAACCACAAGAGTAAGAACTTTTGTGGGCATACGATGTACAAGTTTTTTGGGCTCAGGCCATGTCGTCCTGATGGAAGTTTCTTTAGGGTAGCTTCCTAGGGTATATTTGACTGCGGTGATATTCCCAGAGAATTTTACCTTAAGGTATCCAGAATTCTAACTCCTGGAGCGAATATCCCTAAATAAACTTAACATGGGATATCGCGTAATATCAGAGGACGTATTCTTGACACGCAACATAGCTATCTTCACCCCGAATAGAATTAACACTTCGAGGGGTCAAAGTGGCAAGAAAACGAAAAACGAGAATGAAAGGAGAGCCGTTAATAAGGTAGCTCTCCTATCCCGCTTCGAGTGTGTACACAATGCCGCCGACGGCGCCATCTTCATTTCTTATTTCGTAGCTCAACAACTCGGTATTTTCTCTTCGTTTTTCTCGTGATCATGGAATATTTTCAACATTATGATGCTTTCTCCAGCCTTTTCTGCCTTTGGAAAATTGAGTATTATCTTTATTATGTATAAATGTAAGCTCTTGGTGTTTTGAAATAAATCAAAAGCGATATTAACGTATACAAGAGCTGTTGCCTACCGGAGGCGTCCTGGACGCTGTCGCTCGCTATGCATGAGTCATTTAGTTAGCTTTACAATTAGGAATTCTTTATATGATGCCGTTAGTAATTCAGTTTCGGCGATTGAGGTAACCGATCCTAGCCTACGCTAGGCTTCGTAACCTAGGCGTATGGCCCTAGTACTGTATTTTCATGCATGATATACAGATTTCCGAGTGTTTTAAATTTATTGAAGCTATAGGCAGTTTTATACATATAAGATATTGTTGAATATTTTCTTCCAAGATTGAATACGAGAGACTTTCGGTGATTCAGGTAATCAATTCTCTCCGCGCCTAGGCTAGTAGCCTATGGGGCTTTAGTATACTTTCGCACACTTCCTCGGTTGTTCTTTTCTCCTCTGGAGATTAAGTTCAATCCCTTTTCCCTTTGAGTTAAGCCTGAGGCTTAACCCTAGTGGTTTTATCTGAATAAGTATTCAGATATAACTATATTAGGGTGTTTCTGTTCTATTCCTGTAACCAGGGTATCTGGTTTCAGGTTTGGGCAGAACATCAGAGTAATTAGTCTGAGGTCTGTTTCTTTCTAGCATAGAGAATGAGATTCCTTTGCTAGGTTGGGAGCAGACATAGGAGGCTTAGCCTCCCTAGACCACATCCGAAGGTTTCTGTACGAGATGATTCCTTCTTCTAGTGATCTAGCAGACTAGTCCAGTGTTGTTATTCTCAGATTGAAGGATAAGATTCTTCATTTCCTTGTGAATAACAACATCAAACTTTGTTTTGGTATTGAGGGAGGTGGCAAGTATTGCTGACCTCCCTCCCATAGATAATCCCTAGGCTAGGATGAGCTTTCTTGGCCGTGGGATAATCTCATACTAGAGCAGAGTTTGCAGGACCCTCTTCTCCCTTTCCCCCTATCCTTAGTAATAGCCTAGCTATTACAACTCTTGGCCGTCGTTCTACATTCGTACCTAGTGTAGGTTAGGATGTGGAACTGGCTCAGTCCTTTGCCGGCCGGCAAGATCGTGCCGGCCGGCAGAGGCCTAACTTCTGTAGAGTTTTCCCCAGACCTCCCTTGGTCTTACATTCATGTCTGTCAGTAGAGCCCGGCAGGCAATGGATAGTAGGAAGCCTGAATTTTACATTCTCCCCTTCCTTATGTTCACTCTTTCTGGATGGAGGTCTGTAAAGCAGTGCCACCTTATATCCTTACATCCATTCTGTTTTCTTTTTAGTGTTTGTACCCCTAGCACGGCTGCTGGCTTGAGTGGCCGGCAGCCGGGGGGGTGGAAGTTCTCTGGTTCTTTTTTACTGCCGGCCGGCATAGGTAGCCTACCATTGCCGGCCGGCAACAGAAGCACACCATAAGATCTGCCGGCTGCTACGATTAGCGGCCGGCAGCCGGGCTGCTGGTGTTTATAGTTGCTGGCCAGCACACACAACTGAACCAGCGATCTGCCGCCCAGTAGTCTAAAGGTAGTATACCTTGGAACTATATTAAGGTAGGTTATTATGTTGTATACAACAGCCAGTATTTTTACAGTATAGTATATACTGCATGGAGAAAACTATAGTATGGAATATATTGTAACACTAAGTTCTTCCAACATACTTGTGTCGCCTTGTACAGCCTTTTTTTGAGACCGTATAGATTGAAGAAAGTGAGTTCTTTCTTTATTAATTATCCAGTATATTAAAATTATTTATAATGGTGTGATCTACACCTACATTTTCCTCTGGGAAATATGATGAAGGTTATTCTAGAATAAGATTTAACCTTAGTTTTAATATTTGGAAGGTTACAGCAATTGGCTGGGCAGGAAATACAAGTATGTGTCTTTCCTTCTTTCCTTTCTAGCTTAGTTATTTTAAGCTATATATATTAACATTAGTTATCCAGTGATATGTTTTTCACTTGATACTCATGGAATTTCTTCTCTTTACAGGAGGACCATCCGAAGTGCGGGAGCATGTTCTGCAACGTCAGCAGCAAAAACTTCTGTGGACATGAGTTGTGCAGGAGGCACACAGCATGCGCAGTCTCCAAAGGTGATCTCCGGTATTGGGACCCTCAGGTATGTACTATTTGCACTAACCTGATTACCGAGGCATTTGACACCCCTAAGTCAGCGGAGTCAAGGGACGCAGCTAGGGAAAAGCTTCGAATCTGGGTGAGGGGCTTCCAGAAGAATACTTTTGACCCCTATCTTCCAAGCGAGAAGATGAGGGCTTACCTTTTTCCTAAGGCATTGGCGGATGCAGTGATTCCTCAGCCTCATGCGGATATCCCATTAGTTCAGATTCCAGTTCATTCTGAAGTCTCGGACACCCTACAAGACATCCAACTGGACGATAGGATGTCTGAGGTGTCTGAGTACACTGAAAAGGACCTTCTGGCAGAATGCCAAGATGAGGAGCTGACCCAGGCTCCTGATACTGAGGAAGAAGAGATCGATGAGGGGTCGGTTACATCGGTTCAGGCCCCTGAAAGTGTTCCCTTAACATCATCTGCTATCCCAGATGATCTGGGAAGGACTCTCTCTTCCATCGTTGAAAAGATTCAACAGATGCAGAAGAAGAATGATGAAAAGGAAGCTGCAATGAAGTTGGAGATGCGGAGACTTGCAGCATCACGTGGGCCCCAAAAGAAGCTCAACGTGAAGGATCTTCCTTTGTGCTCGGATGCCAATCCTTGGAGGTATGCCGAGCACATGCCTATAACAACTGGGAAGATTGTCATATCGGAGAAGTTGGGTTCAATTCCCTTTGAAGAAGTGAAATTCTGGCCAAACAAGGAGTCTTACCCGGACTGCTATGTCCGTCTTAGGAAGGAGTCAGCCTCAAAGGAAGAGACGGAGCCGAAGGAGGTCATAGTTTTTGACCATAGTAAGGCACAGGCCTTACTGACGAGCTCAATGAAATAGAGGGGCTTCATAAACTCAAAGGTACCAGCTTTGAGTAAGAAGCATCCTTCCTTTGTGGCTTCTCCTGCCAGAGCCTTTCCCTTTATGGAGAAGGGATTTAAGGCTGCCTTGAAGGCGGTTGAGGCAGGGAAACCATGTCCCTACTTGGAGGAATGTAAGCCGCTGTCCCTGACCTTACCCATGGACCAGAAAGACTGGAAAGACGTTCATCTTACCTTCTCAGTCGGGAAGTTGGAGGCCGATATTGCCGGACGTCAGTTCGGTGAAGACCTTCCAAAGCTGTCAGATTTTCTCTTGCGCAGGGAGCAAGAGACAAAAGAGAGACTTGCTGCATCGATGTCCTTACAAACGACTCTGGAAACGATGGCAAGTGACCCCAAAATCCAAGATATGTTTATGGTAGTGGCCAAAACCCATCTGGCCACAGTGACAAAGGACCTCTATAGTTTCATCAAAGCTAGGAGAGCTTGTTGAGAGTTCGTGTTCGCCTCGGCTGCAGTGAGGCACGAACAGAGGAAACTGATCTCCTCTTGTATATGGGGTAAGGACCTCTTCCCTGACGAAGTGGTCAAAGAGGTAGTGGATAAGGCCGCCACAGAGAATAGGAACCTTCTCCAGAAGTGGGGCCTAACTCTTAAAAGAAACTCTTCCCCGGATGAGGGTCCCCAACCTAAAAGGAAGACTAAGAAACCTGGGCTATCCTCTCGGCCAGCCAAGCCTTATAGACAGCAGCAACAATAACTTCCCGTGACTGCAGTGCCTCAGATGGTGGCACAAACCCCAACCACGTACCAGTTGGTACCTCAAGCCGTGACAACTCAGTCACCGGCGTTCAACCCAGCATGTGAAAGGCAGACAACTACCTTTCGCCCAAGAGCTAGAGGAACAGCCCGAGGTTCATCTAGACGCCGTTCAAGAGAAAGGGGGTTCAGGGGAGGATGCGGTCAAGGAGGCAAGGCCTCAGGTCAACAACAGCAGAAGTGAAATGCTTCCGGTAGGAGGGAGACTTCATCTTTTTCGGGATCGTTGGACCTTCGATCCCTGGGCCCACAGCCTAATCAAGAATGGACTGGGTTGGAGTTGGTACAGCACTCCACCTCCGTTCCCACAATTCTTCCAACACTCTACCCCTGTTCTGGAAGAATATATTCGAGAACTCTTGGAGAAAAGAGTAATTCGAAGGGTAAAGTCCACCAAGTTCCAAGGAAGGCTGTTTTGTGTTCCAAAGAAGGACTCAGAAAAACTCAGAGTCATTCTGGACTTGTCGCCACTCAAGTTCAAAGTAAACTACAAGTTCAGGATGCTGACACTTCAACACATAAGGACCCTACTACCCAAATGGGCATACACCATCTCTATAGACTTGTCAGACGCTTATTGGCATATTCCAATCAGTCGTCACCTCTCCTCCTACCTAGGGTTCAAGCTACAACGAAGACTCTATGCCTTCAGAGCCATGCCATTCGGGCTAAACATAGCCCCAAGGATTTTCACGAAGCTTGCGAAAGCAGCTCTCCAGCAATTACGCTTAAAGGGAATCCAAGTAGTGGCCTACTTGGACGACTGGCTGGTGAGGGCAGCATCCAGGACAGAATGCATGCAAGCTTCCCAAAAGGTGATCCAGTTCCTGGAACATCTAGGATTCAAGATCAACAGAAAAAAGTCTCGACTTTCTCCATCTCAAAAGTTTCAGTGGTTGGGAATCCACTGGGACTTACTGTCACACCAACTTTCCATTCCTGTGAAGAAGAGGAAAGAAATAGCAGGTTCTGTCAAGAGACTACTAGAATCCAAAAGGATATCAAGACGCGAACTGGAGAGAGTGCTTGGCTCTCTTCAGTTTGCCTCAGTAACAGACCCTGTGCTAAGAGCACAGCTAAAGGATGCAACCGGAGTTTGGCGAAAATATGCATCAAACGCGCGAAGAGATCTGATAAGACCAATACCGACTCGTCTGCGAACGCTTCTCAAGCCGTGGTCCAAAGCCAAGCAACTGAAGAAATCGGTACTTCTTCAGCCACCTCCCCCCTCAATGACTATTCATACAGACGCTTCGAAGGAAGGATGGGGAGGTCATTCTCACCGGAAAAAAGTCCAAGGAACTTGGTCCAACCTATTCAAGAAGTTTCATATAAACTTTCTGGAAGCCATGGCAGTACTTCTTACATTGAAGAAAGTTTCTCCTCGCCACTCGATCCACATAAGATTGGTACTAGACAGCGAGGTGATAGTGAGATGCCTGAATCGACAAGGGTCGAGGTCACCTCAAATCAACCAAGTGATGTTGGCCATCTTCCGGCTAGCGGAAAAGAAGAGATGGCACTTGTCAGCAGTTCACCTTCAAGGGGTCCGCAATGTGATGGCCGACGCTCTATCCAGGCTCACGCCGATAGAGTCAGAATGGTCCCTGGACGCAGGATCATTCTCTTTCATCTCGAGTCAAGTCCCGGAACTGCAGATAGACTTCTTTGCGACAAAGGACAACAAGAAGTTACATCATTACGTGTCCCCGTACGAGGATCCTTTAGCGGAAGCAGTGGATGCTATGTCCCTCGACTGGAACAGATGGTCCAGGATTTACCTGTTCCCTCCGCACAACTTTCTATTGAGGGTCCTCGACAAACTGAGATCTTTTAAGGGGAAAGCGGCAATAGTGGCTCACAAGTGGCCGAACAGCGTTTGGTTCCCTCTGGCATTAAAACTACAGCTGAAGTTTCTGCCGCTAGCGAGTTCAGAAGTCGACTGTCTTCGCTTCATCACAGAAAACCCGGAACCTGCAGCTCATGATTTTCTCTCCCTAGCGGTGAGAAAAAGATTGGGGATATCAAGAGACAGTATAGACTTTTTAGAGGAATATAAGTCCAAATCTACCAGAAGACAATATGAGTCATCATGGAGGAAGTGGGTGTCCTTTGTCAAGGCGAAGAATCCACAAAAGATCTCGACAGACTTCTGTTTATCATTCTTCATCCCCCTCCACGGTCAAGGTTTAGCAGCCAACACAATATCAACGTGTAAGTCCGCTTTGACAAGACCTATTCTATATGCCTTCCAGGTCAACCTCTCTAATGACACTTTTAACAAAATTCCGAAGGCCTGTGCTAGGCTCAGACCATCAGCACCTCCGAAACCCATTTCATGGTCTCTGGATAAGGTTCTTCATTTTGCTTCAATGATGAATAATGAGGAGTGTGCTTTAAAGGATTTGACCCTAAAAGTTATATTTCTGTTTGCACTCACTTCGGGGGCTAGAGTTAGTGAAATAGTAACCCTCTCGAGAGAGGAAGGTCATGTTCAGTTCTTAGATGGGGGAGAACTGAACCTTTTTCCGGACCCAACGTTTCTTGCCAAGAACGAGCTACCCACCAATAGGTGGGGTCCCTGGAGAATCTGCCCTCTGAAGGAAGATGCATCTCTATGTCCAGTGGAGTGCCTAAAGGTCTATCTTCGTAGAACTTCAGACTTTACGGGAGGACAGCTGTTTAGGGGAAAAACATCAGGCTCAAATTTATCTCTGAAGCAACTAAAGGCGAAAATCACCTATTTTATTCGCAGAGCGGATCCAGATAGTACACCCGCAGGTCATGATCCGAGAAAAGTTGCCTCTTTCATAAATATCTTTAATAATATAGATTTCGAACACCTTCGCTCATACACTGGCTGGAAGTCATCCAGAGTATTCTTTAGACACTATGCGAAGCAAGTGGAGCAACTGAAGAGGTCTGTGGTAGCAGTAGATAGTGTTGTTAAACCTGCTGTTTAAATCTGCGAGGAACAGTGAAATTAATTGGGACGATTAATTCAAGGGTGGGTGTGTAGTCACGGACTGTTTCTACAGACTAAGTGTTAGGCCACTAAGGTGTCCTTATCAACTGTTCCATAAACAAAGGTGAACCAAGCATAAGCGCAGACATGTGTGCCAAGAGTTTCTGATGCTAGTGTGATTGAGTAGTAAGACAGACTATAATAATAATATTAATATTTTGATATTAAAAGTGGCGCATATATGTTTCCTTTTCAGATGAAACAATATTTTCTGTTTTATTGTGATCCTTATGCTTATTTATTTGTTCATCCACATCTTATAATTTTATAATTGTCGATTAACCTATATATTTTTATTGATTTTCAATAAACTAAATCTTTGTGAACCTTGCGTCTTATTCGCCTATGTTGTTTTACTAGAAAATGTATTAGCATTACTCTTAAAACTATGGATAATTTTAACATGAATAGTCCTAAAGATTGTTCCTTGCTACAAGCAAACATTCATTGGTTTATTCTTTCCCCAAGAAGGAAAGACTTCATACCCTATAGGGATGGTAGTGGATATGCAAAATTTATTCCTACACGGATATAAACCTTTGTCCAATCAAGTGATAAGAACAGGCACAGAGGGGGACTTGTCGGTATTTCATACTGACATTGGTGGTTCTTATACAAACTTTGTTTTATAACATATAGGGTGAGACCACTATACTGGCTTGTCTGTTAGTCATCCATAGGTATATGTACTCCTCGAGACTTTCCAGAGTCGAGTATGACTCTTCCCCGTAGGGGGCAGGAAGCACTAACATGTTTTATGCTTAGATGAAATGATGTATGACGGTAACATCATAGGTCTCTAGGTCTATGCTGACCAGGAAATACTTTCTTGAGAGTACGGCACGATTTGGGAATCCACAGATACAGTAATGCTCTGGTATACTTCCATCAAGACGACATGGCCTGAGCCCAAAAAACGGATTTTGAGCGAAGCGAAAAATCTATTTTTGGGTGAGATAGCCATGTCGTCCTGAAGGACCCGCCCTTCCTTTTTATAAAAGGGCTATAGGACCCCTCCCTATAAATGCAGTATCTATAGCACCTCGTGTATTGCTACAAGGAATGAAGATGGCGCCGTCGGCGGCATTGTGTACACACTCGAAGCGGGATAGGGGAGGTACCTTATTAACGGCTCTCCTTTCATTCTCGTTTTTCGTTTTCTTGCCACTTTGACCCCTCGAAGTATTAATTCTATTCGGATTGAAGATAGCTATGTAGCGTGTCAAGAATACGTCCTCTGATATTACGCGATATCCCATGTTAAGTTTATTTAGGGATATTCACTCCAGGAGTTAGAATTCTGGATACCTTAAGGTAAAATTCTCTGGGAATATCACCATAGTCAAATATACCCTAGGAAGCTACCCTAAAGGAACTTCCATCAGGACGACATGGCTATCTCACCCAAAAATAGATTTTTCGCTTTGCTCGAAATCCGTTTTATGTCCCTGCTGCATCGTAACTGGATCCCTGCTGTTCTGGGACCCGAAGGGTTGCTCCAATTGTTTGACCTTGCCGACCGACGGCTTTGTAGAAGATATCCCTGACACTACGGAGTCAAGGGATACAGCAAGGGAAACCCACCAAAGGTGAAAATGAGGTTTCCAGAAGAACTCTCCGGGACCTTACCTACCTAACAAATCTTTGAAGTGCCTACTGTTCCCTAAAGCACAGGTCCAGCCTCCCTCTACCCAACGGACAGTGGACACGGATATCAACAGGCACTGCAAGGCTTGGACATCCACCAAGACCGGACAGGTCCTACTGCTAGAAGGCCCTGAATAAGGAGTGATTCAACCACCCACGGAGGAAGAAAGATCCGTTTCGACGGTGACTGAGGTCCCTCAGCTCACTGTGCCGGCATATCAACCTATGCCGTCAACCTCATCAGCCCCAACTCCCCAACTGGCTAGTCAGGTCGGCAGGAGCGAAATGCTCCTAGAGTGGATCCAGCAGATGCTGACACTGTTCCGGAAGGAGCAAGAGGAGAATAAGCCAGATCTCAAAGAGATGAAGAGAGCGGTACAGGGAAGGAAACGCCCTGGCGCTTCCAGGGGCTCCGCTAAGCCCCTTAAAATATCTGACCTCCCTCACTGCTCCGAACCAACCCCTGGAGGTAGACGGAACACATGCCCATGTTGAATGGGAAGCTTTATATCTCCGAGAAGTTGGGGTCCAATCCTTGAAGAGCTTCAATTCTGGCCCAGCTTTCAGCATACCCAGATTGCTACTTGAGACTGCGAGATGAACCTACATCCCGCGAGGAGACTATACCGAAGGAAGTCATTGTACTCGAACATGACAGGGCACAGGCCATCCTTACCAAGACCCAGAAAGGGGCCGGATATACTAACTCCAAAGTCTCAGCATTGAGCAAGAAGCATCCAACCTTCATTGCTCCTTCCTCCTGAACCTTCCCCCTTTCGGGGAAAGCCCTAGACTATGTCATGAGAGCAATCGAAGAGGGCAAACCCTGCCTAATCCTAGAGAAATGCAAAGCATTATCTCTAGCTATGCCCACCTTCGAGGAGAAGTGGAAAGAGGTACATCTAACCTTCTCTGTCTCGAAGTTGGATCCAGAGATAGCAGGCCAGCAGTTTAATGAGAACCTTCCAAAGTTGCCAAACCATCCTTTGAGAAGGGAACAGGAGACGAAAGATAGTCTTGCCGCCTCCCTGTCTCATCAGAACTGCTTAGAAATGTGTGCAGGCCTTTAATAACGCCCCACCCTTGTGATGGATTTGTAGGCTTTTCTCAGGTCAAAAAAGGACCTGTGGAGAGCATGTGTTTGCCGCAACAACGTTGAAACACGAACCCAAAAAACTGATTTCATCATGTATCTGGGGCGTAGACCCTTTCCCACAGGAAGTGGTCCAAGAAGTCATTACCAAAGCCACCACGGAGAATAGGAACCTGCCAAAAGTGGGGCATGTCCTCAAAGAGGAAATCGTCATTAGAACTGCACAATTTCCGACCGTGACCATGACCACAGTGCCTCAAATGGTAGCCCAGCCGTAAACAACCTTCAAGATGGTCTGTCATCAGCTGGTAGCCAGTCACCTGTGTTTAATCCAGGCTTTGAAAGGCACTCAACCACCTTTCGGCCCTACAAAGATAAGGACCCAAAAAGAAGTCCTCCGGAAATCCCCCAAAGGGTGGAGGAGGACGCGGTCACGGAAACATGTCCTCGGCAACCTCTAAACGATGAGAGGTTCCAGGTAGGAGGCAGACTTTTCCACTTTCATGATCGTTGGACCTTCGATCCCTAGGACCACAGCCAAATTACGAATGGACTTGGTTGGAAATGGAACAAAATTCCACCCTGTTTTCAAGAATTCTTCCAACACTCCACCCCCTTATTGGAAGAATATACCTCAGAACTCTTGAACAAGAAGGCAATGAGGAAAGCAAAGTCCATCAAAATTCCAGGGAAGGCTGTTTTGTGTTCCCAAGAAAGATTCGGATAAACCCAGAGTAATTCTAGACTTGTCTCCATTCAACAAGTTCATCGAGAACAACAAGTTCCGGATGCTTACAGTGCAACACATAAGGACCCTTCTACCAAAAAGGAGTGTATACAGTCTCAAAAGACCTGGCAGATGCTTACTGGCACCTACCAGTCAGTCGCCCCCTCTCCTCCTACATAGGACTCAGGCTACAGAAGACTAAATTTCTCTTCACAGCCATGCCCTTTGGACTAAACATAGCCCAAAAGGTATTCACAAAGCTAACGGACACGATTGCCCAGCACCTTCGCTCCGAAGGAGTACAGGTAGCAGCATACCTGGACGATTGGCGGGTGCGGGCAGCATCCAAGACTACTTGCCTGCAAGCAGCCAGAAAAGTGATCCAGTTCCTGGAACACCTGGGCCTCAAGATCAATCGCTAGAAGTTTCGCCTTCCTCCAGCTCACAAGTTTCAATGGCTAGGAATCCATGAGCACTTGCAGTCCCACCACCTCTCCATTCTATTAAAGAAGAGGAGAGAAATAGCGACATCTGTCAAGAGACTAATCCAACACAAGAGGATTTCAAAATGCCAACAGGAAAGAATACTGGGCTCTCTCCGGTTCGCAGTAGTGACAGACCCGGTGCTATAAGCACAGCCAAAGGATGCGTCAGGAGTCTGGAGAAGATACACATCAAACACTCGAAGAGATCAACAAGGTTGACACCGACCCGATTGCGCACGCCATTAAGGCCGTGATCAACGAATAAGAGCTTAGCACAGACAATTCTCTTGCAATCACCACAAACATCAGTAATGATACACACGGAAGTCTCCCTGAAAGAATGGGGAGGCTATCCGCATGAAATGAAAGGGCAAGAAATTGATCATTCCAGTTAAAAAAAAAAAAACTTTCACATCAACATCTTGGAGGCTATGACAGTCCTCCTGACGTTGAGGAGACTATCCCCTCGCAGAACAGTCCACATCAGACTGGCTCTCAACAACGAGGTGATAGTAATATGTCTAAATCGACAAGGCTCGAGTTCACCTCAGATTAACCACGTGATGTTAGCCATCTTCCGCCCGGCAAGGAAGAGAAGATGGCATTTATCGAGCAGTTCACCTTCAAGGGTTCCGCGATGTGATGGCGGATGCTCTATCCAGGCGAAAGGCAATAGAGACAGAATGGTCTCTAGACGCAGACTCATTCTCCTTTATTTTCAATAAAAGTCCCGGAACTGCAGATCTACCTCTTCGCAACGAGTGACAACAAGAAACTACCTCGTTATGTAGCCCCTTACGAGAACCTTAAGCAGAAGCGATATACGTCATGTCTCTCAACTGGAACGGAAGGAATCGAATTTATCTATTTCCACCAACCAATCTCCTGCTAAAAGTCCTCGACAAGCTAGGATCCTTCAGAGGAACAGCTCCTGTACTGGCCCCCAAATGGCCCAAAAACAATTGGTTTCCTCTAGTTCTAGAATTGAAACTGTAGCTGTTTCCTCTGCCGTAACCAGTTTTATCCAAACTGGTGCACAGGTCGACTGTTACATTTCACCCTCGAGAACCAACAACCTGCATTTCATGATTTTTTCGCCCTAACAGCGAACAAGTTTGGGATCTTGAAGAATATGGCCGACTTCATTGTAGAGTACAAGTCAAGTCCAACCAGGAGACAATGTGAATTGTCTTGGAAGAAAGGGGTAACCCTTGTGAAAACAAGGGGACCAACAGAAATTTCAACAGGTTTCTGTGTCTCTTTCTTCTTTTACCTACTTGAACGAGGCCTGAATTCCACTACAATACCCACGTGTAAGTCGGCCCTGACTAGACCTCTTCCATACGCCTTTGAGACGGACCTCATAAGCGAAACCTTCTTTAAGGTACCAAAGCATGCACTAGACCCAAGCTGGCAACCCCTCTAAAGCCCATTACATGGTCGTTGGTCAAAGTCTTGCACTATGCTTCGAACCTAAACAATGAGGATTGTACTCTAAAGGAACTAACACAGAAAGTGGGGTCCTTGGAGAATCTGCCCACTGAAGGAAGATGTCTCCCTATGCCCATTAGGGTGTCTTAAGGTCTATCTTCGTAGAACTTCAGACTTCAAGGAAGAACAGCTTTTCCGAGGCAAAACCTCAGGATCAAAATCTATCCCTAAAATAACTGACAGCAATGCTCACCACCTTATTCGCAGAGCGGATCCTGACAGCTCACCCGCAGTTCATGATCCTAAGAAAATTGCTTCTTCACGGAACTTCTTCCAACAATATACGAAGCAAGTACATAAAATAAGACATGTTGTGGTGGCGGCGGGTAGTGTTAAAAAACCCGTCGTCTAAGCCTGCGACGAACAGTGAACTGCTTTGGGACTTTCCAGTGCATCGGGTGCATGGGTACATTTATCCTCGAATGCAAATCACAACGATGATTAACACACTGTTCCATATAGGTGCATATCTGACCAATAACACCAGTGCCGAGTGAACGTTGTGTCACAGTGTTCATGCATTTCCAAAATCTGTAAAAATCAGTCGGATTTGGTTTCACATCTCCATTGAGTAGCATCATTTCGATGAAATTACATATTTTTCCGACAGGAGAAAATATGGACCCTGATGTGTTTTCAGTGCCAGATCAGATTCATACCTGATTGTAACTACAATTGATAATCTAGTTACAAGGTAAAATACTAAACGTATTTGCGTCTTATTGCTGCTATCTCAGTTACAGACGAATAAAGCATACTAGAGTTTTAATTAAACCCTAGAAGGTCCCAACTTGAAATCAGAGTACAGATTTCCAAGGGATGAAAAGGGTAATCTCGGAGATTTACCGTCCGTCCCTATGGGGATACAAACTTTGAATCCTTATAGTCGAAGTCGACACTTTCCCTGCAGGGGGAAGGAAGCCCTAAGCTAGTTCCAAGCTTAGTAGATATGACAAATAACGGTAATGTCATATATAAAGGTCTAGGAGACCATATAAGAAACTCATTCAAAGTAAAGGCACTTATAAAAACCCACAGATATTGTACTTTCAAGTCATTCTCTGGTAAACTTCCATCAGGACGACATGGCTGAGCCCAAAAAAATGATTTTGAGCAGAGCGAAATATCTATTTTTGGGTGATATGGCCATGTTGTCTTGATGGACCCTCCCTTCTTTCAAAAGGAGTATAAAACTATGTAATGAAAGATCCAACCCGAAACTCCTCTATCTGCGGCTATTCCTGCTTAAATGCAACAAGGAATAATATGCCATAGTAGTACCGGGCAACCTTGATAACGGCTCCCCTTCATTTCGCAACTCTTCCCCCTCAAAGTGAAACATCTAATCGGGTAGAAGATTGCCCTGTGTCGTATCAAGAGATACGTCCCCTGATTTATGCGATATCCTTAAAAGTTAAATTAAGGATACTCGTGTCAGGAGTTAGAATTCTGGAGACCTATGGTTAATTCTCTGGGAGTATCACTGTAGCCAAATATCCCTTAGAAAGCTGCCTAAAGGAACCTTCCATCAGGACGACATGGCCATATTACCCAAAAAAGGGATTTTGACGAAAGAAAAATCTATTTCTGGGGGAGAGACCTGTGCCGCCCAGTGAAATGCTCCTTAAACATCATTTCTAAGGTAAAAACTGCTATGAATCTACCAGAGAAAAAATTGTATAGGAATACTAGGTTGAACCCAGCTCGCTCACCTAATAAGGTGTCAGTATAAATAACTGGGGCATGATAAATCACAACCAGAGGCCTCGCACATTTAGATATCTCCTCTCAACATCCCCGTTCAGTGAGGTGCCGTTCAACACCCTAGCTCCGATCTCTACTACCAACAGTCCAACCCACGCTAGTGACGTCACTCTTTATAGCACCCAAGATTGGGGCCCAAGAAGGGAGGGACGGGTGGGTTCACTGGGCGGCACAGGTCTCTCGCCAAGAAATAGATTTTTCCTTCGTCAAAATCCCTTTTCTGGGCTCCGACCTGTGCCGCCCAGTGAAATAGTGCCAGAGAATAGGGACCCAAACTTGGCACAATACTTGAGGGAAGTAATAAATACAAAATAATACCAAACGTGATCTTAATATCAGAAAAAGGATAAACAAGGTATCCCGTAGGTAAGTACTCTCAACATAAAGTGCGAATAGTTAAATACAGTAATGGCAAAAAATCCCATACTAGGGATGGCAAGAAAAGACAAGCAGATAATGCAGATCAAATAAATAACATTCTTAATAATAAATAATACAAAACCAGCCCGTAGAGAGTAAGACTAAAAACAGGTAAAATCAAAAACAATTCGTAGAAATTGATCATAACTGGGTATCAAACAATACACCATAAGGGTGTAGATCAAGTAAAACAATACCAAAACTAGGTAGTAACAATAAGTAAGGCAGGTAGGAGGAAAGGAGGATAGAGCAAGACGTTGTGATTAAGACTCAGTACCTTCAGGAGGAACCACATTCCCAGCTGCTACTGTAGCAAATTCTAGAGCTTCCAAAGGTTTTAGGTAGTGGCGTTTAAAAACTTTAGGGGATTTCCAGCCTGTATATTTCGTGAGCTCATCAAATTTCATGTGATGGAAGAAATTAATTGAAGTAGCAACAGCTCGAATATCATGGACATGGGGGAATGATTCAGGATTAGCCTGTTTAATAAAATAAAGGATTTGTTGCCTGATTCCTTTAAGGGTAATGGTTCCTCCATTTTCTCTAATGAATAAGGGCCCTGTGGTTGTAATGGAAGTTCTATTTAAGTAGGATTTCGGGGTGGTAACTGGACACAAGGATGGATCCCGAGGAAGAGGAACAATCTTCCAGGGAGACCATCTGTTCTGAGGGTCCTCATTTTTAGCCAGGAAAACTTTGTTAGGGGAGAGAAGGACTTCTCCCGAAGAGAGGAATTCAATATGACCTGGGTCTCTAAACAAGGCTGATAGTTCTGAAATTCTGGAGCCAGAAGCGAGGCTCAATAGGAACAATGTCTTCCTTAACAGTGCCATGTAATTGCAGGATTCATTAAGAGTGTCAGAGGCCAGCTTCAGGACATCGTTCAAAAACCAGGAAACTGCACTAGGGCGAGTTGATGGTTTTAATCTGGCACAAGCTCTCGGGATGGACGAGAAGTATGAATCCGTAAGGTCAATATCAAAACCAATATGGAAGATCTTTTTCAAAGCTGACTTGATCGTAGTGATAGTGTTGGCTGCCAGGCCTGATTCAAAGAGAGTTCTGAAGAAGGTTACAGTTAGATTCATCGTCATCTTTTCAACCTTTGAGTCCTTTAAAAACTTAGCAAGCTTTTTAACAGCCGAGTCATCATGACGGAGGGTGGATTCCCTTTTGTCCGATTCCAAAAATAGGGTATTTAGAGGGTCAATATTTGCACCCTTTTGAGCTGCAAACTTCATGAAGTCCATAAAGTTAGGGCACTCTGAATTCTTGAGGAAGCTAACACATTGCGAGTTTGTACTACTTGTGTTAGTATAGGGTTGGGTATGTGCCGAGGGCAGAGGCCCAGTTCCAGCAACAGAGGGAACCAACTGCTCTTGGGCCAGTTGGGGGCTACCAAGCCACTCAGCTTCTGAAAGACCTGAGTTTGTCCCATACTTTCAATAGGAGATTTATCGGAGGGAACAGATAAATCCTCTTCCAAACGTTCCAATCTAACATCATTGCGTCTGTGGCATAAGCCCGAGGGTCCAGGTTGGGGGCCACGTAACATTCTAGTTTGTGGTTGGATTCCGTCGCAAACAAGTCCACCTGGAGACCCGGGACCTGAGATAAGATCCATTTGAATGACTGTTTGTCTAGGGACCATTCCGACTCCAGCGGAGTTGTCCTCGAAAGTGCGTCTGCCCCTACATTCCGCACTCCCGCAAGGTGGACTGCTGACAGATGCCACTTGTTCGATGTCGCCATGGAAAAAATTGCTAACATGACGTGGTTTATGTGGGCTGACTTGGAGCCTCCTCTGTTTATGCAGTGGACTATGACTGCGCTGTCTAGAACCAGCCTGATATGAAGGTTCCTGGCTGGGTTCAGTCGTTTTAGAGTAAGGAATACTGCCATGGCCTCTAGGACATTGATGTGAAAGTGTCGTAATATCATCGACCAGTCCCTGGACTTTCTTGTGTTGGGAGTATCCTCCCCACCCTGTTAAGGAGGCGTCTGTGTGAATGACGAGTCCTGGGGCCGGATATTGTAAGGGGACTGACTTCGATAGGCTTTTGACTTTCGTCCATGGCTGAAGACTCTTTCGTAGGATTGGGGAAAGTCGAGCTCTTTTGTCTCGACGCTTCTTGTTTGCCCTGGAGCGCCATACTCTGTTTATGTCCTTTAGTTTGGCCTTTAGGACAACGTCTGTTACAGAGGCGAACTGCAAGGAGCCTAGGATTCTTTCCTGGTTCCTCCTGGACGTCAACTTGTCCTGAGAAACCGTTTCGTGTTCTTTGCTATTTCTGTCCTCTTGGCTTTCGGGAGGCATAGCGTATGGGAACGTAGGTCCCATTGTAATCCCAGCCATTGAAACTTGGTCTTCGGGACCAGGCGGGATTTGTCGAGGTTGACTTGAAACCCTAACTGACGAAGGGAGGTGAGAACCTTGTCTGTTGCCATGAGGCAGTTCCTGACGTTGTTTGCCCAGCGAGCCAGTCGTCCAGATAAGCCACTATTTGAATCCCTTGGGTTCGAAGTTCTTCGATTACCGTCTCTTCTAGTTTGGTGAAGATCCTGGGCGCTATGTTGAGCCCGAATGGCATCACTTTGAATGCATAGGCTTGTTTGCCTAGTTTGAAGCCTAGGAAAGGACGAAAGTGCCTTGCTATTGGAACGTGATAGTAGGCATCGGTAAGATCTATAGAAGTGGTGACGGCCCCACGGGGAAGTAAGGTCCGCACCTGAGAGACGGTTAGCATGCGGAACCTGTCGCAACGAATGAAGGAGTTCAGACAGGACAGGTCTAGGATTACTCTTCGCTTGTCTGAGCCTTTCTTTGGCACGCTGAACAAGCGACCTTGAAATTTTAAGCGATGGACTCTGGATTGCGTTCTTCTGCAATAGGTCTTCTGTATATGATCTTAGTTCCTCCGTTGGAAGTCGATAGAAACTGGTCAGTGGAGGGGGCCCTTTTATCCAGCTCCACCCCAGACCCTTGGAAATTATGCTGGAAGCCCAATTGCTGAACTTCCAACGGTCTTGAAAGATGTAAAGTCTCCCTCCTACCTGAAGATTTTCAATGGACTGAGGATGACTTGCCTCCTCTGCCTCTGCGGAATGCCTTGCCTCGGTTGAAACCCCTTCCGCCACCTCTGTTACGAAAGGCACCTCTGGCGCCAGAGCCTCTGTTGCGTTGGTAGCCTTGGAAGGAACCTTGGGACTCGTAGGTGGGGTTAAAGGCAGGGGAGGTAGCATACGAGGTCCATGCTACCTGTGCCTGAGGGACCAACACATACTGTTGTTGAGGTTGTCCCTTCGAAGTAGAAGGTTGGGGTTGTACAATCTGAAGGGCTGTCTGTTCTGGGAGGAATGGAAGGGCCCCAACCTCTTCCTGCCTCAGGCCGAGGCGCCAGCTGGTTCGAACTTCCGCTTGGGGACTAGGCCCCATCTAACTTTGAGGCTCTGGTTAACCCTAGCTGCCTCGCTGAGTACGGAGTTTACCAAGTCCTCCAGGAAGAGGTCCGGGCCCCAGACCGGGGCTTTGATGAGCCTATTAGGCTCATGCCTGATGGTAGCCTCGGCTAACACGTGTCTCCGGCAACGGAATCTTGCGTTGAGAAACTCGAAAGCATCAACTAACAAGGTCTGTAGGAGGGATTTGGTGAGAACATTAAAAAGAGATTTCTCCTCGTAAGTGATGGCGGTCATCTCGGCCAAAGTGACTGAATTAATCGACCTACTCAGCCTGCAACGGGCCTCGAACTCAAGGCGGATTAGTGATTCCGGGAGCTTGGGGAAGCGTTCGCTGAACTGTGTGGAAGCACAGTCAGCACTCAGTTTGCCTGCCGTGAAGGTAGCCGGGGCGTTACGCCAGCACTCGTGGTCACCTGGGAAGAGGAGGGAAGTCAAGTCTGTCTCCCGGAGCTGGGGCAGAGGCTTTTCTTCCTTGGCGGACTGATAGGCGATGTCCATGATCTTGGTGACGCATGGGGTGGGGGTTTGTTCGTCAACCACAAACATCGTATAAGAGCTCTTGTGGGTTGTGAGCATCGTGTTCACACAATCCCACCCGTTTAATGCCCGGACCAAGGTAGACTGGGCCTGTTCCTTGGGATAAATAACAGTCTCCCTAGGGACTTTATCTAAGCGGATCAGAGCCTCTTCGGTCAGACGAGCGAAGCCGGGGAAGGGGAATTGGAGTCCCGGCGGATAGAACTCGAAGTCCTCGATAGGCCGGGTGCCAAAACCCTCGATGGTCAGCATGCCATCTGTAAAAGGAGAATGCAGAGCCATCCTCCAAGGGTTACTTTTGGTGAATGGTGGGAGCTTGTAAGCGTCAGGGATGGGGTATTGCTGCTGTTGTGGCAGCCCCGAACGCATGAGCCCTTGTACCAAGTTCTCATTGTTGGAGATCCTCTCAGTGAGGGATGACATTAAAGACCCGATCTGGGAAAGAAGTTCCTTAGAAAAGGATTTCGGGTCGAAGGGTTCCTCCAGGGCGGGAACTGGAGCCGGCGTAGATATCGAACCATGAGAGGTCGAAGATGCGGCAGCGGAGTCTTTGGGGACTCTAGAGGATGAAGTCTTGACCGACTTCGGGGATTTTCAAGACTTTCGGGTCTTGAGTAAAGGCTTACGGTGAGCCTTAACCTTCGGGGTAACTGGGCGGGGCTTGAAATCAGCCCCGGGTGTCCCCGGAAAGCCCTGAAAAGAAGAATGAGCAGAAGTAGAAGAAAAAGTCGGACTAAGGAGAGGAATCTTAGCCCGGGACCCACCTGCCTCACCTACCTCACTACCTATGTCCGGTTCGTCAAGAGCCATCGGTTCTATGTCCAGGTTGAGGGTAGCGACGTCTTCTGTGATAGTCCCGCCCGTGTCCTCCTGGCCCGGGGCTAAGAGCAGTGACTCGATCTTCTCAATAATGGGGTCCGCCACGTCCTTGGGGACCGCAGCCAATGTCTTAGCATTGGGGTATATGAGAGAACACCATTCCTCTGAAAGAATGTAAGGCTTTTTAGCCTTTACGTTGCGGGCGAACCCGCCCATCCAGACTTTGAGGGTCGCCAGGGTTGAGGTCTTAGCCGGCTGGGAGCTCTGAAAGAGAATAGATTATTACTGGAGGTAAGTGGTTTCCACAAGGGAAGTAAAATAAGAAGACTTGGGATCTCCTTGCGAAAACGAGGCCATCGAAAGGGGGACACGTTGAAAATAACATGAATGACAGAGGATAATACAATGTAAATTTAAAATTAACCGTAATTCCACTTACCGAGTCTGAGGTGAGCGTGGAGGCCAGCTTATAACAGACTACGCAATTGTCCGGGTGCCAGACGGTCAATCCATCCACAAGGATAGCACAGTGGGCGTGTGATCAACAAACGTCGTGGCCGCAGGGTTGGTGGAGGACCGCCGAGCAGGCTGTCATCGCACAGCGTACCGTCTGTAAAATAAAGATACATAAGTATCACGTGGTAAGCTAGAGGAGCCCGGGAGCTTCGGGAGCTTAAAGTACACCGCTATAGCAGTGGGTAAACATTCTTAAGCCGTAAGGGCGATAAAACACTTAATAGGTAACAGCTTAATAGGTAACAGAATAAGTCAATCTGTAACTATGATCATACAAGGGGGGACAGTCGAGTAAAAGAACTATATATATAAATATAAGATTAATCGACTATGGTTAGGGATATACGCTGGCTCCGGAGAGACAACTGAGAGAGCCCGGGGCTCGTGTTAGCCTACCGGGGTAGGCAGGACATGGGAGGGGGGGTTGTCGGGAGTCAGAGCCTCACCGACGGGCTCAAGGACCTTAACCAAAAACTCGACAAGATAACTAGGTCCGGAAGCTACGAACGGGGATCCCGTAGATAAAATTATTAACATCGAGTGGGGTCCGTGAAGTGCGGAACGCTACACGGGGAGGGTGAAGGGAGGGATCCTATAATGGGTCCGTGGGGTGCGGAACCGGGAGGTAGCATCCAGGAACAATATGTGTATATAAAAGACATGGAACCCAAAACATAGCAGAAATCCCTCCCGCCAACCGATGGCCAATCGGAGCGGCGGGGAGGAAACGGCTACGGGAGGGTAAGGAAAAACTATAAAATCTATAACATCTATAACATATAGCCTCGCTAACGTTCAAGGTCCGCCCGTGAAGGAGCCAGGCGATATCCCCGGGGATGGGGGGGAGGGGGGAAAGGGTACGAGAGGACTCGACCCGTAAATCAAAGCAGCTGACTCCAAGGCTTGAGGAGCGAGAGGCATCCCTGAAGTGGGGATGTAGGCGGGGGGAGGCTATTACGTGGACAGAAAGACCAGGCGTACCAACCTGGTCGAAGAACCACGACATAATGAATGATCAATACGGATAGACATAATATAATTGATATGGTATAAAATAAGTAGGAAAGCATGCGAATAATATAGTAAGAGAGGGACGCAAGGGAGAGGCAGGGAGGGGCCGAACCCTCCAGCGCGGGGAGGACCGAGCTGGGCAGGGGGGCCAATATAACACAAAGTCGGTGAGGTGCCGACATAAAACTATGAAAACAAACTGCCTCGCGAGAGTCCCACTCAAACTAAAGCAACTACTAATCGATAAAAGTAATGTAACGTATCCGCTTAGGATATGAAAACGTAATAGCGTGGAGTAACATAAAAAACTAGCAGTGCCCGAAGGCGATCAGGCATGCCAACCTAACACGAACTATGATACCGTAATAGCATAACAACTGTATCGTAAATAACAGGATAATGAAATACCACAACAAAATAAAATAACACGGGGTGTGAACCGTGAATTACCCAGATAGGTTCAAAACGAAAAACAATCAGTATGGAAGACTAATTGAAAGGCGTTAAGAACGAGAGAGAGAGAGGAGGTAGCCAGCCGCCGTGGCGGTCCTGAAGCGGGGCCGCGAACAGGGAAAATTAAAAACTGTGATAAAATAACAACTAAGGGCAAGGCTACCTCCAAAGACTCAAAACTCATAGATCTGGTACTTAACTTCGATGGAGTGACAGTAGAGTCCGACATCATGAGATAAATCCTGGGTAAATCCGGGAAAAACACACACCGAAAAAGAGAACAGCGTGAACACAAGGTGCTATGAAAAGGAGAGTCGTCACTGGCGTGGGTTAGACTGTTGGTAGTAGAGATCGGAGCTAGGGTGTTGAACAGCACCTCGCTGAACGGGGATGTTGAGAGGAGATATCTAAATGGTGCGAGGCCTCTGGTTGTGATTTATCACGCCCCAGTTATTTATACCGACACCTTATTAAGTGAGCGAGCTGGGTTCAACCTAGCATCCCTATACAATTTTTTCTCTGGTAGATTCATAGCAGTTTTTACCTTAGAAATGATGTTAAAGGAGCATTTCACTGGGCGGCACAGGTCTCTCGCCCAGAAATAGATTTTTCGCTTTGCTCAAAATCCGTTTTTTGGGCCTCAGCAAACAAGAACGTCATCACCTGTGTAGCTAGCCTCTTCATGGCCGTACATTGGGAAATACACACGCAGAAAATCTTACTTAAGAATCGAGGTGTTCCATTTTTTAACAACTCTGTACAGAGTACAGGTGTAATAGAGACAGTATACTAATTGATATAGTGATAGGGAAGTTCTAAGGCTCTTGCTGGGTCCCCAACTTCTACATTTTTAAATAGCAGTTACACGTAATCTTTGTTTTTGTTTTTGTCAGCCTTGTTACTGCATTTTTGTTTTATGTAAAATTAGTATAAGATTTTGTTTATAAGGCTTTAGTTGTAAATTTAATTTTTTTCTTTTGAAGTGCTGTTTTAACCTCCTCCCAGCTCGTTTAAAGATTTATAAGTGTCTAGTTTAACGCTTGTTTCTTTTCTGTTTTTAGAGTCCTTGGTGAGAAGAGACACCTGTGTTTATTTGCGAGGAACTCGAGTGTTAGAAAACACAGTTCGAGCACGAGGTTACCCGGACCTACTTCAGCAGCCGGCTTATGTGAGCTTTTCCGAGGATTGCGACACCAACGGTTGACGGCTTTTAGCAGGTGCATTTCTGCCACCTGCGGTGACTTTGTGACTTGCATTTCCTATGTGTTCTTTTCTGCAGTCCGCAGGGCCAACATAGGAATCCCGGCTTTAAGGTGGACTCGGGAGAGACACCACCGTCAATGCATCCTCGCCATAGTCAGCTGCAGGAGCCTTGGAGCTCGTGGTGGCATGTAGAGAGGCAGTTGCCAGGTAGGAGAGATTGTGTACCCTTTTCTTGGGTTGGGGCTCCATTTCCCTCCCTTTTGATGAGGAGTCCTGCTAAGCTGCACTCCCTTCGGTAGCTGAGTGTTAGTGGAGTCGCTACCTTGGTTGGAGGAGGTGATTTCTTCCAGCCCTCAAAGAGTGTGAGAATATTTATATATTTTGTGTTTTGTGTATGTGTAGTTCTTGAGTTATCTCCTTGAGAGTGTGGTGTTTCCCATTGGGAAATTTTGTTATTTGTTAATTGTTATTTGTTAATAGTTAGTTGTAAGTTTTTAATTAAAATTGTTAGGTAGTCACAAGGTTGACTGTTCTAAAAATTGTTGTTAATAAATATTGTTAAGTTTTCCCAAGTGTTTTCGTTTCCACTGACCAATTTTTATGCTGGATATTTTTATAATCACTGACCTCTCTTATCGTGCAATAAGAACTTGCACCACGGCCCGACAAGGGTCGTAACAGCAGTGGAGAAGGGAAGTCATCTTGAATGTTATAGTATTTCCGCTATCTCACATATGGAGTAGGAAATATCTTTGACAATTTGCTCACCCTAAGTAAATCCCGTCTCGCAGAAATCTGCGTGTCATCCTTCGCAATGGACTCGACAGCCAACATAGACCATGATACCTAGGTATTAGGTTGGCTAGGGCACCAGCCACCCGTTGAGATACTACCGCTAGAGTGTTATGGGGTCTTTTGACTGGCCAGACAGTACTACATTGGATCCCTCTCTCTGGTTACGGTTCACTTTCCCTTTGCCCACACACACACACACACCGAATAGTCTGGCCTATTCTTTACATAATCTCCTCTGTCCTCATATACCTGGCAACATTGAGATTACCAAACCATTCAACTTCACCAAGGGGTTACTGCACTATAATTGTTCAGTGGCTACTTTCCTCTTGGTAAGGGTGGAAGAGACTCTTTAGCTATGGTAAGCAGCTCTTCTAGGAGGACACTCCAAAATCAAACCATTGTTCTCTAGTCTTGGGTAGTGCCATAACCTCTGTACCATGGTCTTCCACTGTCTTGGGTTAAAGTTCTCTTGCTTGAGGGTACACTCGGGCACACTATTCTATCTTATTCCTCTTCCTCTTGTTTTATTTAAGTTTTATAGATTATGTAGGAGATATTTATTTTAATAATACTCTTCTTAAAATATTGTATTTTTCCTTGGTTGTAGCTTAGCATGTAATGATAATAATAATAATAACAGTTGTCTGTTGGCTCCACAGCACGGCATAGCACATCTATAGCTATGTCTACCCTAAGGAAGAGAGTAAGGGGCCTCAATGAGTCAATTGATCACTCAAATGCAGCCGACAGCATAAATGCAGATTCTGACTCGGTTTTCTCCGTGTTAGGAGCCTTAGGACTAGCAGCTGGAGGGAAATTGGCAAACAAGTTGTCAGAATCAATATCGAGGTCATCATCTGAATTAGCAATAGGGGAACGAGGTGTAGGAGGGTTCACGCTGACCCCGAGTTGATTTAGCAGTCATAGAAGACTGAACCCGCCTCTGAAGGTTTGGGTCCTCCGAGGGTTTGAAAGCCCAAATCTTCAGAAGGGTGTTCGCATCTTTCTGTTCACAAGGCTTTCCTATAAGAGGCGAGAATACTGGGCAATGCCTCATCCTACCCCGTAACTGAAACTGGTTTCACTGGAGCTGGTACTGGGATGGACGGTGCCTCCAAAGCGGAAGAATGCACAACCTCTATAGGGTAGAGTATATAAGTCAATGAAGGAAATCTCCCTCGGAGATCTCGACCCCTAATGGGACCAGAGATGGAAGGTTTCACTGGGCGGAGGCGTGACCTGTCTAGGTTGACGTCGCCTGACCAGGTTTGATGGGAACAATGCGCAACTTTTCCCACATTGGATTAGTGCCAGATAGTTTGGCTCTGATCCCTAATGCCTTTTGGTGACCTGCTGCTGGAAAAAGCATTGGAAACCTACCAACTCTGGGTACTGAGCAAGAGGGCACAGCATAAGCTGGCATCGCTGGAGCTGGTACCATCAGAGACGGTGCCTGAGACGGGTTAAATATCGTGCTGGTAATGTTAGCAGCATGACCCAATCTTGGGTCAGAGGGAGCCTGAGGATCGCCGTGGTGAACAGCTACCCTCCCAGCAACGGTCATAATCAGGTCTGTCAAAGTTCCATGGGAAGCAGGGACAATGGCAGCCACTATTCTGAGAATCTCCTGCAGGAAAGTCTCACAAGACAACCCTGGCATAGCTGATTCCCAGACAATCTTCCTCTGGACTGGGGCTCAAACCTGCTGGGAAGGAGCCAAAGGACTACGAAACTGGTTCGTGAGTACCCCCTTGAGAGAAAAAAGGTGATCATAAATGATTACAAGTACCAACAGGATGCTCAGCTACCTGAAAGTGATCGCGCCATAGATCCTTGCTCGCCACTAAAGCACAGAAGACTGGTTAGTGAGATACTAAAGGTCTGTAATGACCTCCCTTCTGTAATCTATCTGGCAAGCTCTGACTTGCACAGTGTGCCTGGTAATTTATCAAAGGTAACTACACTCACTGAAGACTACAGGAGAGACCCCTGCTGTGAGAGCATGCTGGCTTGCAGAGCGATTGCTGGAATCGTCTGTGAGCTCAGCTCCGAAGAGAGAGTGTGCAGGCGACACATGCGCTGGAGCTTCTGAGCTACCTGGGGAGGTGGACTCCCAGGTGAGGACATCCTTTTGCACTTGGAAGGGCATCAGCCGAACCCCGAAGGGCCGGCAAGCTCAGAAGGCAGAAAAACACTAAAGTCTTCTTCCCGCTAAGCAAACTCCACGTACACACTAACCTTGGAGGGAGAGTGTGCTGGGGAAGAACTCTGGCAGAGAACCATCCTATGGATCCTCAAGTGGGCGAGGATCCTGGAGGGCAAAGGTTCGAGGGGCATGATACTGCAAAGGAGGGACTCCCTTCTGTCGGCTCTAGCGGGGGAAGTGCAGAAGTCAACCTCAGGAGGAGCAGGAATTCTCTCCTGCTGTGCACCCCTGGCTAACACTTCCAACAGCCAATCCTTAGAGGGTGGACCTGAAAGACCGATCGAGCAGAGTCAGAGAAGGGGAAATAGGGGTAAGAGAAAGAAGCCGAGATTTCTTCAACCTCCAGGAAGACCACAAAAGTGAAGAATCCCTCTCAAGACTTCTTCCTCCCCCTGCCATACTGCTCCCACTGGGAGGATGGCCACTACCTACACTGGGCAATGGGAAGCCTCCGAGCATGAGTGTCCTCTGCACGAAGGGTAAAGACGGTGAGTAAGATACAAGAGTCAAACTTACTGCCCGACTAGGATGGGATTTGGGCTATGTTCAACACCCCCAGATTATGAGTCAACCTCAGAACAGTGTTGAAGATGGACAAAGTCATAGGGGAAGCCAGAGACATTTATATAGTTGACATTATCATAAATGAAGCTGTAATGACAGCTAATGCAGTTGTGCGGCACCTAGGGTTGATAATGACGCAATGCAGGATAGGTGCTCTAGCATTCCATCAATGTAATGAGATTCCAGAGGTGAAAGAGACGATGAGTAGGTGAAAAATGTGAATTCGCAAAATAACGTTTCTGTTGACGGGATGCCAAGGCATATTTTACATATGTAGATAGTGAGGAAAGTGAAAGTAAACAAGAAGATGAAGGGAAACAAGAGGACCTGGAAGTGGAAGTAGTTGAGCACTACAGTCTACAAGGAACATACGCCCTCCTGTTTGGATGAGGGATTTTTTTGTAGGAGGAAGCTGAAGATGAATGATCTGGAGATCAAGGGTGGGTGTGGTGTAAACAGTATATAATTAAAAGTATGGGGAGTAATTCTAGACTTAAGTATGTTATTATTAGTATTGTGTAGAAGTTATTAGTTATAGGATAAGAAAATCTCAAGTGTACAGTAAAGCAAAGCAATGGGAACACAGTAGTATTGAGGGCAGTGAAAGATGGAATTGTTTTATTTGGGATCAAGAATCTGTTGGTGATGGTTCTAGGTTGGTTAGTTTGTGTAAAGCTGTTTTTTTTCAATGATGATCAAAACTAGAGTGGATTGTAGAAGGGATAGACTGGTGGAGAAGGTGGAGGCTATTAGTAGGTAAGGTCAGAGTGTTTATGTCTGTTGCTGCCATGTTTGTCCAGTGTTTGTTTATCTTTGTCCTGTGGTGTGCTTGGGCTGTAATGTGCTTCTGCTATGGTGTCTCGACTGATGTTTGTGTGCAGTAGTAATAGTGGTGTCATCAGTGTTGTCTCATGGTGCAAGCTGGAGTATGAAGATCTTAAGCCAGTTCAACTTTTCTGGAGATGATTAAGGTGAGTTCCCAGTGCATTTCCTATCTAGCGACAAAAGATATAAAAAAAAAGGTTGGACACAGTCACTTACTACCTCATCCATTAGCCAAGATAATGCAAGAAGAAAGAAAATGTAACTGCTATGCAAAAAATTAGCAGTTAGCCTGGTGTTCTCAGTCTTCTCTAAACTATCCTGAAATAAACGTAAACAACAGAAGAAGGTCAAGGTGTTATTAAACTTTAAATTACTTTAAGTTCTAATTTCAAATAACAGCTGACATAACTTTAAAGAAGAGGAAATGAGAGTGAACAACATTGCTCAACTGCCAGATGGTGTGATAGTTCCCAGAGGGGGAGGCATTTTGCAGAGGAAGAGATAAGGGGATATTTTAATTTTGGGGTACATGCAGCCAGCTTTGAGTAGAAGCAATATGCACATTAGGGGAGTTTCACAAAAATAAAACAGATTGGAGAGTAATTCAAAGGTCTAATAATCTTCATATATTAAAAGGGTGAACAAAAACAGTAGATCATATATGACTTACCTGTAAAGTAATACCTTCTCTAAATAAAAAGTCATGGTTAATATCCGTGGAGGCAGGGCTATCATACACAAAACTTGCTTCCTGAAAGGAATATACAGTATATTCAGTTCAATACAAAAAACAGCTCCTTCTCTAAAACTAGATTGTGTTCTAACAATTCTGATACCAGTAGATGAGCGCACAACCTTCTTAAATATGATAAAAAAAAGGAAACAGAATCTTAAAAATTAAATTTATCATTTTAATATTTATCCAACATTCATTGAGTTATACATTTAGCAATAGCTTGGTTGACTTAACTCAAAATTAAAGAACAATTAATAGATTTTGACGTAAGAAAAATGGTATTTTTATTATAAAATGAATTTTTAAATATACTTACCTGATAGTTACATATATATAGCTTAAATCCCGCGTTTCGCACAGCACGGCAGAAATTCAAATTTCGCGGCAATCGCCAAAATGACAGTAGGTGGTCATACATGAGCGCCATCTCTCAAAGGTTCCCAGAACCATCCCCAACATTCTTCAGAAATTCCATGCCTCTGTTTTCAGAGGGGAGGAGGGAGCTTAAAATTATACACAGGAAAGAATTAATATTCAACTTTCCAGAGGATGAAGATGCTGGAGATTGCATGATTATTCCGAAAACTTGCAACAAAACACTGGGAACACTTTGGGAGAACACCTACCTTATATGCTACAAGTAAAAGGAATGGTGGCCGGTAGTAGTACGGATAGGAGGTCCACCGGGTACCTAGATCGGCACCCCCTTTCGTTCGCCACTCTTCTCCCTTACATCAAAGAGTTGAATCTATTCGGGGTGAAGATTGCTATGTGTCGTATCTAAAAAATACGTCCCTGATCCCTAGCGATATCCTTAACTGGATACTCGCGCCAGGAGTTAGAATCCTGGAGAACTTCGGTTATTTCTCTGGGAGTATCAATGCAGCAAATATCCCTTAGAAAGGCTGCCTAAAGGAACCTTCCATCAGGACGATATGGCCGAACCCAAAAAATTTCATTATTGGAATAATACCACTCAATGGAGATGTGAAACCAAATCTGTCTGACTTGATCAGATTTTGGACATGCATGAACACTGTGATGCAAACATTCACACTGCACTGGTGTTATTGGTCAGATGATGCACCTGTATAGAACAGTCTGTTAACCATCATAATGATTTGCACTAGAAGGTACGAATATCCATGCGCCCGATACACTGTTGAGTCCCAAAACAGTCCACTGTTCATCGCAGCACTTGACGACTGGTTTTATGACACTATCCGCCGCCACCACAAAGTGTTTTATTTCATGTACTTGCTTCGCATAGTGTTTATAGAAGACCCTGGATGATTTCCTCCCAGTGTATAAGCGGAGCCTCTCAAACTCCATGTGTTGAAAGAAATTAAACGAAGAAGCAACTTTTCTCGGATCGTGACCTGCGGGTGTACTGTCAGGGTCCGTTCTGTGAATAACATAGGTGAGCTTCGCTCTCAGTTGCCTTAGGGATAGGTTTGATCCTGAAGTTTTGCCTCTGAAGAGCTGTCCTCCCTTGAAGTCTGAAGTTCTTCAAAGATAGACCTATAGACAATCTACTGGGCATAGAAAGACATCTTCCTTCAGTGGGCAGATTCTCCAAGGACCCCACCTCTTAGTGAGTAGCTCATTCTTGGCAAGAAAGGCAGGATCAGGAAAAAGGTTCAGTTCTCCTGTGTCTAGGAACTGATTATGGCATTCATTTCTGGATAAGGCCACTATTTCACTAACTCTAGCCCCTGAAGCTATTGCAAACAGAAAGATGACTTTCTGTGTTTGATCCTTTAGAGTAAATTCCTCATTGTTTAGGTTCGAAGCATAGTGCAAGACTTTGTCCAAAGACCACGTGATGGGCTTTGGTGGGGTTGCTGGCTCGAGCCTAGCGCATGCTTTTGGGATCTTATTGAAGATTTCACTTGTGAGGTCCACCTCAAAGGCATACAGAAGTGGTCTAGTCAGGGCCGACTTACACGCGGTAATCGTGGTGGAAGCCAGGCCTTGTTCGTGTAGGTTTCCTTGTCTTCACAAAAGACACCCATTTCTTCCATGACAATTCATATTGTCTCCTAGTCAAACTTGACTTATACTCTTCGATGAAGTCAACCTTATCCTTCGAGATTCCAAACATTTTGTTCGCCGCTAGGGCGAGAAAATCATGAGATGTAGGTTGTTGGTTCTCGAAGATGAAGCTTAGACAGTCGACTTCTGGACCAGTTGGGATAAAACTGGGTTCAGCAGAGGAAATAGCTTCAGTTTCAATTCTAGAACTAGAGGGAACCAATTGCTTTTGGGCCATTTGGGGGCCACTACTGCAGCTGTCCCTCTGAGGGATCTTAGCTTGTCGAGGACTTTTAGCAGGAGATTGGTTGGTGGAAACAGATAAATGCGATTCCAACTATTCCAGTCGAGGGACAAGACGTCTATCGCTTTTGCTTGAAGGTCCGTGTAAGGGGCTACATAACGAGGTAGTTTCTTGTTGTCGCTCGTTGCGAAGAGGTCGATCTGCAGTTCCGGGACTTTTTCCGAGATGAAGGAGAATGATTCTGCGTCTGGGGACCATTCTATCTCTATCGGCTTTCGCCTGAATAGAGCGTTCGCCGTCACATTGCGGAACCCTTGTAGGTGAACTGCTGATAAGTGCCATCCCCTCTTCCTTGCCAGGTAGAAGATGGCTAATATCACATGGTTGATGTGAGGTGATCTCGAGCCTTGTCGATTTAGACATTTTACTATCACTTCGTTGTCCAGGACCAATATGATGTGGATTGCTCTGCAAAGGGATAGTTTCTTCAACATCAGGAAAACTGCCATAGCTTCCAAGATGTTGATGTGAAAGGTTTTGAACTGGTGCGACCAATTCCCTTGCTCTTTTCTCTCATGAGAATGGCCTCCCCATCCTTCAGAGGAGGCGTCCGTGTGTATCATCACTGATGGTTGTGGTGGTTGCAGGGGAATTGTCCATGCTAGGCTCTTGGCTGTTGATCATGGCCTTAACAGCGTGCGCAATAGGGTTGGGGTCAACCTTAGTTGATCTCTTCGAGCGTTTGATGCATATCTTCCCCAGACTCCTGACGTATCCTTTAGATGTGCTTTTAGCACTGGGTCTGTCACTGCTGCAAACTGGAGAGAGGCCAATACTCTTTCGTGTTGGCGTCTTGAAATCCTCTTGTGACGGATTAGTCTCTTGACAGCTTCCGCTATCTCTCTCCTCTTCTTGGATGGAATGGAGAGATGGTGTGACTTTAAGTCCCATTGGATTCCTAACCATTGGAACTTCTGAACTAGAGAAAGGCGAAACTTCTTGCGATTAATCTTGAAGCCCAGATGTCCCAGGAACTGGATCACCTTTTCGGCTGCTTGCAGACAAGTAGTCTTGGATGCTGCCCACACCAGCCAATCGTCTAGATATGCTACCACTTGAACTCCTTCGGAGCGTAGCTGCTGGACAATTGTGTCTGCTAGCTTCGTGAATATCCTTGGGGCTGTGTTCAGTCCGAAGGGCATTGCTCTGAAGACAAATTTCTTCTTCTGTAGCTTGAATCCTAGGTAGGAGGAGAAGGGGCGGCTGACTGGCAGATGCCAGTAAGTGTCTGCCAGGTCTAATGAGACTGTGTACGCCCCTTTGGGTAGAAGGGTCCTTAAGTGTTGCCAAGTAAGCATTCGGAACTTGTTGTTCTCGATGAACTTGTTGAGTGGAGACAAGTCTAGAATGACTCTGAGTTTGTTTGAGTCTTTCTTGGGAACACAAAACAGCCTTCCCTGGAATTTGATGGACTTCACTTTCCTTATTACCTTCTTGTTCAAGAGTTCTGAGGTATATTCTTCTAACGAGGGGGTGGAGTGCTGACATCATTTGCTTCAGTCACATACTGACCATTCACCTTCAACACTGGTGGTGGGTTCAGGGTAAATTTGCCGGCAATCTTTTTTATTTTCCTCCACACAGCAGATGGTGAGGTTCCACTGTTAATGGAGGAAACAAAAGACACCCATGACTGGCGCCTAGCTTCCTTCATGGCACGACCGAACAGTGCTCTACATTGCTTGTATATAATCAAATTGCCTTCAGTGCGGTGTCTGCACAGTTGAGTTGAAGACCTTCTTGTGGCTCTGTGGAGGGCAGTTAGTTCTGAAGACCACCAGGGGACTGGTTGTCGTTTGAATAACCCTGTTGTTTTGGGAATTGAATTAACTCCTGCTGTATGAAGGGTTCCATTCAGAGAGTCTATGGCATCATCAATATTTTGGAAATGTTCTCCCTTTCCTTCAATTTCACTTAGCTCACAAAATCTATCCCAGTCCGCTTTATCAAGATTCCATCGTGGAGATCTTTGTAAAGGCAGACCCTTGTTGGTGTTTATAATGATTGGTGCATGATCACTAGTATGCCAATCATCTAATGTCCTTCAATCAAAATCAAGGAGGCAGTTATAGCTTGCAATTGAAAGGTCAATGCATGACAAGGTACCTGTCTTAACATGGAAGTGTATGGGCTCTCCTGTATTAAGGAGTCCCACATCCTAGTTTTCCACAATTGTTGATATAATATTGCCCCTGGTGTTTGCTCAAACATCATCCCACCAAGGATGTCTACCATTCAAATCTCCAAGTAAAAGAAAAGGTTGAGGGAGTTGTTGAATCACCTCTACTAAATCATCATACAACGGATTTTGAGCGAAGCGAAAAATTTATTTTTGAGTGAGATAGCCATGTCGTCCTAATGGAAGGTTCCTATACGTAGCTTCCAAGGGATATATGAACTACAGTGATATTCCCAGAGAATTTACCTTCAGGTCTCCAGAATTCTAACTCCTGGCACGAATATCCTTAAAATTTCTCTTAAGGATATCGCATAAATCAGGGGACGTATATCTTGATACGACACATAGCAATCTTCACCCCGAACAGTGTTTTTGCCTCGAGGGGGAAGAGTGGCAAATTAGAAGGGGAGCCGTTATCAAGGTTACCCTTCCTCCCTTACTACTATTGAGTATCTAGATGGCGCCATATCCAAGATGGCGGTTATTCCTAGTAGCATTGAGAATGGTGCTACAGATATAGTAGTTTTGGGAGGGATCCTGCCAAGGCCTCTTCTATAGAAAAGGAGGGCGGGTCCATCAGGACGACATGGCTATCTCACCCAAAAAATGGATTTTGAGCGAATCATGCAGAATAATAAGGAATAAAAGGTAATGCTCGAACATAACTTTATCTATATACTGTATGTTTGGTGCGAAATAAGACGCAAATAACAATCAGATATTTATTGGCAATCAATAAATAGTAATTCAGCATACATTTCATAATAACATAAAAAATGCAAAGGAATAATAATAATAAACATAGAAAATGAAGGGCAGACCAGAAATACTTGTTTCATCTGAAAACAAAAGTTCATGCCACTGAATTGAAAATTCAATAATTTTCTAATACATTTCTGAGAAAGTTTGTCTATCTACACTGTGTAAAATACACACCGCACTAGCGATAAGTCTATATTTCTTCACCTTTAGACACTGGAAGAGTCCATAATGTCCCCTTGATGACATTTCACTTAACATGTTGTCCTGTAATGTGCCAACATGTACACCCTATAGAATTTTAGTCCCAATTAATTCACTATTCCTCGCAACACTAAGCGACAGGTTTTAGAACACTACCTGCCGTCACCAAGTATCTCTTTAATTCTTGCACTTGCTTCGCATAGTGTTTGAAAAACACTCTGGATGACTTCCATCCAGTATACGAGCGAAGACGCTCAAAATCCATGAGCTGGAAAAAATTCAATGATGAAGCAATTTTCCTAGGATCATGACCTGCAGGTGTACTGTCAGGATCCGCTCTGCAAATGAAGTAGGTGATCTTCGCCCTTAATTGTTTCAGGGATATGTTTGAGCCCGATGTTTCCCCTTTAAAGACCTGTCCTCCCCTGAAGTCTGAAGTTCTACGAAGATAGACCTTTAGACACTCCACTGGACACACTGAGACATCTTCTTTCAGAGGGCAGATTCTCCAGGGACCCCACCTCCTGGTGGGTAGCTCGTTCTTGGCGAGAAACGTTGGGTCAGGAAAAAGATTCAGTTCTCCCACTTCAGTAAACTGAATATGGCCCTCTTCCCGAGAAAGGGCCACTATCTCACTAACTCTAGCCCATGAGGCTAGAGCAAACAAGAATATAACTTTTTGAGTCAAATCTTTCAGAAAGCAACTCTCATTGTCCAACATCGAGGCAAAGTGTAGTATCTTATCCAAGGACCATGAGATGGGTTTTGGAGGTGCTGCAGGCCTAAGCCTAGCACAGGCCTTAGGAATCTTGTTAAAGATTTCATTAAACAAGTCTACTTGGAAGGCGTAAAGTAAAGGTCTAGTCAAGGCAGATTTACATGTAGTTATCGTGTTGGCTGCTAAACCTTGTTCATGAAGATGAATAAAGAAGGATAAACATAAATCTGTTGAGATTTCTTTTGGTTTTCTTGCCTTGACAAAAGCCACCCACTTCTTCCAAGAGGACTCATATTGCCTTCTGGTAGATTTAGACTTATATTCCTCTAAGAAGTTTATACTTTCTTTCGAGATCCCAAACCTTTTCCTTACTGCTAAGGAAAGAAAATCATGAGATGAAGGTCTTGGGTTTTCCATAATGAAGCGAAGACAGTCGACTTCTGTACTTGTTGAGACAGAACTGGGTCCGGCAGAGGAATCAGCCTCAGCTGGAATTCTAATACTAGAGGGAACCAGTTGCTCGTCGGCCACTTGGGAGCCACTAGGGCTGCTGTTCCTTGAAAAGATCTCAGCTTGTTGAGGACCTTCATCAGCAGGTTGGTTGGAGGGAACAGATAAATCCTGGTCCATCTGTTCCAGTCAAGGGACATGGCGTCCACTGCTTCCGCCAAAGGGTCCTCGTATGGGGACACATAACGAGGTAGTTTCTTGTTGTTGCTCATCGCGAAGAGGTCGATCTGCAGTTCTGGGACTTGACATAAGATGAAGGAGAATGATCTTGCCTCTAGGGACCATTCTGACTCTATCGGCGTTAGTCTGAATAGAGCATCCGCCGTCACATTGCGGAAACCTTGAAGGTGAACTGCTGATAAAAGCCATTTCTTCTTTTCCGCTGAGCGGAAGATGGCTAACATCACTTGGTTGAGTTGAGGTGATCTCGAACCTTGACGATTCAGACATCTCATTATCACCTTGCTGATAATTTCTTCAGTGTGAGGAAGACTGCCATGGCCTCCAAAATGTTGATATGGAAGGTCTTGAATAGAGAGGACCAAGTTCCTTGGACTTTCCGTTGATGAGAGTGACCTCCCCATCCTTCCTTTGATGCGTCTGTGTGGATGATGACTGAGGGTGGAGGCGGTTGCAGAGGCACCGACCTCTTCAGGTTCTTGACCTTCGACCATGGCTTGAGAAGCAATCGTAGTCGGATCGGCATCGGTCTTACTATATCTCTTCGAGCATTTGATGCGTATCCTCTCCAGACTCCTGACGTATCCTTTAGTTGCGCTCTTAGCACTGGGTCTGTCACTGATGCAAACTGAAGGGAGCCCAGCACTTTCTCCTGTTGGCGTCTTGCTATCCTGTCGGATTTCAGTAGTCTGTTGACAGATCCCACTATCTCTCTCCTCTTTTTAATGTAATGGAGAGGTGATGTGACTGTAAGTTCCAATGTATACCTAGCCATTGAACTTCTGAGCTGGAGATAGTCGAGACTTTTTTATGTTGATCTTGAATCCCAGATGTTCCAGGAACTGGATCACTTTCTTGGATGCTTGCATGAATTCCGTCTCGGATGCTGCCCACACCAGCCAATCGTCCAGGTAGGCCATTACCTGAACACCTTCTAGGCGTAGTTGTTGAACGAGTGCATCTGCAAGCTTCGTGAAGATCCTTGGGGCTATGTTTAGTCCGAAGGGCATGGCTCTGAAAGCGTACTTTCTTTATTGTAGCCTGAATCCTAGGTAAGAGGAGAGTTGGCGATTGATCGGAATGTGCCAATAGGTATCTGCCATGTCTATGGAGACTGTGTATGCCCTTTTGGGCAATAGGGTCCTTATGTGTTGAAGGGTCAACATCCTGAACTTGTCGTTTTCTATGAACTTGTTGAGTGGCGACAAGTCCACAATGACTCTGAGTTTTTCTGAGTCCTTCTTGGGAACACAAAATAGCCTTCCTTGCAATCTGATGGACTTTGCCTTCCATATCACCCGTTTACTAAAGGTTCTCGGGTTTATTCTTCCAGAACGGGTTGGAGTATTGGAAGAATTGAGGAAATGATGGTGGAGCTGTCTTCCAGCTCCAACCTAGTCCGTTCTTGATCAGGCTGTGGGCCCAGGGATCGAAGGTCCACCGATCCCGGAATAGTTGGAGTCTTCCTCCTACCGGAAGCATCTCATTGCCTCTGGTGTCCGGAGGGCTTGCCTCCTTGACCGCGTCCTCCCCTACCCCCTCTTCCTCTTGAGGGACGTCTAGAGGAGCCTCTACTTGACCCTCTACCTTTGGGGCAAAAGGTAGTGGTCTGCCTCTCATAGGCGGGAGTGAAGGCTGGTGACTAAGTCACCACCTGCTGGGGTACCATCTGGTAGGTGGGTTGGGGCTGTGCCACCATCTGGGGCACCACGGTCATGGGAAGTTGCTGCTGTTGTCTTGCGGGGCGAGAGGGTAACCTTGGCTTCTTTGTCTTCCTTTTCGGTTGGGGACCCTCATCCGGGGAAGACTTCCTTTCAGCCGACATGCCCCACTTTTGGAGAAGGTTCCTGTTCTCCGTGGCGGCCTTGTCGACAATCTCCTTGACCAATTCACTAAGGATGAGGTCCTTTCCCCAGATATTGGAAGATATCAACTTCCTGGGTTAATGTCTTACCGCAGCCGAGGCAAACACGAACTCCCTGCAAGCCCTTCTAGCCCTAACAAAGCCATAAAGGTCTTTGATCAGAGTTGCCAAATGTGTTTTGGCTACGACCAAGAACATATCTGGGGATCTGTGCTCACTGGCCATTGCCTCCAAGGTGGTCTGGAGGGACAGAGAGGCAGCAAGCCTTTCCTTCTTCTCCTGCTCCCTACGCAGGAGAAAATCAGACAACTTAGGGAGGTTTTTGCTGAACTGACGTCCAGCGATATCCGCCTCCAACTTCCCGACTGAGAAGGTAAGCTGTATATCCTTCCAGTCCTTGTGATCTGTCGGCAGGGCTAGGGAAAGGGGCCTACACTCCTCCAGTGTAGGGCAAGGTTCCCAGCTTCCACTGCCTTCATCACCGCCTTGAACCCGTTTTCCGCAAAGGGGAAGGCCATTGTCACTGGAGCAAGAAAGGAAGGGTGTTTCTTGCTCAGGGCTGGCACCTTAGAATTAGTGAAGCCCCTGTCCTTCAGACTGCTAGACAACAAAGCTTGAGCCTTTGTATGGTCAAGCACTAAGACCTCTTTCGGCTCTGTCTCCTCTTTGGATACTGGTTCCGCCTTTAGACGGACGAAGCAGTCTGGATAAGACTCAAAGCTGGGCCAGAATTCAATGTCCTCGATAAGGAGAGCTCCCAGCTTTACTGAGATAAAGATCTTCCCATTCATAATTGGCATGTACTCTGCATGCCTCCATGGGTTTCTCTCAGAGCACGAGGGAAGATCTTTTACATTGAGTCTCTTATGAGACCCACGGGACACTGCAAGCTGATGAATCTCCTTCCTCAATGCAGCTTCCCTTTCTTCACTCCGCTTTTGGAACGTCTCCATCATAGCCATGATGGCAGACAGGGTCTTGTCTGATGGATCAGATGGAGGAGCAGAGGACGTAGAGGGCACTGCTTCTGGGGCTGGAACCGATGAAACGGACACCACTTCGACTTCATCCTCTTCCGTTTCCGGAGCCAACATAGACTCCTCTTCCTGACCTTCCGCAAGAAGGTACTTTTCGGTGTCTTCTGACACCTCTGACATCTTATCGTCTAGATTGATGTCCTTCATCGCATCCGAGACATCTGTATCAACGGAAATCTGGACACAAGGGATCTCAGGGTGAGGCTGTGGTATAACACATCCGCAGATGCTTTAGGAAACAGATAGGCCCTCATTCGTTCATTCGGGAGGTAAGGCCCGGAGGCATTTTTCTGAAAGCCACGAACCCATCTGCGCAGGTTACTCCGAGCTGCATCCCTAGACTCCGTTGTCTTGGGGTCTTCAAAGGCCTCACTAACCAAGGCTTTGCACACATTACATACCTGGGGGTCGCAATATTTGAGAGGTCCCTTGGTGATGGAACAGTGGGAGTGCGTCCTGCACTCCTCGTGGCCGCAGAAGTCCTTGCTTCGGACGTTGCAGAAGACAATACGGCACTTCACATGGTCCTCCTGTAAAGTGAGGAAAATGAAATGAGTATAAGGTAGTTCATCTCACTAAATAATCTAATAAATATTATTAATAATATTTTCCATTTTATTCAATTGCATATAGCTTAGGATAGGTAAGCTAGAAAAGAATTAGGAAAGACACATACGTGTGTTTCCTGCCCAGCCAATTGCTGTGACCTCCCTCATGATTAAAGCCTAGGGTTATCCTCCTCAGGAGGCCCAGTGGAAGAGTTCTAACCTATAAGGATAGATACGTGTAACTTAACACCAGCTTCCAAAAGGATTAATAATGAGGGTCATTCGTAACTGATCATCTATCAGTATATGGAAAGAGAATTCCTTTCCTTATCTTATATGGTCTCAACAATAGACTGTGCCTGGACACACAGAGTATGTTGGAAATTTAACTACTGTATACTGTACTTTTATACCATAAGTTCTGTTTGCAGTATGATCTATACTACAAATATACTGGCTACTGTATAGACATATACTGTAGTTCTAGCCGGCATGTTGCCGGCATGGCTAGCACCTAGGGCACAGTTCAGCTGGCACAACACCAACTGGAATGGTGGCCGCGGCCTGCCGGTCTGCCGGCGGCTTGCCGGTCGCTGGCGGGTCACCGGCTGTTGGCGCACTAGTCCAGTCAACATCCTATCTGACAGGGTAGTTGCCGGTAATAAGAACTCAGCCGGCCATGTCCGTTGTGCCAGCGACTCATGGCTGCCGGCGCACAAGTCCAGCCAGCATCTTGCCGGCTAGGGTAGTGGCCGGCAGCTGCCAATTAGGTTAGTACCTGGCGGCACTAGCCGATAGAGAGAGAAAAAGCAAGGAGTGAAGGATGAAGTAAGAGCTCTGTCTCACTTCCTTCCTTCCGGAATGAGGGTTCAAATGGAAGGGGAGAATATAAGATATTCAGTCTTCCACCCATCCACCACCATTGTCAGTCTCTGCCGGACACAGGTTGTGAATGGCAGTCCAAGAGAGGACTGAAGAACACTCTATAGCAAAGGGATCTTCTGCCGGCAGCTGGTCCCGCCGACACAGCTATCCCGGAGCCTTGCGTCCAAAAGGGAAAGCTGAGCGACTAGGCCATTACAAGCAGAAGCCCGAGCCGGCCCTACAACCTGCCGGCAAGCGGTGAGATTGCAGGACGACAGCCAAAGGGTTGTGATGGCTAGGCCATCACTAAAGGACAGAAGGGGAAGGGAAAAGGGTCCTGTATAAGGTGTGAAAGGAGCCGGCTGGATGCCGGTCCTATCACACCCTAAGGAAGCTCTGTTTCAGTATCGGCATCATCCTAGGTGTAAGGAGAATCTATTCTCCAGCCTAGGGTCTGCCAATACAGTTAAGGGGCTGGCAGCCATCTAGCCACCACCCTTAAACAAGAGAGAAACAGAGTTCCAGTTCCGGCGCCATCCTAGGCGGCAGAAGAATATCTATTCTTCAGCCTAGGGTCTGCAAGCACAGGACTAGTCTACTAGACCACAGGGAGAAGGGGGTAAAATCATATAACCCTTTCAAATGCAGTCTAGAGAGGTCTAGCCTCCTATGCCGACAGCATAAACCGACACACAACATATACTCTGAGGTTCTGACCTAAACCCAAAGCTTACCATCTGCAGCTAAGGGAAGGGCCAGAAAAACCCTAGTTTAGTCCTGCCTGAATGAAAACTCTAAGGCACGACCAGCTAGGGTTGTAGCCTAAGGCTACTCTCAGAGGGAAAGAGGGATTACCCTGTACACTAGGGTAACCAGGGAGTATGTATGAAAGTATACTAAAACCACTAGGCTACTAGCCCAGTGACAGTGAGAATCGACTAACTAAATCATCGAAGCTCTCTCGTATACTATATTTAGAAGAGGAAATATTTATATGCAATCGATACATCTTACATGTATAAATTACCTTATATCTTCATTTAATTTTAATTAACACTAGGAAAGCTTATTATATCATGCATGAAAGTAAACTAGAACGCCTAGGGTAGGAAGCTTAGCGTAACAAGGTCGGCTACCTAAATCGCCGACTAAAATGAATACTATCGGCATAATATAATTAATTCCTAGCAATGAAGACTAAATAGCTAATTTCATTTATGCTATTATATCGGGAAAATCATTCTAGCTAACAAAATAACTCATGCGTTACGAACGACAGCGCCGAAGACGCCTCCGGTTCAGGCAATAGCTCTGCCAAAAATGAACTTAATTTTGACTTAAATCTTTACTGTAAGGCAAGAGATAAATTTATACAACGTAAAGATCAAATACTCAACTTTCCAGAGGCAGAAGAAGCTGGAGATTGCATGATAAATCCAAAATATCGAGAGAGCTACCCAGAAAATCACCGAGCGAGTTCGCTACAGATGAAGGAATAAAGATGGCGGCGATGATGGCGCCATCTAGATACTCAAACAGTAACGGAGGAAGGAAACCTTATTAACGGCTCCTCTTTTATTTTGCCACTTTCCCCCTCGAAGCGTAAACGCTATGCGGGGTGCAGATTGGTATGTGCCGTGTCAAGAATACGTCCCCTGATATTATGCATTAGCCTTAAAGGAAGCTACTTAAAGGAACCTTCCATCAGGACGACATGGCCTGAACCCAAAAATCACAAATTTTCAAGTAATTTGTATTTTTCCTAACATACTTACCTAGAACTACCTTCTTAGGAGTTACTGGTTAACTCTACCTAACCGACCAGCTTTTTGTATAGTTTACCCCCCTCTTCCCGTTTTCCACGGGGTTAACCTCTGGCAGTGTGGTACGTGCCCTGAGGCGACTCGGGGTCGGGCAGCGTGCTAGCTCAGGTCGAATCGCCAGTAAGTTTCGTTGGAATAGGTATTACTCGATCCTGCAGGTTCTCGGGCAAGGATAGGAGGGCCATAACCCGAAGGTAGTTCTAGGTAAGTATGTTAGGAAAAATACAAATTACTTAAGAATTTGTGATTGGTTCCAACATGGTTACTTACCTAGAACTACCTTCTTAGGAGACTTACACTTTAGGAGGTGGGAGTGTCCTGCAGGGATCAGGATTCGACGGGGAGGCACGCGAGAGAGGGAACCTCTAAGGAAGTCTTGGTTCCACGACCACTAGAAAACTGCACGAAAAGTAGGGGAAAACTATCCAAAAAACTCACTTAGTGTCTAAATGGCTTACCTTTTCAAAACCAACTCCGATACATGTCCTCTTGAAGGGTGTTTCTTTCAGTGACTAAGGTCTTCTCAACATCTTCCTGGCCTGTTCGATCCGGGGAAGGAAGGAAAAGGGGGGGGGGGTAAGGTTAAGGAAGGAACTAGTGTCTCTTGGCATTAACACCCCCGGTTACCCTGCGGCTATGATCTTAGATCTTTTGAAGGGCCGAAACGATTGGGCCAATGGAAAACTTGTCCAAGGATTTTCTCGTACAATCTTTGAGATAGTGTACCGTGAAGGTGGACTGTCTAGACCAGGTCCCAGCCTTCAGGATCTTACCCACAGCCATGTTTTTCTCGAAAGCCAGAGAGGTGCTCAGAGCCCTGATATCATGAGGCCTTGGTTTTCCTGGGAGTGGAGTCCCAGAAGCCTCGTAGGCCCTCCTTATCACTTGTCGCAGCCAGAAAGAGATAGAATTCTTCGAGACCGATTTCTTCACTCGGCCTGTTGAGATGAATAAATTTTTTATCTGAGGGCGGTATTTTGCAGTCCTCTCCAGGTATTTTCTTACTGTTCTAACGGGACATAAGAGTAGATCCTTCGGGTTGTCGGATCGAGGGATGGCTGGCACCGAAAAACCCTCAAACCGAGGATCCCAACACGCTGGGTTCTGCGTTTTCGCCACAAAACTAGGGACGAACCTAAAGACAATTTCCCTCCACCCTTTGGAGTGTGAGACCTCGTAAGAGAGGCCGTGTAACTCGCTAACTCTCTTCGCCGAGGCCAGGGCTAAAAGAAAAGCTGTTTTAAAGGTGAGTTCTCTGTCTAGTACGTCCCTGAGAGGTTCGAAGGGCGGCTCTGACAGAACTTTGAGAACTCTGGCTAGGTCCCACTGCGGGACCCGTACCTCCTGGGGGGGGGACATGATTGTTCAAAACTGCGGATGAGCATAGAGATGTGCCTTGAGGCTCCCAAGTCAATGCCCCTAAGGAGGAAGACTTGACCTAGTGCTGCTCGAACTCCTTTTATGGCCGGGATGGACGAACCCACGTCGTTTCTCAGGTACACTAGAAAGTCTGCAATGTCCTGGATCGACGCCCTTAAGGGCCTGATGTTTTTGGACGCACACCACTTCAGGAAGACTGCCCACTTTGCCTGGTAGACTACCGCCGAGGAACGCCGTAGATAACCCGACATCCATGCCGTGGTTCTCGATGAGTATCCTTCTTTCTTCAGGAGCTTCTCGATAACCTCCACGCGTGAAGGCGGAGGGATCGAGGGTTTTCGTGCCACCTGTGAAAGTGAGCTTGACGCAGGAGGTCTGGCCTGTCCGGAAGCGGCCAAGGAGGACGAAGAGCTAATTCCTTTAGGTCTGCGAACCAGTCTCTCTCCGGCCACCAGGGCGCTACTAAAGTCATCAACAGGTTGGACGACATTCTCACTCTGTTCAACACTTGCCTAAGCAAACTGAGGGGAGGGAAGGCGTACACATCGAGACCGTCCCAGGGATGTTGGAAGGCGTCCTCAAACGCTGCTGACGGGTCTGGGATTGGAGAACAGAACACGGGGAGTTGGGCATTCAGACGTGTGGCGAATAAGTCTATCACTGGGGAGCCCCACAGTAGGATGACTGCTCGAGCTACCTCCGGGTGTAGGGTCCACTCCGAACCTATCACTTGACCCGCCCTGCTGAGGACGTCGGCCATCACGTTCCTCTTTCCTGGAATGAACCTTGCCGTCAGTTCTATCTCTTCTTCTGTAGCCCACTCTAACAGTTCCGTGGCTAGGGCGCAGAGGACCTTTGACTTCATGCCTCCCTGTTTCTTTACATAAGCCACTACTGTGGCGTTGTCGCACATTAACGCCACAGTGTTCTCTCGCAGGAAGTGTATGAACTGTCGACACGCCCTCAGAACCGCTATCATCTCCAGGATGTTTATATGGAGAGACGCCTCCTCGCTGGACCACTGCCCTTTTGTCGATTTTCCTAGCAGGTGTGCTCCCCAACCCTCCTTCGATGCGTCCGTGAACAACAGCATCTCTGGGGGGTCGGAGGCGAAGGGCATTCCCTTCTCTGTGTTCGACCTGATGTTCCACCAAAGAAGGGTCTCTCTCGTCTTCGGGAGGACTGGGACTATTTTGTGGGGCTCCTTGCCTTGGGTCCACGACTCCTTCAGATTCCACTGTACCGGGCGGAGCCTGAGTCTCCCTTGCGGTACTAATTTTTCCAGCGAAACCAGATGACCCAGTAACTTCTGCCAGTCCTTGGCCCTCCTGGGTTGTCCCGTCAGGAAGGGTTGAAGGATACGTTCTAGGTTGGCTAACCTCTCCTCTGAGGGGAGGGCCCTTACTAACTGGGTGTCCAGGACCATCCCCAAGTAAGTCATCCTGGTGTTGGGGACTAGTTGGGACTTCCCTAGATTGACCGTGATTCCTAACACCTTGCAGAGGTCGAGCAACATAACGCCTTGCTCCTTCAGTTGTTCCCTTGAGGCAGAAAGAAGCAACCAGTCATCCAGGTACCTGAGTAGACGTATGCCTTTCTCGTGTGCCCATGCCGAGATCGCGGCAAACACTCTCGTGAACACTTGCGGGGCCGTCGAGAGGCTGAAGCACAGGGTTTTGAACTGCAGGACACTGTACTCCCACTTGATTCTGAGGAACTTTCTGCTGGAGGGGTGCACGGAGATTTGAAAATAGGCATCCTTGAGGTCGAGAGACATGAGGAAATCCCCCTCCCTCAAGGCTGCGATCACTGTCTTGGGGGTATCCATCTTGAAGTCCGTCTTTGAGACGAACTTGTTGAGGGCTGAGAGATCTATGACTGGCCTCCACCCTCCTGTCGATTTCTCCACAAGGAAGAGTCTGCTGAAGAAACCCAGGCCGGGGTTCTCCACTGTCTCCAAAGCTCCCTTGTCGATCATGGACGCTACTTCCTCTTGTAGTGCCGACCTCTTCAAGGGGTCCTTTGGAACCAGCCACTCGGCCCTCTGGGCTGGGATGAGAGGGGGAGGTTCTTCTAGGAAAGGGAGTCTGTAGCCCTCCTTCAGGACCGTCACCGTCCAGGGATCCGCACCGAGATCCCGCCATGCTTGCCAAAAATGTCTGAGGCATCCCCCTACTAGGGGCTCCTGAGGGAGTAGGGGGCCTCTCTTCTTACCTTCTTCTGGAGGAGCGGCCAGATCTACCTCTCCTAGCGTTACCGTAGGAGGGTCTGTAGGCTGACTGAGGGCCTGCGGTGGCCCTACGGGTGGGCTGCTGCGAGGCTTGAAGCCAAGGGGCTGAAGGAGGTTCTCTTCGGGGCAGCAAGGGTGTGGCCTGTGAGGGGTGAGGGACGTCCGTTGGGGCTCTCCTAAACGTGGCCTTCCTCATAGGGGGGGGGGCCTAGGATCCGTTTCTCTCAATTTCCTCACCTTCTCCATAGTATTTTCCACCAAATTGATGGGGAAAATGTCATTCCCCCACACGGAGGAATTCCTCAGCCTTCTTGCTTCTCTGTCCGGCAACTTCCGCACCAGTTTGCTCAGAACCGTATCCCTTTTCATCAGGACCCAGTTCGAAGCCAGCGACAGAGACTGGATGATAAAAACCTAAAGGCCTTGCCCCCAGAGCTAACAAGATCCCTTAGCATGGTCTGATTTTCTGGTAGGGAGAGGTCGTGGGATGCCTGAAACCCCACCAAAGTGCACGACCACCAATCTAACCAGGAGGACACGTAGACCAGGTCCTGAGCCATGTCCTCCATCATAGATGCTTCTGACGGGGAAAAGCACAAGGGGGCAGTGGAGGCCCTGTCTTCCGAGGCTCCCTGGTTCAGCACGGTCACCGCTGCTTCTACCGCACGGGGACCACCACGATGCCCTTCAGGAACGTAAAAGCGCTTCTGGGATTTCAGGCCCGGAAGAAGCTTGGAGGAACTCTGGCTTCTGGGGGCCTCTGCTAGTCCTGCTAAGTATTCATCAATCTGCTCCATCCCCAACTTCACGTCTTGAGCGAGAGGGAGAGACAAAGATGGCTTTTGTTGTACCGGACTGTCGATCATCCTGGACAGTCCGGATAGTAAGGCCTTTGCAGCTGAGGGCTTGGGTTCGTCCAACTGGTGATGCCTCCGAATTAGGGCTAAAACCTTACGGTAGGAGGAGATGTCGTCAGTCGAGCACTCCCCTCCTTCAACCAGGTCTTCCGTCACCAGTTCCTCCGTACGCGGGGTACGCCGTGACGGTGGGAAAAGCAACGCCCGACGAGCCTGCCAGTGGTATGGGCTGCCCCGTGGGGACGAAGGCATCCGTCATGGGGGTACCAACGCCCTCCAAGCCTGCCAGTGGTATGGGCTGCCCCGTGGAGACGAAGGCATCCGTCATGGGAGTACCTTGTTCCACAGGGGGCTCCGTGAATGGGGGATCCATGCGGACCGACGGGCGTCCTTGGTGCTTAAGGAAAGCCTCCAAGGTGCCCGTGGTCGACGCTAAGCCTTCCTTCATACTCCTTATATGCTTCCTGAGGGAAGAAGGGGCGGAGGCTACCGTCGGGTTAAACACTACACGGGGGTCCCGGTTCGAGCCCTCTTGCCGGGCGGCTGGTCCGAAGGAGGAGATAGGAGGGTGACACAAAGAAGGCGAGGCTCTAGGGACCCACCCGGAAGCGGCCGCAGCTGTGGAAAACCTAAACAGCTAGCTCCGGGGCACTGTGACATTCACCCAGTCCTTGGACTTACTACTCTTCTCTTTCTTTTTAGAGGACTTCGACCTTTTCTTACCATGCCTCGAGCGGGAACGAGACTTCTTCTTCTTGCGGGATTTCTCCCTCTTCCTCTTGCTAAGGTTCCTGTCCTCGTCCTCTGATGACGAAAAAGAAGAAGAGACCGACGACGACGACAATGACGAGGATGAGGACGGAGCTCTCCGACCGGCCGACAGGTCCAAGACTGCGGAGGGAAATTCACGTCGTTTCTCAGGTGTGGGCGGTTGCAGAAACACGGGGGGTAGCGTAGCCGAGGGAGCCGGAGGGGACCGTGCAAGCCCTTTACAGAGCCATTGCTCCACATCCACTTCTCCTCTAACGGGAGACCTGAAGGGAGTCCTAGGGGCCACCCACGTGGGGTCCGAAGACGACGAACTACCATTTTCCGTGTCTCCCCCGGCGGTTGACGCACCTGAAACACGCCACGAGGCAGGGGAAGTATTGGCACTCGGCCTACCCCACATTGGATCTCCCGAGGCGACGGGACCTGCGGGCACCAGGCCCTCGCCTCCTACCCACACTTCCGCACTACACTCAGGCCCCACACATGCCTACCCCACACTGGACACTTCCCCCACAGGAATATCAGAATCTTGGGGAAGGGCAATGGGCCTCTTCCCCGCAACGGACTTACCTCGTCCCCTACGCTGGGTAGGGGAAGAAGGACGGGCGCTACGGTCTGCCGAGGCGTCTGGCGAACCCACAGGTGAAGATATGCTGGAGTCCTTAGGCGACTTCTTAGCTGCCTTCTTCTTCTTCGTCCCGAAGAGCACCCACTGGATCTCAGTCCAATTAGCACACTCCGGGCACGTAGAGGTAGGGGAACACGCTTTCCCCCTACACGTGGAGCACAAGGAGTGCGGATCAACCTCAGGCTTGGAAAGGAAAGCCCCGCAAGACTTCCCAGCCAAAGCCCAGGGCAACGACGGGGATGCTCCATAACGCAAAGCTAACACACCAAGAGACACAAGGATGTAAAGGGAAAGTGAAATGGAAATACATGGGTAACACGCGGTAAGCACAAAGGATCGGGGGACACAAAGGGCCGTACAAGGTAAGAGAGAGCGCGGCGAGATGTTTATCGCGTCGCGACCAGAAACTTACTGGCGATTCAACCTGAGCTAGCACGCTGCCCGACCCAGGGTCGCCTCAGGGCACGTACCACACTGCCAGAGGTTGACCCCGTAGAAAATGGGAAGAGGGGGGTAAACTATACAAAAAGCTGGTCGGTTAGGTAGAGTTAACCAGTAACTCCCAAGAAGGTAGTTCTAGGTAAGTACAGTGAACCCTCGTTTATCGCGGTAGATAGGTTCCAGACGCGGCCACGATAGGTGAAAATCCGCGAAGTAGTGACACATATTTACCTATTTATTCAACATGTATATTCAGACTTTTAAAACCTTCCCTTGTACGTAGTACTGTTAACAAACTACCCTTTAATGTACAGAACACTTAATGCATGTACTACAGTACCCTAAACTAAAACAGGCACAAATATTAAAGGCAATTTTATATCATGCGTTTCCTAAACACGCTAAAAAGCACGATAAAAAATGGCAACCAATGTTTTGTTTACATTTATCTCTGATCATAATGAAGAAACAAACTGGAGGTAGAGCTTTGCTTATTACCCAGACATATTTCCCATACTTTTCCCTTAGAACTACATCCATCTTCCTACTTTAGATATATATATATATATATATATATATATATATATATATATATATATATATATATATATATATATATATATATATGTGTGTGTGTGTGTGTATATATATATATATATTTATATGTATACACATATACATACCTACATATATACATACATACATATATACATAAATACATGCATACATATATATATATATATATATATATATATATATATATATATATATATATATATATATATATATATATATATATATTACTGTATATATATGGGTTATGGAAAAAATCCGCGAAGTGGTGAATCCGCGATGGTCGAACCGCGAAGTAGCGAGGGTTCACTGTAACCGTGTTGGAACAAATAGATTTTTCGTTTCACTCAAAATCCGTTCTTTTGGGTTCAAGCCATGTCGTCCTGATGAAAGTTTACCAGACAATTATTAGCAAGTACTATATCTGTAGATTTTCATAGGTGCCTTAACCTTGGGACAATTTCTTTTATGGTCATCTGGACCATTGAGACAAATGACGTTACCGTTATCCATCATTACCACTAATCATAGACAATGTTAGTGCTTCCTGCCCCTGCAGGGAAGAGTCATACTAGACAGTAGAAAAGGGGCCTCAAAGTTAGCATATATTGTATGAACAAACATAAGTATCCACCAGATATACAAACGGTCTCACGGTTTGTATATATTGTCGGAACAATATAAGTGTTAACTATATCCATTGTTTGTATGCATACAAGCATATGAGGTTTACTCAAATAAATAAGTAAGAGAACTCTGGCATCTTTAATGTGCAAATTGCAGGTCGAAATAGGATGCAATTACACTCTAATAGACATTTATTTCGAATTAATGACTAAATGGAATAACGAGTGTAACAAATGTAACGTGTTAAAGGAATTATACGTTCAACGTATACAGGAAATATTTTTCCCCCCTGAAAGGGAAGAAATGATGAGTGCCACTCTAATACTGAAAATTTGGATAAATTTTCCCAATATAAATTCTGTAAATGTTGAATACTATCAACACTGTGTACTATGTACACACGGCACAAGTGTTATCTGTATAATTCCACACCTGAGATTTTGAACAGTCTTAGTGTCACCATGGTGACACTCACTTAAAAGGTATCGCACTGGGAGTGTCAACGCCTTTTCACCCTAATTGATAGTCCCAATCAATTAACTATTCATTGCAGCACTAGACGACAGGTTTTAATACACTACCTGCCACCACCACATAATGCTTCAGTTCATGGACTTGCTTAGCGTAGTGTTTGTAGAACACTCTGGATGATTTCCATCCAGTATATGAGCGAAGACGCTCAAAGTCCATAAACTGAAAAAAGTTCAACGATGAAGCAATTTTCCTCGGATCATGACCTGCGGGTGTACTGTCAGGATCCGCTCTTGAAATGAAGTAGGTGAGCTTCGCCCTCAGTTGTTTTAAGGATAAGTTTGATCCAGAGGTTTCTCCTTTGAAAAGCTGTCTTCGACTGAAGTCTGAAGTTCTACAAAGATAGACCTTTAGACACTCTACTGGACATAGAGAGACATCTTCCTTCAGAGGGAAGATTCTCCAGGGACCCCATCTCTTAGTGGGTAGCTCGTTCTTGGCAAGAAAATCTGGATCAAGAAAGTTTCAGTTCTCCAACTTCTGTGAACTGAATGTGGCCCTCATTTCTTGATAGGGCTACTATTTCACTAACTCTAGCCCCTGAGGCAATAGCGAACAGGAAAATAACCTTCTGGATTAGATCCTTGAGAGAACCATCTTCATTGTTCACAGATGAAGCATAATGTAGGACCTTGTCCATAGACCATGAAATGGGCTTCTGAGGAGCTGCAGGCCTAAGTCTAGTGCATGCCTTCGGGATCTTGTTAAAGATTTTGTTCGTCAGATCCACTTGAAACGCATATAGAAGAGGTCTAGTCAAGGCTGACTTACATGTAGTTATCGTGTTAGCTGCCAGACCTTGATTATGAAGGTGGATAAAGAAGGACAGACAGAAGTCTATTGAAATTTCTTTCGGTCCTTTTGCTTTAAAAAAAGCAACCCACTTTTTCCAAGACAATTCATATTGTCAGACTTGTATTCTTCTAAGAAGTCTATACTGACTTTTGAGATCCGAAATATTTTCTTAACAGCTATTGCGAGAAAATCATGAAATGAAGGTTTTTGGTTCTTTGTGATGAATCGAAGACAGTTAACTTCTGAACCCGTTGAGATAGTACTGGGTTCAGTACAAGGGTCAGCCTCAGCCTCAGTTCCCTCACTAGAGGGAACCAGTTGCTCTTGGGCTATTTGGGAGCCACTAGAGCTGCCGTTCCTTGGAAGGATCTCAGCATGTTGAGGACCTTCAGCAAGATATTGGATGGAAGAAACACGAAATTCCGGGTCCATCCGTTCCAAACTAGGGACATAGTGTGTGTTATCTCCTCTAGAGGGTCCTCGTATGGGGCTACATATCGAGGTAGTTTCTTGATGAGGCTCGTCACGAAGAGGTCGTTCTGCAGTTCTGGGACTTGTTCCAAGATGGAAGAGAATGAGTCTGCGTCTGTGAACCATTCTGACTCTATCGGCTTGAGCCTGAGTAGAGCATCCGCTGTCACATTGCGGATCATTTGTGAGTGAACTGCTGATAGGTGCCATCTCTTTAGGCAAGGGATGGCTAATATTACTTGGATTATATGGGACGATCTCGAGCCTTGTCGGTTCAGACATCTCACTATCACTTCGCTGTCCAAGATCAGCCTGATGAGGGATGATCTTCGTGGGGAGAGTTTTCCCAACGTCAAAAGGACTGCCATGGCTTCCAAAATGTTGATGAGAACGGCCTTGAACAGAGATGACCAAGTCCCTTGGACTTTCCTTTGATGGGAGTGAAATCCCCATTCTTCCGTCGAAGCATCCATGTAGATGATCATCGATAGTAGAAGTTGTTGCAAGGGCACAGTCCTCATTAGGTTCTTGGCCTTCGACCATGGCTTGAGAAGTGATCAAAGTAAGGCCAATATCGGTCATTTTAGATCTCTTCGAGCGTTTGATGCCTATCTTCTCCAGACTCCTGACGCATCTTTCAGCTGTGCTCTTAGCACTGGGTCTGTCACTGCTGCGAACTGGAGAGAGTTCAGTACTCTTTCCTGTTAGCGTCTTGAAATCCTGTCGGATTACAGTAGTCTCTTGACCGACCCTGCGATCTCCTTTTTCTTCCCTAAGGAAAAGGAGATACAATGTGACCTCAGGTTCCAATGGTTTTCCAGCCATTGAAACCTTTGAGCTGGAGAGTCGAGACTTCTTGAAGTTGATTTTGCATCCCAGATGTTCCAGAAACTAGGTTACTTCTTTGGATGCTCGCAGACCAGCCGCTTCGGGTGCTGCCCGCACCAGCCAGTCGTCCAGGTACTTTGTTACCTGAACAGTTTCTAGGCGTAGTTGTTGCACGACTGCGTCTACCAACTCCATGAAAATACTTGGTACTATGTTTAGTCCGAAGAGTATGGCTCTTAATACATACTTTATCTTCTGTAACTTGAATCCTAGGTAGGACCGACTAGAAGATGCCAATAGGCATCTGTCAGGTCTATCGGGACTGTGAACGCCCCTTTTTGTAATAGGGTCCTTATGTGTAGAAGGATTAACATCCTGAACTTGCTTTTTCTTATGAACTTGTTGAGTGGCGACAAGTCCAGAATGACTCTGAATTTTCTTGAGTCCCTATTGGGAACACAAAACAGCCTTCCCTGGAATTTGATGGACTTTGCTTTCCTTATAACCTGTATGATCGAGCTATACAGTAGGGTATACTCTTCCAATACGGGGTTGGAGTGTTGGAAGGGTTGAGGAAATGATGGTGGAGACATGTCTAGTTTCCATCCTAGTCCTATCTTGATTAGGCCTTGGGCCCAAGGATCGAAGGTCCAACGATCCTGAAATTGTTGGAGCCTCCCTCCAACCGGAAGCGTCTCCTTGCTTCGATTGATCGGAGGGTTTACCTCCTCGACTGCCTACCTGGGGCACCGCGGTCATAGAAACTGTGGGATGTTGTTGAGCAGGCCGAGGGAAAAGTCTAGACTTATTCGTCTTCCTTTTAGGTTGGGGACCCACATACGGGGGAAGACTTCCTCTTTGAAGAGATGCACCACTTCAGGAGAAGGTTCCTATTCTCTGTGATGGCTTTCTGAACTACCTCTTTGACTACTTCGTTTGGAAAGAGGTCTTTACCCCAGATGTTGGAAGATATCAGCTTCCTGGGTTCATGTTTCACTGTTGCAGCAGCGAACACGAACTCTCTACAGGCTCTCCTAGCCTTCATAAAAGCATACAGGTTTTTTACTTAGGTGGCCATAGGCATTTTGGCCAGGACCATGAGCATGTCTGGGGTACTTCGTTGGCCTACACACATCTCTATGCAGTTTTGTAGGGATAAAGACGCCGCAAGTCTTTCCTTCGTCTCTTGTTCCTTGCACAAGAAAAACTCAGAAAGTTTAGGGAGATTCTCGCTAAACTGTCGTCCAGCGATGTCAGCGTCCAGTTTCCGTACTGAGAAGATTAGGTGGACTTCCTTCCATTCCTTCTCCTCCATGGGCAAGGCTAGTGACAGAGTTCTGCACTCCTCAAGTGCAGGGCATGGTTTTCCTGCCTCCACTGCCTTGGCAACAGATTTAAATGCCTTCCACGTAAAGGGGAATGCTATTGAAGCAGGAGCAAGAAAGGTAGGGTGTTTCTTGCTCAAGGCGGACACTTTCGACAACGAATAACCCGCTTTTCTCAGGCTACTTGACAAGAGAGCCTGTGCCTCATCGTGGTCGAAAACCATGACTTCCTTCGGTTCTGTCTCCTTTTGACATTGGTTCATGCTTCAGTCGAATGAAGATATCAGGGAAAGCGTTAAAGCTTGGCCAAAACTGGTTGTCGTCTAAGGGGACGCTCCCATCTTCTCTGAGATGTAGAGTTTGCCGTTCAAAATCGGTATAGGCTCCGCATACCTCCAGGGATTGGTTTTGGAGCAGATTGGGAGGTCTTGGTCTCTGGATTGCTTGAATGACCCTCGGGAGGCAATAATTGGAGATCTATGGAGCTCTCTCTTGAATTTCGCTTCCCTTGTTTCGCCTCGTTTGCGAATGTTTTCCAATAAATCCGTAAGATGGGCCAGCGCCTGGCTCGTGTTGTCCAATGGAGGGGTAGAAGGTGAAGACGTTGAGGGTAACGGCTCCGGGGCCGGCACAGACGGAAGGAATTCCGACACAACATCGTCATCTTCTTCCAGAGGTGCCTCCCTGCCATCCGTCTCGATGGCAATATGGACGCAGGGAGGTGCGAGTCGTGCTTGGAGCACAACCATTTCACTACCCGCTTTCGGGAACAGAAAGCTATGCATCCTATCGTTACATAGGTATGGTTCTGGTGAGTTCTTCTGGAACCCTCTTACCCATTTGCATAGCTTTTTACGTGCCGTAACCCTAGACTCCATTGACTTGGGGTCATCAAAACTTACGGTCACTAAGGTCCGGCAGATTTTGCAGACTTGGGGTCACAATATTGCAGGGATTAGGTAATAATAGTGCAGGGGGCATGAGACCTGCAAGCTTTATGACCGTAGAAGTACTTACTCCTAAGATTGCAGAAGATCGCATCGCATTTCATCTGGGGTTCCTCCTGTAAAGAAAGGAAAACAAAATGAGTATACGATTGTTTATCTCGCATGATAAACAGACATGATATTATTCATATTTTAATTATTATAGCTTAGGATAGTAAGCTAGAAAGAAATAGGGAAAGACACATACTTGTGTATCCCTCCCAGCCAATTGCTGCTACCTCCCCCCAGTATTAAAGATAAAGAGTTTCCTTATCAGGGCAACTCGAAAGAGAAGGGTTCTAACCCCTAGGGATAGAAAAAGTGTACACTTCCACTGACCCTTTTAATTATCTAATATTGTGGGGTAAGTATTAACTGATTTCCAATCAGAGTATTGAAGGAATCCTATTCTTTCAATATAGGTTCGGTCTCAGCAAAAGCCTGTACAAGGGTACACAAGATATGTTAAAAATTAACTACTGTATAACACTATAGTTTTCTGTTTGCAGTATTTTCTGTATTGCAAATATACTGGTTACTGTATAACCATATACAGTGATACCTCTGGATATGAAAGTTTCTGCTTACGAAAAATTTAGAGTACGAAAAGCGATACAAAGATTTTTATGCCCCAGTATATGAAAAAATTTTCAGGATACGAAAAGCTTACGAGATCCCAACTTGTCGCCGAGACTACAGTACCTTTTTTTTCAGGGTATCAACCCTTAATTTAGGTGTACAGGTAACAATACACCTTCACTGATCCAAATGCTTTACATACAGTACCGTAACTTTTATACAGTAGTAAAGAAAACGGACCGTTTTCTTAGGGCTTGGAGGGGATAACTAGGCTATAACTACATTATTGAATAATCTCATGGTGGTTTCTGGAATGGATTAGGCTGTTTTTAACGGTTGGGTTAATTATTGAATGATAGAAATGGCTGCATTGCATGTTTATTACTACAGTTTAGTGTGTTTATGAAAGAAAAGGTGTCTTTTCATAAGGCTTGGAACGGATTAGGCTAATTACATGTAAAACGAGACTCAGGATAAGAAAAAATCAGCATACAAAACCGTATCCTGAACGGATTACTTTCGTATGCTGAGGCATCACTGTACTGTAGTTCAGCCGGTGTGTTGCCAACATGGCTAGCACCTGGCGGCACGGTCTGGCCGGCATGTCACCAACTGAACTAGAAATTAGAAAAGACACATACTTGTGTATCCCACCCAGCCAATTGCTGTGACCTCCCCTTCCAATATTAAGACTATAGAGTTTCCTGATCAGGGAAATTCAAAGATATGGGTTCTAACCTTTAGGGATAGAAAAGTGTACTACCACTGACCCTTCAAAAATATTTAATATTGTAGGGTAAATCGTAAATTGATTTCTAACAAAGTATTAAAGGAATTCTATTCTTTCAATATAGGATTGGTCTCAGCAAAAAACTGGGCAAGGATACACAAGATATGTTGGAAATAACTACTGTATAATATATACAATAGTTTTCTATCTGCAGTATATACTCTACTGCAAATATACTGGCTACTGTATAATCATATACTGTAGTTCAGCCGGCATATTGCCAGCAGAGCTAGTACCTGGCGGCGCAGTCCGGCCAGCATATAGTCGGCTAGTTAGTTCCTAGCGGCACTAGTACAGTCGGCATGACGCCGACTGAGTAAATACCTGATGGCACCGGCCCAGCCGGCATGCCGCCGGACGGGTTAGTACCTAGCGGCATTAGCTGTAAGTATATAATCCTACTGCCTTCCTCCTGAAAGAAGGTTCAAATGGAAGGGGAGAATGCATCATTCAAGCTTCCATCCAGCCACAAAGTCCGTTGCCGGCATTGCCGGTTACAGGACTGTGGATGGCAGTCCAAGGGAAGATTGAAGAACCTTCAGCGGCAGAGGGGTCTCCCACCGGCAGCCGCCATAGCCGGCACAACCTTCCCGGATCCTTATGTCCATAAGGGAAAGACTGAGTGGCTAAACAGCTGCTTATGTAGAAGCCCGGCCGGACCCGCAACCCACCCGGCAAGCAGTGAGATTGCAGGATGACGGCCACAAGGAATGCGAACGCTAAGTCATCACTTAAGGACAGAGGGAGCAGGGAAAAGTGTCCTGTATAAAGTGTGGAAGAAGGCGGCAAGGTTGCCGCCCCTACCACACAAGGAAGAAACTATGTTTCAATATCGGCGCCATCCTAGGCGACAAAAGAATATCTATTCTTCAGCCTAGGGTATGCCGAAGTGGTTTTATCCTACCGCCGCCTCTCAACACAGGAGAAACATCGCTTCAGCATCGGCGCCGTCCTAGGCGGCAGAAGAATGTCTATTCTTCAGCCTAGGGTCTGCCAACACAGGACTAGTCTTCTAGACCGCAGGGGAGAAGGTGGCCGCTTCATACTACCACTTCAGGTGTGGCCTAGGGAGGCTTAGCCTCCTATGCCGGTGGCTATAATCCGGTAGGGGAGTGACTACTCACCCTGTAGCTCTGCCGCCAGCAGAAAGACTGAATACTCTAAGGTCCTGTCGAAAACCAAAGCCGGGCTCTCGCTGGCAAAGGTGAAAGACAGAAAACCCTAGCCTAGTCAAGCCGGAGTGAACTACTCTATGGCAAGACCAGAAAGGGTTGCCGCCTGCAGTGGCACTCAGAGGGAAGGAGGGATTACCCTTAAATCTCCACAAGAGATAAGTATCGAGTTATGTAATTCTAGGAGATGTACTATCTCTCACTGAATCAATAAAACGATACACAAGGGTAAACGGGGATAATGTCTGAAAGTATACTACATCGCCTTGGCTAGATAGCCTAGGCAAGACGAATCTTGGTTACCTAAATCGCCGAAACTCTAACGTATACGATCGACAAAGGAAGAGGAAATTATGCATAAAATAAATATCTTTACTAGTATAATAATGCCTGAATAGCTTTCATAAATTATTAATGCTACTACAACCGGGAAATCGTTCTGCTAACTAAATAACATATACATAACGAACGATAGGGCCCATTGCGCCTCCGGTAACAGGCCTAGGTCCTTAACACAAAAAAATTACTTTAATTTCACTGTGAAGCAGGAGCTAAAAATTATATACTGTAAAGAATCAATACTCAACTTTCCAAAGGCGAAAGAAGCTGGAGAATGCATAATAATCCTCACAAAATCGATCAAATACGTTAGATCAACAGGGAACACCACCGTGCGAATTCGCTACAAAAATAGGAATAACCGCCATCTAGATACTCAATTGTAGTATGGGAGGAAGGGTTACCTTGATAACGGCTCCCCTTCTAATTTGCCACTCTTCCCCCTCGAGGCGAAAACGCTATTCGGGGTGAAGATTGCTGTGTGTCGTATCGAGATATACGTCCCCTGATTTATGCAATACCCTTAAGAGAAATTTTTAGGATATTCGCGCCAGGAGTTAGAATTCTGGAGACCTAAAGATAAATTCTCTGGGAATATCACTGTAGTTCAAATATCCCTTGGAAGCTACTTATAGGAACCTTCCATCAGGACGACATGGCTTAAGCCCAAAAATTACGTTATCATTTGGAGGCAAGTGCAGCTAACAGATTGTATATTTTCTCCCTATATCATTTTGTACAACCACTGCCTGCAGAGGTGTACGGACAGATAAAGGTATTTAGGGAACATCTTGACGAACGTATATGAGACTTCCGCCATGGCTCCCTACTCCGTGATCATAAGGTGTTTTATAGCTAATATATTCGTGAGGACAAGGGGTATAAGCATCAAGCTTGCTCTCCTGCAGACACACAATTAAGGGGGAATGCTTGTGAATTAAGAGCTTAAGTTCTTCATATTTGGCCCTCAAACCCTGACAATTCCATTGCAAAATGGAGGAGAAAACTATGGATTATTTCTGGGAGACATCTCGGATGAGGTCTTTCCATTAGCAATTTTTAATCTAACATTATTACCTGTAGGTTTCTTCAGAGATGGTCTTGTTATGTTGGGTTTTACATTTGTGTTTTTCTTTGTATCCTTTTGATCTATTTGTTGAGGCGGATGGTGAACCTCAACTTGAATTTCTGATTTATTCAGTTTATCTTCTGGTTCATTAGAAACAAGAACAGAGAAAACATCAAACTTATTTGATGTCATAACTTTAATGTTTCTAATGGAGGGGGGAGAGAGAGATGGAGGTCTCTCTCTTTTACGATTAATAGATGGTGGGATTCTAGGTTTTTGCACCTTTCCCACTACAGGTGCATCAGGTAAGTTGGTCTTAAGTGGAACCTCCATCAAATCAGGCAAGGACATGGCCTGAGAGAGGTTTGTACTAGTTTTGCAATGGGGGACAAAGGCTGCACAGCAATGGGCAATGCCCTAGTGTTAATACACCATGGTAAAGCCTCAGGAGGTAATATGGTTACCTCGTTATTTGACATTTTATCAGATGGTATACTTCTTATTCTAGAGCTATTGGCAGTACTAGGTTGGTTTGATTTTAATACCTTAGCATAGGTATTTGATTTATTTAGTAGTCTTTTGGCATGTCCCACACTTATATGTTCTAAATTCGATTTTTTGAGGGCAGCTTCCTCCAACTTATATGGCTCGCAGCTCTTGTCTGTGGATTTATGATTGAGTTGCAATTTAAACACCTGGCTCCAAGTGCACAATCTCCATGGTAAGATTTGGAGCAAATACCACACATTTTCTCATTTTTGCAAAATTTAGACGGGTGCCCAAATTTAAAACAATTAAAGCATTGCAGTGGCTTCTGCTTGAATGGTCTTACTTTAATCATTTCGTTTTCAATAATAATATGGAAAGGTACATCAGCATCCTGGAAGGTAAGGATTATCATTGATGTACCTGGAACTTTGTATTATAGACTGTGTACTTGATTTTGCATGGATGAGGAAACTACTTTTTCCAAAATGAGATGTATCGCCGGTGCAACAATTCCTACTTTTTTCTGAATCAATTTGCATATTCTAAAATAATTCCCTGTAGCCCCCTTTGATTCAGCTATAAGCCACATTGGTGGTTTTGGCTTTCTCTAGGAGGGCATAACTAAATCTGCGTCTTTTTCTAACAAATCGGCAGTCCTATATACATCCAAATCCTTTGATACCTTATCGCAGAGAGCAGCCGCGACATTCAAGTTATCAATTTTAATATTATTCATGTTACTTATTGCACTAAATGCTTCATCATAACTACTGTAAGATATCCATGAATCCCATTTTTCATCTTCAAGTTTCATCCTTATTTGTTTTTATGCGTCCATAGCACTCAAATACTTTATGTAGATCGTCGTAGTTTGTCTCTACTGGAATTTGGGTAACATGAAGGATTCAAAGTTTCCTCGTGTTACCCAAATTACTCGATTTTGGAATATCAGTAGAATGGTCCTTTCACGTTCCGAGGTCATCAACAGAACTTTCCCTATTCACAATATCAGAGGTTGTCAACAGTGCTGGAAGGGAGTCAGCAAATCCAGGGGATGGGGAGTCAGTGTTTGAAGGGTCCATAGTTAAGGGTGGGATTTTCTTCATGTTTTTTGTTGGTTGTTTTGTTGGTTTACCTGCTTGAAAATTCTAAGAAAGTATCATACGTTGGAAAGGAAATTTGCATTCTCCACTATCGGCACAATGAGAGTATACTTCCCAGATGGTCCACTCCATACCCTACCTGAAGGAAAGCACCAAAATAGATATAGAGGCACAGGTGTAAGCTGAACCAGTCTGTTAGGAATGAGACCAAGGAAATATGGAATCATCCTCCCCATATCTGTAATGATGGGATTCCGGCCAGAAGTCAAGAGTCCCACCTCAAGGACTGGATCCACCCGGATTCCCATGACCCAACTCTTGAGAGCAGTTCCGCCAAAAAGGTCCAAACCATCTTTGGGATGGCTGAGATCATCCAATACAGTACTCTCATATATAGCTTTGAATGTGAATACCCCCAACCGTGATCCCTTCTCCCATTCATCTAAGCAGGCAGTAATAACGAATGTGGAAATGTCCACGCCATTTAAAAAAAGTCAAAATAAATAAATAAATAAATAAATGAACAAATAAAATAAATATATATATATATATATATATATATATATATATATATATATATATATATATATGCATACATCTACATATGTAAATTTTTGGGCTCAAGCCATGGCGTCCTGATGGAAGGTTCCTTTTTGGTAGCTTCCTTGGGTAAATAACTACTAAGATATTCCCAGAGAATTTAACCACAGGTTATCACAGAATTCTAACTTCTGGAGCGAGTATCCTAAAGGTTTCCCTTTTAAGACATCGTATATCAACAGGGGACGCATGTATTAACGCGCCACATAGCTATCTACACCCCGAACAGAGTTAATGCTTCGGTGTGTAAGGGCTGAGAATAGCTGGGAGCCGTTCCATAGCTAATCTCATTCGTGGCTACTACTGATACTCGAGACGTAAACAAACGGGCGCCATTGCTTAAATGACGTCACGTCCGTCTTCATCCTTTGTTCAGTAGCTCGCCCTACTTAGACGGATTTTCCCTGTGCTTTACTTATCGCTTTGCATCTACGTAATGTCGCTACCTTCAGCCTCGCCTTCTTCTGGAAAGTTGAGTACAAGGTTCCAGTATTGTTTAGTTAAGCTCTGACCGTAAAGTAAATATTACTTTCCGAGATAATTGCTGTTTTGTGGCAGAGCTGTGCCTCTACCGGACCCGCCATTTTATGGCGTCGTTGTTGTTATGCATGCCTTATTTAGTTAGCCACAACAACGCTTCCGGCCTTATTTACTAATCGATTACATTAGTTTATTTAGTCTTCATAGCTAGGAACTTCTATATCGTGTTTCGACGCTTTTTATCGGTCATCGATTGACCTCATACCAGTCGGCTACTATAGCCCCCAGGCCAGAGCGCCTGTATACAAGTGTTCATGCATGATTTTATTAGTGATCCTAGGCTAAGTTATGAAGATAGTGGCATTATTTTACAATACTTTCGACCGTGATGCAAGTGTTTTTTTTTTCGCCTTCAGGGACCATATAGGGGATAGGTTAGTTAGTGTCCCTTCCTAACCTAACCTCCTTGTAGGACCCCTATATGCTTCCTTCATCCCCTACCTTGGCACTCCCTCTGTTTAGCCTTGATTTCCTTTCTGAGTAAGGGGATCAAGTGTCTAATGGAGTATTCATCGCCTCTCAGTCCTCCCTAAGGGAATGACCCCCCCTTAGGGTTGCGTCCGAGAGTGATGGGGTTAGGCTAGCCCTTCCTCTATGGCTAGGAATAGTCTATGACTGTCCTGCCATAGCGATATGTCTTCTATCCTTCCTAGTTCAGGGCTCCTAGCCCTGTTCTAGGTTAGGTTTTGGAAGGTTACTCTGTCCCCTGCTGAAACTGTACCCATGCACCGTTTCAGCCTGGCGGCCTTATCTTAGGTTAGGGAGTGTCCTCCCTTTCCCTAGTGGCCGCTCTGGTACAGAACCCCTTCCTTGGAAGACTCTTCTCTTCTCCCCTCCCCTCCTATCTCTTGTATAGCCTAGCCTACACTTAGGTTAGTCTATACCCATCTGTCCCCTGTCCTACAACTCCTCCTTAGGGCGGAGTGATAGGGCTACCTTGAGCTTCCTTGTGCAGTCCGCTCTGGTACATATACCCTTCATAGTGTCCTATGGGGTTAGCCACTGGATGCGTTCTGCATGTGGAGGTCTCTCCCCTCTTGGGTGTCCCCTAGCCCTCCCTTGGGCTACCCTAGCCCCCGGTCCTCTGCGACCCCGGCTCCTGGGTGATAGAGCCTGCCTCTATCATGGGTACACCCTCTCAGGGGGGGATGTTTGGATTCCATGACTGGACTTCTTACATCCCTCCCCCTGTCTCTCTCTCTATCCAGGTGCCGGTCCCTTGCCGCCTCCACTGTCGGCGATACCTGCCTCCTACCTTGGTGACTCTCCCCTACCCTCATGCCGCCAGCCCCTCCGCTTGCCGGGGGACTGTCGACCGCCGCCGGCTCCCGCCGACGGCCTTCCTCCTTCCTCCTAGCTTCACCGTCCGCCTGCCGGCAACCTGGTTCAGCTATAACCATCCTTATCCCAGTCACCAATCCGGCATCCTCCGACCGCCGGAGCCGCCGCTCCTCTGCCGGCGTGCCGCCGTTGTGCCGGCGGCCGCCACCCTGGCTTTACTCTTGACTTACATTTTGTCTGTCCTAATGCCAGAAACTCTGCTGGAGCGGCCTCCGGCGTGCCGGAGGTCTGCCGGAACCTCCCGGAGGCGTCAAGGATACTTGCACCCCCTTCTCCTAGCTATCACTTGTATACTGATAGCCCTACACTGCAAACAGATAGCCTGTTTACACTCTTTAGATCAGTGCCTTGGTACTGTTCTATTAGTAATCATGCTGTCCCTTTGCATTCTTCAATATTCCAGCATGCTGCGTGCATCTTAGCGCGGCTGGTTGCCGGAAGCAGTTACCCTAAGGGACATGTTAACTCCCTAAATTGGGGACTGAGTGATCTCAGTCCCAAACTTATCCTTGGTTTTCCATGGAATTCCATTGCCCTGTGGAATTTCAGGGAATACTATCCTGTGCCTTCGGCCATCTCGGATTACCCAGGGATAAAGCTTGCGGTAGCCAGACGGGCGAGATGCATGGAGTATGTTTTCTTTACTACTTCAATCTCTATGCATCACACCCTTTCTTTAAGTTAATATTAATGATTAATCTTAACTTAGCTTAAGAACCATTCTTATGACTCCCCCATACTCATTTTCTCTTTCTTCCACAGGAGGAGCAGATGATGTGTGACTTCGACTTCTGCGCTGTGAAACGCCCGCACTTCTACGGGCATACGGCTTGCAGGACTCACGCCCCTTGTGCTAACAAGAAAGGGGATCTGAAATTCTGGGACCCACTGAATTGTACGGTCTGCCAGGCTCAACTAGTTGATGCCTTCCATAACCCTCCCTCAGCGGAGGTCAGGGACACTTCTTGGGAGAAGCTACGCAAGTGGGTGCGTGGCTTCCAGAAGAACGCCACCGGACCGTACTTGGCCACCGAAGAAATGAGGTCACTCTTGTTCCCTAAGGCCTCCCCTGATTCAGTGGTACCCAAGGATGTGATTCCCACTGTCCAAATTACAGTGGAACCTGATGTTGTCATGGCTCAGTCCATGCACGAGTGCCGCCTGGATTCTGAAGATGACGAACATATGTCGGACGTCTCGGAAGACACGGAGAAGACCCTTATGGTTCAAGGAGCTGAAGATGACGAAGACCAGGTGGAATACGCCGAGTCGGAGCAAGAGGTCGCTCCTCCTTCCATCTCCGCTCCTACTCCTACACCGACGGAAGTATCTATCCCGTCTACCTCCACGACCCCGGATCCCTCTTCTTCCACTCAAGAAATGATCCGGTTGATTAGAGCCGTCATGGACGACAGGTTAAAGGAGAATCAGGAGTTCATCAGGTCCATGATGGGATCCAGAGAACCGAAGAGGATTTCGGTTAAGGATCTCCCCGCTTGCTCACATGCCAACCCGTGGAGGTATGCTGAGCATATGGTTATCGCGACCGGCAGGATCTTTATCAGCGACAAGATCGGCACGGTCCCTTTGGAAGACGTGGAGTTCTTCCCCAACTTTGAGGCCTACCCGGACTGTTACGTCCGACTTCGTTCTGAACCTGCCTCTAAGGAAGAGACCGAACCGAAGGAAGAGATAGTGTTCGATCTCGCGAAGGCCCAGGCTATGCTAGCCAACACATTCAAGAGTAGGGGTTTTACCTGCTCTAAGCTTCCGGCCCTGAGCAAGAAGCACCCTACTTATGTCGCACCTGAAAATGCGGTTCTTCCATTCTTGGAAAAGGCCTTCACTGCGTGCCTTAAAGCTGTGGAAGAGGGGAAAGCCTGCCCTGCACTGGAGGAGTGCAGACCCTTCTCCATAGTCACTCCCCCTGACGCTCGACACTGGAAGGATATCCAGCATACTTTCGTCGTGGGAAAGCTAGATCCTGACGTCGCCGGACGTCAGTTTAACGAAGACCTCCCTAAGCTCAACGATCACCTCCTTCGTCGGGAACAAGATACGAAGGAGAGGCTCGCAGCATCTATGTCTCACCAAGTCCAACTTGAAATTATGGCCTGTGATACCAGAGTACCAGACCACTACATGGTACTCTCCAAATCCCACATGACAACCGTGATGAAGGACTTGTACCACTTCATGAAGGCTCGGAGAGCCTGTCGTGAATTCGTGTTCGCAGGTGCCACTGTGAAACACGAACCCCGGAGGCTGATTTCCTCCAACATCTGGGGCAAACACCTCTTTCCTTCTGACCTTGTGAAGGAAATCACCGACAAAGCCGCCACGGAGAATAGGAACCTTCTCCACAAGTGGGGCATGTCAAGAAAAAGGAAACCCTCTCAGGACGACGGACCTCAACCTAAGAGGAAATCCCAAAAACAGAAACCCCAGCAACGTCAACAAAGACGTCAGTTTCCGGGACCCGCTACCTCCCAAGTGGCAGCTCAGCCACAACAGACCTTTCAATTGGTCACCCAACCGGTGTTGTCACAGTCACCGGTCTTCACCCCTGCTTTCGAGCAACAGACAACTACCTTTCGTCCCAAAGGTAGAGGCTCAAACAAAGGTGCAAGCAGAGACGCATCTCGCCGTCCCTCCAGAGGCAGAGGAGGAAAGGGAGCTAGCGGCCGAGGCAGCAAGCCCTTGGGACACCAGAAGCAATGAAGTGCTTCCGGTGGGAGGAAGACTCCGCCAATTCCAGGATCGTTGGACCTTCGATCCCTGGGCACACAGCATCGTCAAGAAGGGTCTAGGCTGGAGTTGGACTCAACCACCCCCAACCTTCCAGCAATTCTTCCAACAATCAACCCCCCTTCTGGAAGAATATGTCCTAGATCTCTTGAACAAGAAGGTGATAAGGAAGGTAAAGTCCACCAGGTTCCAAGGGAGACTGTTTTGTGTCCCCAAGAAAGACTCCGACAAACTCAGAGTCATTCTGGACTTATCCCCCCTCAACAAGTTCATAGCGAACGACAAGTTCAAGATGCTGACTCTTCAACAGATAAGGACCCTTTTGCCTCGAGGTTCCTACACGGTCTCCATAGACCTGGCAGATGCCTACTGGCACGTTCCAATGAACCATCACGCTTCCTCCTACCTAGGATTTCGACTCCAAAGGAAAAGCTACGCTTTCCGGGCCATGCCCTTCGGCCTCAACGTGGCCCCTCGGATCTTCACAAAGCTGGCGGACGCCATAGTACAACAGCTCCGCCTCCGAAACGTCCAGGTGATGGCCTACCTCGACGACTGGCTAGTCTGGGCTCCATCGCCCGAAGATTGTGTAAAATCTTGCAACAAAGTCACCCAGTACCTAGAACACCTGGGATTCAAGATCAACGAGAAGAAATCTCGCCTCTCTCCAGCTCAGAAGTTCCAGTGGTTGGGAATCCAATGGAACCTTCAGTCACACCGCCTTTCCATCCCCCAGAAGAAAAGGAAGGAAATAGCAGGGTCTGTCAAGCGACTGCTGAAATCCAAACGAATTTCAAGACGCCAGCAGGAACGAGTTCTAGGCTCTCTACAGTTCGCCTCAGTAACAAACCCAGTGCTTCGTGCACAGCTAAAGGATGCCGCGGGAGTCTGGAGACGTTCTGCATCCATCGCTCGAAGAGACCTCAAGAGACGGCTTCCAAACAGACTTCGACTTCTCCTAAAGCCGTGGTAAGAAGCAAAGGCCCTGAAAAGGTCCATTCCTCTCCAACACCCTCCTCCATCACTCAACATCCACACGGACGCTTCGCTGGAGGGTTGGGGAGGTCACTCCCACCAAAAACAGGCTCAAGGCACCTGGTCTCCCCTGTTCAAGACGTTCCATATAAACATCTTGGAGGCCATGGCGGTCCTTCTAACTCTGAAGAAATTATCCCCGCCGCCCTCGATCCACATTCGTCTAACCCTAGACAACTCGGTGGTAGTTCGTTGTCTCAATCGCCAAGGCTCAAGATCGCCCCAGATAAATCAGGTGCTTCTCCCAATCTTCCGTCTGGCAGAGAAGAAGAAGTGGCACCTGTGCAGTTCACCTACAAGGATTCCGCAACGTGACAGCGGATGCTCTATCTCGGACAAACCCGATAGAGTCGGAATGGTCTCTAGACGCAAGATCATTCTCCTTCATCTCTCACCAAGTCCCAGAACTTCAGATAGATCTCTTTGCAACGAGCGACAACAATCAACTTCCTCGGTATGTGGCCCCGTACGAGGACCCCAAGGCAGAAGCAGTGGATGCCATGTCACTGGACTGGAACAGATGGTCCAAGATCTACCTGTTCCCTCCCACCAACCTTCTGTTGAAAGTCCTCTCCAAACTGAGAACCTTCAAAGGGACAGCGGCCCTAGTGGCTCCCAAGTGGCCCCGGAGCAACTGGTACCCCCTGGTCCTGGAGCTGCAGCCCAAGCTGATCCCTCTCCCGGGCCCAGTTCTCTCCCAACAAGTACAGAAGTCGACTGTCTTCGCTTCATTATCGAAAATCAAGGACCTTCATCTCATGATTTTCTCTCCCTAGCCGCAAAGAAGAGGTTTGGGATCTCGAAGAAAAGTCTGGACTTCCTAGAGGAATACAAGACCGAATCCACAAGACGGCAATACGAATCATCCTGGAGGAAATGGGTCTCCTTCGTCAAGACAAAAAATCCTAAAGAAATCACGATTGATTTCTGCATGTCCTTCTTTATTCACCTTCATGGACAGGGATTAGCAGCTAATACGATTTCAACCTGCAAATCGGCCTTGACCAGACCAATTCTATATGCTTTCCAAATTGATCTGTCCAGCGACATTTTCAACAAACTACCGAAAGCATGTGCTCGCCTACGCCCAGCACCCCCACTGAAACCGATCTCCTGGTCACTAGACAAGGTGCTCCATTTCGCCTCCAACTTGGATAATGATTCATGCCCTCTGAAGGATCTGACTCAGAAAGTTATATTTCGCTTTGCTCTCGCTTCGGGAGCTTGAGTCAGCGAAATAGTGGCATTATCAAGAGAAGACGGACACATCCTGTTTACCGATACAGGAGACGTTACCCTCTCCCCTGATCCGACGTTTCTCGCCAAAAATGAATTACCCACCAAAAGATGGGGCCCCTGGAGAATATGCCCCCTGAAGGAAGATGTCTCTCTATGCCCAGTAGAGAGCCTCAAGGTCTATCTTCGCAGAACTTCGAACTTTGGTGGAGGCCAACTCTTCAAAGGAGAAACATCGGGCAGCGACCTGTCACTGAAACAATTAAGAGCGAAAATCACCTACTTCATTCGCAGAGCAGATCCTGACAGTACACCCGCTGGTCATGATCCTAGGAAAGTTGCATCATCTCTGAATTTCTTTCAGAGTATGGACTTTGAAAGCCTTAAAAACTTCACAGGCTGGAAGTCCTCGCGCGTTTTCTTTAAACATTATGCGAAACAAGTGCACGAAGTCAAACATTTTGTGGTAGCCGCAGGTAGTGTTATGAAACCTGCACCTAACTCTGCGTAGAACAGTGAGTTACTTGGGACTCTAACTCTTCGGGTGCCTATGTTGACCCTCGAGCGATACATAGTGATGTCGAAAACACTTAGTGCTTTTATAACTGTTCTTATCCCAGGTGAAATGTCATAGTTGTCACACAAGTGTCGCATGCCCTGAGCATGATGTGTTTTATTCAAAGACTTGCGTTCCTCGAGAACGAGTGCCTACTAATAAACTTGAAATTCCTTTTCAGATTCAAGAGCAAGTCTTTATTACTATGTACATTATAATTACTGTAAATGAACTTTACTTATTGCTGTAATTCATTTAATTTCTGCATTTGTGAAATAAAATTTCTATTTTATTATCTGTGCGTCTCAATCAGCTCCTACTTACTATGAAATACATGCCTGTCATAGTTTTATTATCCCCTTTTCCTTATGGTTATGGAGAAATTAAGATACTAACTCTTAATTTATATTCACTCTGATTATGTAATGTTCCAATACGAATACTTACTCTTCATACCCTGGAGATGAATCATCTTTTTCAACATACAGTGCCCAACCACCACTGGTCTGCTTTTCAGAATGTTCCTATACAAATACCAAACATTCAGCTTCATCTCCAAGTTCTTCAAGTTCTTCTATCAGGATGAATAGCCCTTCAATACCACTTTGACATCGGCATGGCCCGTGGGAACTTCACTGCCAAGGGGGGCAGGATGCTTCTTCCCTACGGTTCTTTACCAAGATTACTATGCTAATTTGTCAATGCCTTGGCACTTACTATTAGGGGAAAATCTACCACGATACATTGATTCTCTGGTATTCTTCCATCAGGACGCCATGGCTTGAGCCCAAAAAACGGATTTTGAGCAAAGCGAAAAATCTATTTTTGGGTGAGATAGCCATGGCGTCCTGATGGACCCTCCCTGCTACTTCGTCCAGTTTTAGGTCCCACCCTGCTCTGCTGTATCATGGTGATGGGCAAGCAACTGGCTTCAGGATAAAGACGGACGTGACGTCATTTAAGCAATGGCGCCCGTTTGTTTACGTCTCGAGTATCAGTAGTAGCCACGAATGAGATTAGCTATGGAACGGCTCCCAGCTATTCTCAGCCCTTACACACCGAAGCATTAACTCTGTTCGGGGTGTAGATAGCTATGTGGCGCGTTAATACATGCGTCCCCTGTTGATATACGATGTCTTAAAAGGGAAACCTTTAGGATACTCGCTCCAGAAGTTAGAATTCTGTGATAAACTGTGGTTAAATTCTCTGGGAATATCTTAGTAGTTATTTACTCAAGGAAGCTACCAAAAAGGAACCTTCCATCAGGACGCCATGGCTATCTCACCCAAAAATAGATTTTTCGCTTCGCTCAAAATCCGTTTTTTGGGGTCAAGCCATGTCGTCCTGATGGAAGGTTCCTATAAGTAGCTTTCTAAGGGATATTTACCTTTAGGTCTCCAAAATTCTAACTCCTGGCACAAATACCCTTAAAATTTCTCTTAAGGATATCGCATAAATCAGGGGACGTACATCTTGATACGATACATAACATTCTTCAACCCGAATAGCGTTTTCGCTTCGAGGGGGAAAGTGGCAAATTAGAAGGGGAGCTGTTATCAAGGTACCCTTCCTCCCTTACTACTGCTGAGTATCTAGATGACGCTGTATGCTAGATAGCGCGTTATTCCTATTGTTGTAGCGGTTTCGCACGGTGATTTTCCCTGTTGCTCTTTCGTATACGCTCTAGTTTCGTGGATTTATCATGCAATCTCCAGCCTTTGGAAAGTTGAGTATTTGATCTTTACAGTGTATAATTTTTAGCTCCTGCTTCACAGTGAAATTAGAGTAATTTTAAGTGTTTGGAGCTTAGCCGGTCACCGGAGGCGCCATAGGCGCTGTCGTTCATAACGCATGTGCTATTTAGTTAGTCGAACGGCATTCCCGGTTACAATAGCATTTATATTTTGAGGCTATTCAATTAAAGTAACACTGGGATGATATATATTATATCGATTGTATTCTTTAGAGTTGATTAAGTAACCGAACCTCGCCCGCGCTAGGCTTCCTAGCCTATGCGCTTCAGTTTACTATCATGCATGATATAAGTCTACTTTCCTAGTGGTAATAAAATATACGCTCTTTAGGCACATTATACTTGTAAAGATTTATACATAACATTACCTACATTTCCCCTTCCCACCGATCGTAAACGTTAGAGTTTCGGTGATATAAGTAACCGAAGTCTCACCCTGCGCTAAGCTAGATAGCCTATGCGCTTTAGTATACTTTCATACATGTTCCCGGTTTACCCTCGTGTATCGTTTTATCAATTCATAAGGAGATAGATATCTCCTAGAATTATTATATAACTCGATACTCATCTCCAGTGGAGATTTAAGGGTAATCTCTTCTCCCTCTGAGTGCCACCCTGGCGACAACCCTAATTTGGTCCTGCCATAAAGTAGACACTCAGGCTTGACTACGCAAGGGTTTTCTGTCTCTTACCTGTGCCGGCGGGTAGCCAGTCTTTGCTGATGGCAGAGCAGCAGGGTGAGTAGTCACTCCCCTGCCGGGTTTTGCTGCTGGCATAGGAGGCTATGCCTACCTAGGCCGCACTTGAAGTGGTTGTATGATGCCGCCACCTTCTCCCCTGCGGTCTAGTAGACTAGTCCTGTGTTGGCAAACCCTAGGCTGAAGAATAGACATTCTTCTGATGCCTAAAATGGCGCCGACACTGAAACGATGTTTCTTCCTTGTTGGGAGACGGTGGCAATCTTGCTGCTTCCTCTTAACACCATTCCGGCAGACCTTAGGCTGAGGAATGAATATTCTTCTGCCGCCTAGGATGGCGCCGATATTGAAACAGAGTTTCTTCTTTGTGTGGTAGGGGCAGCAACTGCCGCCTTCTTCCACACTTTATACAGGACCCTTTTCCCTGCCCCCTCTGTCCTTTAGCGATGGCCTAGCCATCGCAACCCTTTGGCCGTCGTCCTGCAATCTCACCGCTTGCCGGCGGATTGTGGGGCCGGCCGGGGCTCCTACATAGCAGCTGTTTAGTCACTCAGTCTTCCCTTATGGATGCAAGGCTTTGGGAAAAGCTGTGCCGGCTGTGGCGGCTGCTGGTGGGAGACCCCTATTCTGTAGTGTTCTTCAGTCCTCTCTTGGACTGCCATCCTCATAACCGGGGCCGGCAGTGACCGGCAATGGTTTTTGTGAACGGATGGAAGCCTGAATGATACATTCTCCACTTCCATTTGAACCCATTTTCTGGAGGAAGGCAGTAAATTTAAGTACTTACACCTTTATTTATTGTTGACAAACATTTAATAAGGTAACCGTTCACTCCATGCTCTCTCTCTCTGTCAGCTAGTCCCGCCAGGTACTAACCCAGCCGGCGGAAGCCGACAGGGCCGGTGCTGTCAGGTACTAACCGCCGGCTGGGCCGGTGCCATCAGGTACTACCCCAGCCGGCTGGGCCGGTGCCGTCAGGTACTACCCCAGCTGGCGTCTACCTAGCCGGCAACATGCCAGCTAAACTACAGTATATGATTATACAGTAGCGAGTATATTTGCAGTAAAGATCATACTGCAGACAGAAAACTACAGTAGGTATTTTCCAACACACCCTGTGTACTCTTGCACAGTCTATTGTTGAGACCAGTTATATTGAAGGAAAAGATTTCTTTCAACAGACTGATAGATGATCAGTTACCATTTACCCCACATTACTAAAACCTTGGGAAGGTCAGTGTTAAGTTACACTTATCTACCCCTAGGGGTTAGAACCTTTCCCTTAGGTTCCCTAAATAGGAAAACTCTAAGTTTTAATTTTGAGGGAGGTCACTGAAAAAACTTCAAATTATTAATTTGAATAGTTCAGTATTGATACACTTGGCATACAGAAGTGTCGCTAATTGCCCCTTTGCTTTTAGATAGTAACTACTATACAGTAGTTATATCCAGTTATATCTGCCTGCCGTTAACGTCGTTGTGAAGTTTTTTCACAGAGACGCAGTCTTCAGCAACCTTACACGGGAGTGAGGAGGAGCAGCTCTTTTTCCCTCTCTCTCATTATTCAAGTGGATTTTAGGATTTATACACACGCTGGATTAACTATTATGGACTTTTCCTCTACCATGGAAACAATTACATACTAATTCATCGAGGATGGGATCCGGACGCTGCTTAGCGATGATCGTCTGTTAAATGATTTTTTCCACACTCGCCAGAACTGTTATCGCAACAGGGTAAGCATAAGGGGCTTTAATGCTTGTTCTTGCGTTATATATTCTATATGCCAGTGTTTTGAAAATAATTTCAAGTATTTTAATTGATTAATTTCTTGCTAGATTGAACCTGTGATTTCTATGCAGTCTATAAATTTATTTCTCAAGTATTTGACTACTCGTGGAATTTGCTATTTGTTTTACTGATAATTTGAGCTGTTGTGATTTAGTGGTGATTTGAGCAAATAGTTACTTGAGTGATTTCGTGATTAGTTAATTGCTGTTTTCGGTGATTCGTTGATTTCAAGATTTTGATTTATATGAAAATTGTAGATTTTAGTCAGGCGATTACAGTAATTGATATTTTGATTAGTGTTGTATTTTTGTTGATTTATTTTAGTTACTTTTTGTTAGTGTTGTATTTATTGTTCTGATTTTTCCCGTGGTTGATTCTCCTTTACTTTGTATTTTTTAGCAGATGAGTGAAAGGAAGAAGGTTAAGCCCTCGCAGTTGTGAACCTTAATATCTCTTGTAAAAGTGCATTTCGAAGACTCGTTTACGTCATTCCACCACCAGCTGCTACAGTGTAAATTATATAATTTTAAATTATGTATTCATAAATGTCTAACCATTTAAATTTATTAAATATTTAAAATGCATTTTTTCCATCTCTACCTTTTCACTTAAAAATGCAAGGTTTAATGATATGATCATGGTCATTACATATTTATTTTATATTTACATATTTAGACCATCCCCATTTTTCCGCTTGGTCCTTCGAACTTTTGGATTAATATTTTTTAAGCATTGGTGTGGAATGTTGGTCGTGTCTAGTTGGGCGGTGTCCGGGTCCCCCTCCTCTCGCGTTATACGTGTTAATTTTTTATTTGAAAGTTGATTTGTGTTGTGTTTTCTGTTAGTTAAAGATGGCGGAATCGGAAAAGCGTGAACGTACTACTATACGCCGTAAGGTTAGTGTATTGTTTACTAAATTGTGTAATGCTATTGATTCTTTGGATAAAGCTGAATTGCAAACTGAATTGAGTTTTCTGAGTGAGTACAGTCAAAGATTGCAGACTTTAGATGATTTGATTTTGACTAAAGTTAGACTGGACTCCTTAGTTCCACAGGAGGATTTGGATAGGCAGGATTCTGAATGTGAGGAATATTATCGTAAAATTAAATTACTGTCAAACAAAATGCAATTTAGACTTGATAATCTCTCCGTACAGATTGATAATAAAACTCCTTGCAGAACTAAAATTGATTTGCCCAAGTTGAATTTGCCTCGGTATTATGCAGATTCTAAGGAAGATAAATTTACATGTAAGAGATTTTTTGAAGTTTTTGAACACTTGACTGCTCCGTATAATTTAAATGAAGTCGAGAGGTATAATTTACTTGAGCAGCAATGTCATAGTTGAGCAAAGGCTATGATTAGTTCTATAAAGGTGTCCCAGCAAACTTTTGGTTAGGCTAAACAAATTTTGATCGCAGCATTTGCTGATGAAATGCCTCAGAAGTTTGTCCTCATTAAAGAGTTAACTGACTCGAGGTTTGTTTGGGGCAAGGATGATCCATATATTTTTTATGCTCATATTAAGAAGCTGATTGATGCAGTGATAGATAATGCTATTGATTTGGACACCGTTATGCTTTATTTTGTGTGGTCTTCATTGCCTACTAAATTTCAAGATATCATAGTTGCGATCACAAATAAGTCTCATCCTACTTTAGATGAGGTCACTGGTAAATTTTTGGAAGCTTGCAGCAGGTATAACGCTCAATTAAACATTAGTAAAGAAAGTCCATATAAAACCGCAGTGTTGGCTACTAGTTTGAATACTAGTTTAACCAGGAGTTTATGTATGCTTTGTAATGCTAAAGATCACAAAATTGCCAGTTGTACAAAGTACTTGCAAGTATCTGATAAAATAAAGCGATTGAAAGAATTGCACAAGTGCTTTAAATGCTTAAAAGCAGGTCATAATAGTAATGAGTGCAGATTTCAAACGTCAGGTGTATGCTTCAAATGCAAAAAGGGTAAACACTGGAGTTTTTTGTGTAGTTCAAAGCCAACAGATTCTAGTAACAGTAAGCAAACTACCACAAAGGTGGTTAATGTTGTCGAGAGTGTTAATGAAATACCATCAACTGTTACAGCATCTAGTCATTTGGATATTGTTGATTCTTTATTACCATTACTAACAGTGACGACTGAACATGATCGTGTTAAAGTGGATACAGTTTTGGATTCGGGTAGCCAGAATTCCTTTATTAAGGAAAGTTTTCCAGATTTTTTTAACCTAAAGGTAGTAGATCCTAAGATACATTTGATTATCAAGGGGATTAATACTAATCAAAAGATTTGTACCAAGTCAGTGAGTTTTCCTTTTAAGATTGGTGATGTAAGTTATGAAATTACTTGTATTTGTATTCCTAAGATTAAAATTCAGATGAAAGCTCCTCATATGTATAAATTAATAGAACTGCTAAGGCAGCCTACGGGCCAACCAAGGGAAAGGCCCGTGCCAACAACAAGTGTTGGCTTTAATACCCCAACAACAACAACAAATGCTAAGGCAGAATGGTAAAGAGGTTGCTTATGATAAATTCAATAGTGTAAACAGAATTCATGACATTGATGATATAAAGTTACTGATAGGTGCAAAGGATTGGCATTGTGTGATGAGCATGGAAAGTGGAGTACTAGGTCAAAAAGACAGACTGACTTCTTTTTACAGAATTGATGATAAACTAATATTAATTGGTTCTATTTCTGACTGGATAAAGAATCTTTCCGATGCAGTAGATACATCTTTGATGTCTGATAGGAAGATTTCTGAAGAAACAAAATCTACTACTTCATACATTGGCACTATGGAGATTGATTCTGGTGGATTTGACTATGAAGTGCCAACACTTGATGGAATATATAATTTTGAAAGCCTGCCAGATATAGCAGAGGTTGCGGATTATTCTCAGTTGGGTCATAATTGTAAGATATTCATAAATATGGAAGAAGAGAATTCTATTGAATGTGTTACTAATGAAACTGAGCAAGAAGTGACGGATTTTATTTTATGCAACATTTACAGAGATTCTGAAAAATTTTATGTTGTACCAATTCCTTGGTTAACTAGATATAAAGATCTTCTTGGATCAAATGAGAGACTTGCTTTCAAGGTTCTATGCAGTCTGAAGAAGAAATACATGAACAGTAATGTTCTAAAGCGAGTTGATGAAGTTTTCCAGTCACAAATTGATTTGGGAATCATTGAAAAAGTTGAAGATTTTGAAGAATATAAAAGGAAATTTCCAAAATATTTCTTCATTAGCCACAGTCCTGTAATTAAAGAAGAAAGAGATACTACGAAAGTAAGAGTTATTTACATGGCGAATCTTGCAGAAAAAAGACATGATGGCAGTAAAGGCATTAGTCTTAATCAATGTATTCACCCAGGTTATAACAAGAATTTTAAAATAAGTGATGCATTGACCATGATGAGGTTTGACAAGTTTATACTTGGATTTGATATTTCAAAAGCCTTTCACATATTGGCCATTGATGATGAGAATTCCTCAAAATTTCTCTTTTATTGGTTTAAGGATGTTGAATCTAGAGATTTTACACCAGTTGTGTATCGCTCAAAGCGAGTAATATTTGGGATGTCAGTTTCTCCATATCTGTTGCAGTGCTGTCTTTATAGAATGCTAATATTGGAGACAGATGGTGATACTGAAGAAATTCAGGAATTGAAAAAAAAAGAATCTTCCAAGGCAGTTATGTTGATAATTTTCTGATTGGTTGTGCAAATGAAGATGAAGTTGAAATGGTTCACAGGGAAGCCAGTACAATATTTGAGCAGCATCAATTTCCATTGCAGCAGTATGTTACTAATTATTCTCAATTTCAGCGTGACATTGACTGTAAAGTTGGCACAGAGACTCCACAAGAGGTTAAAATTCTTGGCATGTGCTGGGACAGATATAATGATGTACTAAAGGCCACATGTGTTAAATTAAATGTTGAAGCCAATACTCCTAGGCAGATTTTGAGTTCAGTAATGGGTATATTTGATTTGAATAATGCTAACTTGCCTGTTTTAAACAGATGTAAGATTTTCCTCAGGCAATTACAGTCTGATTATGTAGATAAATGGGATACTTTTCTTCATGGTGCTCAGCTAAATGAATGGAAAAACATAGCTTCACAATTCAATAATGGTGAAAGGCTAGAGATACCAAGATATATGGGTAGCAGAAAGTCTAATTTTGATAAAATTGTAATGAGTGATGCGAGTAAAAACTTTATTGGATGTGTTATTTACTTGCAGGAGAGAGACTCAAAGTTGGTATCCTTCGTATCTGCCCATAATAAGATTCTAAATAAAAATCTGAAAGGGCGAACTATGCCTGTACTCGAACTCACTGCAGTAGAGTATGCATTACAAAGGGCTTTTGATCTGTAGAAAATGCTCACTTCTTGTATTGTGCCTATTGTAGTTAATAACATAATGTTGTTTTCAGATTCTACGATTGCCTTAAGTTGGCTAGCTGATTATGAGAACTTGAGAACAAAGCTTCAAAAGAGAAGTGTATATGTAAATAAAAGAATCGCAAATATTGTCGACATCTGTAAGTCTACACACTCGGTGAAGTTAGCTCACGTAGGTTCAAATGAAAATGCTGCAGATTTCACGACTAGATTAGTATCTTTCTCAAAGTTAAGAAACTCTTGTTACTTGACCGGACCCAAGATGTTACAGGAAGATTTAAATTTACTAGAATGGCTTGTACTTCCTAATCCAGGCATGATTAATGATGTGGATATACCCAAGCTGGTTGTAAATAAGGCAACTGTTGAAGATATGTCAGTTGGTACAGTTGTTGATTTAACTAAGTATTCTTCACTTGACAAAGCGATTAAAGTACTAATGAAAGTTAAGCTTCTCATAAACAAATTAAGATTAAGAATAAATTTTAAGAGCCAGCAGTTAATTGCCTTATTAGATGCAAGCTACCAAAAATGCAGTAATGATTTGCTAAAGCTTGATCAACAGAATTGCTTTCCAGATTTACAAGATTTTTTCACTTCAAAACGGAAAGCAAAAAAGTCTATTCCTGAGCCAGTTAGTAGAATGAATGTATTTTGTGACTATGATGGTATTCTTAGAGTAAAATGTAAAATGGGAAAGATGTCTAAAGGTATGATGTCGAGAACTCCAATACTCATTAGCAATAATAGTGATTTCGGTAGAATACTGATAATGGACACTCACGTGAAGTTTAATCATTCAGGTACTTACTATGTGCTACATAAATTGAAACCGGCATTTTTTCTGCTCAAGGGATTTTCAACAGTTAAGAAGGTTGAGAATGAATGTTACCACTGTAAACGTTTTAATAGTAGACCAGTTAAAGTTAATGCTAATGACTATAGAGAGTGGAATGTGAATCCCATAAAGAGGTTTTTTCTGTATGTTTCATTGATTACTTTGGACCATATTTCACAAGGTATGGAAGTGACAAAGTTAAAACCTATGGGGTAATTTTTAAATGTATTTGGTCTCACATGATTAATGTTGAAATAGTGACTTCAGCTGATTCTAAAAAAATTTTATTGGCTTTTCAAAATCATGTTTACAACTATGGTTTGCCTAACAAAGTATTTTCAGATTCTGGCTCAAATCTTGGTGGTGCATTCACATGGATTGAGGAATGTCTGAAAGCAAGTGAGGTGCAGGAATTCTTCAATCAGAGGGGTGTCGATGTCACTGAATTTTCACAGTATCCTCGTGGTTCTCTGAATCGTGGTATTGGAGGTATCATAGAGTCCGGAGTTGGTCTGGTAAGAAAGTTAATACAGGGAGCAATCCATAATAATATTCTAGATTTTCTGGAATTTTCTCATGTAATTAAACAATGCATATGTTACGCTAATAAGAAACCCATTTCTGAACTTGGCGCATTGAGGGAACAGAATGTGAATGATGATTTTCAGGTGCTGTCACCAGAGTTTTTGAAATTTGGATATGATACACAGGTTATGGAATGTATATATCACGAAGGTCAACTTGATGATTATGACTCTTCTGACTTGGGTAAGGACTTTCAGCGTTTAATTCATATTAAAGAGAAAATTGCGTAATAGTTATCACAATGAATTTTTATTTGGATTGCAAGATCAGGCAACTAAATACAGAGGTAAATATTACCCTAGGGAGCACGTTAAAATTTCAAAAGGTGACATAGTCTTGATAAAGGATTCAATGGTTAAGGCTCCCAATTACCCTTTAGCTAGAGTTCTTGATGTTATTTATAATTCTCTTGGTGAGGCTGTTCAAGTACAATTGGTCAAGGGTAATAAAAGTGTTGTTTTTAGGGATATATCGTCTCTTATTCTTTTGGTTAAAGGTGATGGGTTAAGTGATTCTCATATTGATCAGTTAGATTTAAATCTTGTACCTCAGAGTGATTCTAATGTTGTTTCTAATGACAATATTGCAAGAATTCAACGGGGGGCTGCTTTGATTTGTTCTGAAAAGAATAAGCAGCTAGCTCAATCTGGTCTTGTATAGAAATTTAAATTTAAATCCGCGGGGGGCAGATTGAAAAAACTTCAAATTATTAATTTGAATAGTTCAGTATTGATACATTTGGCATACAGAAGTGTCGATAATTGCCCCTTTGCTTTTAGATAGTAACTACTATACAGTAGTTATATCCAGTTATATCTGCCTGCCGTTAACGTCGTTGTGAAGTTTTTTCACAGAGACGCAGTCTTCAGCAACCTTACACGGGAGTGAGGAGGAGCAGCTCTTTTTCCCTCTCTCTCATTATTCAAGTGGATTTTAGGATTTATAAACACGCTGGATTAACTATTATGGATTTTTCCTCTACCATGGAAACAATTACATATTAATTCATTGAGGATGGGATCCGGACGCTGCTTAGCGATGATCGTCTGTTAAATGATTTTTTCCACACTCGCCAGAACTGTTATCGCAACAGGGTAAGCATAAGGGGCTTTAATGCTTGTTCTTGCGTTACATATTCTATATGCCAGTGTTTTGAAAATAATTTCAAGTATTTTAATTGATTAATTTCTTGCTAGATTGAACCTGTGATTTCTATGCAGTCTATAAATTTATATCTCAAGTATTTGACTACTCGTGGAATTTGCTATTTGTTTTACTGATAATTTGAGCTGTTGTGATTTAGTGGTGATTTGAGCAAATAGTTACTTGAGTGATTTAGTGATTAGTTAATTGCTGTTTTCGGTGATTCGTTGATTTCAAGATTTTGATTTATATGAAAATTGTAGATTTTAGTCAGGCGATTACAGTAATTGATATTTTGATTAGTGTTGTATTTTTGTTGATTTATTTTAGTTATTTTTTGTTAGTGTTGTATTTATTGTTCTGATTTTTCCCGTGGTTGATTCTCCTTTACTTTGTATTTTTTAGCAGATGAGTGAAAGGAAGAAGGTTAAGCCCTCGCAGTTGTGAACCTTAATATCTCTTGTAAAAGTGCATTTTGAAGACTCGTTTACGTCATTCCACCACCAGCTGCTACAGTGTAATTTATATAATTTTAAATTATGTATTCATAAATGTCTAATCATTTAAATTTAAATTTATTACATATTTAAAATGCATTTTTTCCATCTCTACCTTTTCACTTAAAAATGCAAGGTTTAATGATATGATCGTGGTCATTACATATTTATTTTATATTTACATATTTAGACCACCCCCAATTTTCCGCTAGGTCACAGCAATTGGCTGGACAGGAAACACAAGTACAGTGATACCTCTACATACGATCTTAATTCAATCGTATGTTGGAGCAAATATTCCCATAAGAATACACTGTAATTTGTTTAATTCGTTCCTCAGCCTAAAAACCCAGACATGGATGATTCTATCTTCGATTGTCTTCTTACCATTATGGCTAAGATACAAGAAGATGATAGAAAGGCTTCTTTTGTCTTTGTTGGTGATTTTAATGCTCACCATAGGGAGTGGTTAAGTTCTATCTCTCCTACCGATCGCCATGGCTTAAGAGCTTTAGACTTTGCCTCTGAATCAGGCTGTGAGCAAATCATAAATGAAGCTACCCACAGGTCTGGTAATTGCTTGGACCTCGTATACACTGACTCCCCTGGCGTTATAACTAGTAAGGTTGGTTCTCCAGTCGGGACTTCTGATCATGCCTTGATTTCATTATTAGTGAAGACTGAGCAGCCTGTCCCTGATATATCATATTCCTGTAAAATTTATATGAAATCCCAAGCAGACTGGAATGGGATTTTGCATGATCTTTTGTCCTTGAATTGGTCACAATTATATAATAGTGTAGATCCTGTTGTCTCTTTGAATGAGAATCTAGTCAACATAATTGATAGGCGTATCCCTTCTCGTGTGCTAAGGTACCGAATGAAGGACAAACCATGGTTCAATGATGATTGTAGACGTGCTTATTTGGAGAAGCAGGAGGCCTATCACCTTTGGAAGTGTAACAGATCAGATTTGACCTGGAACAACTATACTCAGCTTCGAGCTTTTGCTCAGAGAGTTTATGCCTCAACTGAAAAGGAGTACAATTTAATCATAAAAGAAACCCTCTCTGGTACAACTCAGGAACATAAATGGTGGTCTACCCTTAAATCTGCACTCTTTGGTGTAGATGCAACAGTTCCTCCTTTACTTAAACCAGATGGCTCAGTCACTCACTGTCCAAAGGAAAAGGCAACCCTTTTGGCTGATGTTTTTGACAGTAAACAGAGTAATGAAAAACTTGAACTTCCTCATTCCTGTTTTCCTGAGGCTAAACTAACTAGTTTAGCTTTTCGATCTCGTGAGATTAAAGCTCTGTTGATGGACCTTGATGCTTATGGAGGTGTAGACCCAAATGGTATTTTTCCTTTGTTTTTTATAAAGACAGCAGATTTCTTAGCTCCAAAGTTATCTGTTATTTTGCGCAAGTTAGCAAGAAGAGGAGCTTTTAGCACTTGTTGGAGAATTGGTAATGTTACTCCTCTATGTAAATGTGTTTGTGGTAGCTCAAGTCCCACTGATTACCGCCCAATTTCCATAACTCCCATATTATCTAAAGTTTTTGAACGTCTTCTGGCGAAACGTCTTAATAGGTTTGCTGAAGGTAATCATCTATTCCCTAGTTTGCAATTTGGTTTTCGTAAAGGCCTTGGAGCATGTGATGCCCTTCTTACAATCTCCAATGCAGTACAGAAATCCCTTGATTGTGGTCGGGAAGTTCGTATGATTGGCCTTGATTTTAGTGCTGCCTTTGATCGTGTTAATCATGAGGCCCTTGTTTTCAAACTGAAACAGTTGGGAGTGGGTGGGTCGTTTCTTAGCATTATTATTGATTTTTTAAGTAGTAGATCTCAAAGAGTAGTTGTTGATGGGCACCATAGTGAGTATAGGAATGTGATATCCGGTGTTCCACAGGGTAGTGTTCTTGGCCCATTACTTTTCATACTATATACACATGACATGTGGTTTGGCCTAGAAAATAAGCTTGTTGCATATGCAGATGATGCTACTCTCTTTGCATCAATTCCATCCCCTGAATGTAGATCTAGGGTTGGTGAATCCCTTAATAGAGATTTAGCTAAAATTAGTGCATGGTGCAAATTATGGGGTATGAAGTTGAATCCTAACAAAACTCAAAGTATGATTGTAAGTAGGTCAAGGACGGTGGCTCCTCAACATCCGGATCTCAGTATTGATAATGTTTCTTTAAATTTGTATGACTCTTTCAAAATTTTAGGTGTGTTTCTCGATAGCAAATTTACTTTTGAGAAACATATAAGGTCTGTGTCTTCTTCAATTGCACAAAAAATTGGCTTATTGAGAAAGTCTTTTAATAAGATATTCGGTGATCAATCTATTCTGAAGAAGTGTTTTAATTCTTTTATTCTACCTTGTTTTGAGTATTGTTCTCCTGTCTGGTCTTCAGCTGCTGATTCTCATCTTAATTTGTTGGACAGAAACTTACGGTCTATTCAATTTCTTATTCCTGATCTAGATATTAATCTCTGGCACCGTCGTTCAATTAGTTCATTATGCATGTTACATAAGATTTTTCATAACTCTGACCATCCTTTACATTCAGATCTCCCTGGACAATTCTATCCTGTTCGTAATACTAGGCAGGCAGTTAATTCTAATAGCCAGGCCTTTTCCATCATAAGACTCAATACTACGCAGTACTCTAGAAGTTTTATTCCAGCTGTTACCAAGTTGTGGAATGATCTTCCTAATCGGGTTGTTGAATCAGTAGAACTTCAAAAGTTCAAAGTTGGAGCAAATGCTTTTTTGTTGACCAGGCGGACATGAGTCTTTTTATAGTTTATATATGACATATTTGTTTTTGACATTGTTAATAGTTTATATATGACATATCTGTTATGACGTTGTTACTTTTTTTAGAATGATTTATTGTTAATATGTTCTCTTCAGTTATTTGTTTCCTTATTTCCTTTCCTCACTGGGCTATTTTTCCCTGTTGGAGCCCCTGGGCTTATAGCATCTTGCTTTTCCAATTGGGGTTGTAGCTTGGATAGTAATAATAATAATAATAATAATAATAATAACTCCTTAATAAATTGCTACACATAATTACACATAACATTAATACAATTGAATGATACAGAAATATCTAAAAAACAATAATAATAAAGAAATAAATAAAAAAGAGGTAGAGACGGCGACTGCGATAACGGACCGTAACTTACTCTAACTTACACTACGTGAACTTTAACCTAACTTAGCTTATTTTTTTTTTTTCATTTTTATATTTTATATTTTTTTTTTACATTTTTTTTCTTTTCTATTTTTAGTTAGCATCACTTTCACTCGATTCGGTCTTACTTTTCTTTGCTTCACTTTCTTTCTCTTCATCATGATCACTAGACCATTTCATAGATTTTTTAAAGAAACTATCGAGAGAAAGTTGCTTTGTACGACTTTTGAGAATTTTTCTAAAGTGTGTTAAACAAACAGCATCGAACTGCGCAACTACACGGCAAACCTGAAGTTTCTGTGGGTGATGCTTATCGATGAAATCAACCACGTTCTGATGATAGGCCAACATCTGTTTTATTTCAGCCGAACCGAAGATGTGACCTACCTCCTCGATCTCTTCTAACTCGCTCAACTGTGCTTGGAACTCATCATCCTGCATGGCTTACAGCTCCTTGAGTTCCTTGGTGGTGAGCTCTTCATGATGCTCATCGACGAGTTCGGTGATGTCATCTTCATTGACCTCCAGACCCATGGACTTGCCAAGGAATACAATCTTCTCAACATCTTCCTCGATGGCAAGCACAGGTCCAGGCTCGGGGCCAAAACCTTCGAAATCTCTGGGAGCAATAGCATCAGGCCAAACCTTCTTCCAAGCTGAATTCAGTGTCTGACAAGTTACTGCCTCCCAAGCCTGATCTATGATCTTTAAGCAGTGCACGATATTAAAGTGGCTCCTCCAAAATTCACCCAAAGTTAAGTTGGTGCTTTGCGTGACATTAAAGCACTGCTTAAATAAGTGCTTGGTGTAGAGCTTCTTAAAATTAGAGATGACTTACTGGTCCATGGGCTGGAGGATAGGGGTGGTATTCGGTGGAAGATACAACACTTTGATGAATTTGTATTCGCCGATGATATCATCTTCGAGTCATGGGGGTGAGCAGGTGCATTATCCAAACAAAGCAAGAACTTCAAAGGCAAATTCCTCTACTGAAGGTACTTCTTGACAGCAGGGCCGAAAACTACGTTTACCCATTCAACAAAGATATGCCTAGTGACCCAAGCCTTAGAATTAGAACGCCATAGAACATGTAGCAGGTCTTAATTAATTCTATGTGCTTTAAATGCCCTAGGGTTTTCGGAATGGTAAACTAATAACGGTTTTAATTTGCAGTCCCCGCTGGTGTTGGCACAAAGTGCAAGAGTCAACCAATCCTTCATAGGCTTATGTCCAGGCATTTTCTTCTCTTTGGCGGTAATGTATGTTCGACTAAGCATCTTTTTCCAAAACAGACCGGTTTCATCACAGTTGAAAACCTGCTGCTCTACATAGCCTTCCTCCTCCACGATCTTTTCAAACTTTTTAACAAAATCATTAGCAGCCTTGGTGTCCGAACTTGAAGCCTCTCCATGCGGAACAACTGAATGAATCCCGGTCCGTTTCCTAAATTTCTCGAACCAACCTCGAGACGCCTTGAATTCCTCCGTCGTAGGATCGGTTGAGCTCTCCCCCGCGTCACCCCCAGAGCCCGCCACCTTCAAGTCACAATAGATAGCGCTGGCCTTCTTACAAATGATCGTTTCAGTGATCGTATCGCCAACAATCTCCTTGTCCTTTATCCAGATCAACAAAAGGCGTTCCATCTCTTCCAGAGTAGGGCTACGACATTTAGAAATAATGGTGATCCCCTTCGATGGTTTGACTACTTTAAGGGCTGCCTTCTGTTTTATAATCGTCGAGATCGTAGACATATGCCGGCCATATTGTTTAGCCAGATCGCTAACATGCACACCTCGCTCATGTTTTTCTATTATTTCTTGTTTTAGTTCTAATGAAAGCATTGACTTCTTCCTTTTCTCACCACTACTACTTCCTGAACCGAAACTAAGCTTTTTAGGACCCATGATCATGAGTAAAATAAAAAATGAAACGTGAGAAAAGGAAGATAAAAAACACTGTTAATAACGGAGCGAATAGAGAACAACCACATGATGCGCACGAGATGAGAGGACTGATCAAGGCGACGCTCAATTGGTGTCCCTCCGATGTGCTGCCGTCTACCAGCGTTAACAAGAAACTACGATCGACGCTTCGAGAAAATTCTACGCGTACACATATGATCTACGTCGTATGTTGGAGCAAGACTTCGGGTGTCGAAACGCAAATTTGATCGAATTTTACTTCAGATGTTGGAAAATTCGTATGTAAAGACAATCGTATGTAGAGGTTCCACTGTAAGTGTCTTTCCTAGTTCCTTTCTAGCTTGTATATCCTAAGCTATAATGCTAAAATATTAATAAAAATATTTTAAATAATTGTTTATCAGGTGAGATAAACTACCGCATACTCATTTAATTTTCCTCTCTTTACAGGAGGATCATCCAAAGTGCCTACAAGTCTTCTGCAATGTCAGGAGCAAAGACTTCTGTGGCCATGCAGAGTGCAGAGCTCATGCCTTCTGCGCCACTTCCAAGGGACCTCTTCGATACTGGGACCCCCAGGACTGCAAGATTTGCAAGGCCTTGGTTACCGAGGCTTGACAGCGGAGTTGAGGGATGCAGCACGAGAGAAGCTGCGCACATGGGTTCGTGGCTTTCAGAAAAACGCCACGGGACCTTACCTTCCTAGCAAACAGATGCACTCCTTGCTGTTCCCAAAAGCGGGTATGGAAGCTGTCATACCCCAGCCATGACCTGAGATCCCTTGTATCCAGATTGCCGCAGATACATACGTCTCCGACACAATGCAAGGCAGGGACATCCATTAAGAAGAGAGGATGTCTGAGGTGTCTGAGGACACCGAGAGGGACCTTCTAGCGGAAGGTCGTGAGGAGGAGTCCACCTTGACTCCTAAAGAAGATGGTAATGTTGAATCAGAATCCCTTCCGTCAGTTCCGGCTCGAGAGCCGTTACCCTCTACATCTTCTGCCCCTCCATCAAATGACATGAAATAGGCAATGGCCAATCTCATGGCGCTGATGGAGAGTCTTCGCAAAGAAGGCGAAGAAAGGGAGGCAAAATGGGAAAGACAAATGGCCCAACTCACCGCCTCACGTGGGTCTCACAAGAGACTCGGGGTTCAAGATCTCCCAACTTGCTCTGACCTTAATCCCTGGAGGTATGCAGAATACATGCCTATTACCAGTGGCAAGATCTTTATCTCAGAAAAGTTGGGGACCGTCCCTAATGAGGATGTTGAATTCTGGCCCAACTTTCAGGCCTACCCAGACTGCTTTGTCTGTCTGAAGCTGGAACCAGCATCGAAGGAGGAGACAACCTAATTAGATCATAGTACTTGACCACGATAAAGCTTAGGCTCTTTTGTCAAGTAGCCTGAAGCAGAAGGGCTACACTAACTCTAAAGTGTCAACCCTTAGCAAGAAGCATCCCACCTTTCTTGCTCCAGCTTCGATAGCCTTTCCCTTTACATCAAAGGGTTTTAAGGGAGTAATGAAGACAATAAAGGCAGGCAAACCTTGCCTTACACTCGACGAGTGTAGACCATTATCTTTAGCCCTGCCCATGGAAGATAAGGACTGGATGGAAGTCCACCTTACCTTCTCAGTTGGGAAGTTGGAGGCAGATATCGCTGGACGTCAGTTCAGCGAAAATCTTCCTAAGCTGTCTGACTTTCTCTTGCGTAGGGAGCAAGAGACAAAAGAAAGACTGGCTGCATCTCTATCTCTGCAGAACTGTTTGGAGATGACGGCAAGCAATAGTAAAACCCCGGATATGAACATGGTCATGGCCAAAATGCATTTGGCTACTGTGGTCAAGGACCTGTATGGCTTTGTCAAAGCCAGAAGAGCATGTAGGGAGTTCGTGTTTGCTTCTGCATCAGTAAAGCCCGAACCCAGGAAGCTGAGAGCTTCCAATATCTGGGGTAAGGACCTCTTCCCAAGTGAAGTGGTCAAGGAAGTTGTAGACAAAGCCGCCACAGAGAATAGAATCCTCCAGAAGTGGGGCATGTCGGCAAAGAGGAAGTCTTCCCCGGATGAGGGTCCCCAGCCTAAGAGGAAGACAAAAAGACCCAGGTTGCCCTCTCGCCCTGCCAGACAGCAGCAACAACAAAATCCCACAGTTGCCATGACCGCGATGCCCCACATGGTGGCTCAACCCCAACCAACCTATCAGATGGTGCCTCAGCAGCTGGTTGCCCAGTCACCATCGTTCAACCGTGCGTTCGACAGGCAGACCACTACCTTTCGTCCCAGGGGTAGAGGGTCTAAACGGGGTTCCTCTAGATACCCCCCAAAAGGTAAAGGGGGTAAGGGAGGATGCAGTCAAGGAGGTGAATCCTCCAGAAATCAGAAGCAATGAGTTGGTTCAGGTAGGAGGGAGACTCCAACAATTTCAGGATCGTTGGACCTTCGACCCTTGGGCCCACAGCCTAATCAAGAATGGACTTGGATGGAGCTGGAGCGAGGCTCCACCACCATTTCCTCAATTCTTCCAACACTCCACTCCCGTACTGGAAGAATACACCCTAGAACTTTTGAGCAAGTGGGTGATAAGGAGGGTAAAGTCCATCAAATTCCAATGAAGGCTGTTCTGTGTTCCCAAGAAGGACTCATTCTGGACTTGTCGCCACTCAACAAGTTCATAAAAAACCAGAAGTTCAGGATGTTAACCCTTCAACACATATGGACCCTGTTACCAAAAGGGGCATACACAGTCTCGATAGACCTGGCAGATGCCTACTGGCATATTCCAGTCAACCGCCCCTCTCCTCCTACCTAGGATTCAGGCTACAGAAGAAGAAGTACGTCTCCAGAGCCATGCCCTTCGAACTAAACATAGCCCCAAGGATTTTTACAAAACTTGCAGACGCAGTCGTTCAACAACTATAACTAGAAGGTGTCCAGGTAGTAGCGTACCTGGACGACTGGCTGGTGTGGGCAGCATCCAGGACGGAGTGTTTGCAAGCATCCAAGAAAGTGATCCAGTTCCTGGAACATCTGGGATTTAAGATCAACGTCAAGAAGTCTCAACTATCTCCAGATCAAGAGTTACAATGGCTCGGAATCCATTGGAACTTAAAAGTCACACCGTCTCTCCATTCCCCCAGGGAAGAGGAGAGAGATAGCAGGTTCTGTCAAGACTACTGAAATCCGACAGGATCTCAAGACGCCAACAGGAAAGAGTACTGGTCTCTCTCCAGTTTGCATCAGTGACAGACCCAGTGCTAAGAGCACAGCTAAAAGATGCGTCAGGAGTCTGGAGAAGATACGCATCAAACGCTTGAAGAGATCTAAGAAGACCGATATCGCCCCTACTACGATCACTTCTCAAGCCATGGTCAAAGGCCAAGAACCTAAAGAGGACCGTGTCCTTGCAACCACCTCCACCTTCAGTCACCATCCATACGATTGCCTCGAAGGAAGGATGGGGGGGTCACTCCCATCAACGGAAAGTCCAAGGGACTTGGTCTTCTCTATTCAAGACCTTCCACATCAACATTTTGGAGGCTATGACAGCCTTTCTGACGCCGAAGAAACTCTCCCCTCGCAAATCAGCCCATATAAGACTGATCCTGGACAGCGAGGTGAGAAGGAGATGTCTGAATCGTCAAGGCTCGAGATCGCCCCAAATAAACCAAGTGATTTTGTCCATCTTCCGCCTAGCGGATAACAAGAGATGGCATTCATCAGCAGTTCACCTTCAAGGGTTCCGCAATGTGACAGCGGACGGTCTATCCAGGCTCCCGCCGATAGAGTCAGAATGGTCCCTAGACGCAGGCTCATTCTCCTTCATCTTATGTCAAGTCCCGGAACTGCAGATCGACCTCTTTGCAACGAGCGACAACAAGAAGCTACCTCATTATCTGGCCCCATACGAGGACCCTCTATGGAACTGGATCTACCTGTTCCCTCCAACCAATTTCTTAATGAAGGCCCTCAACAAACTGAGATCCTTTTGGGGAACGGCAGCTCTGTGGCTCCCAAGTGGCCAAAGAGCAACTGGTTCCCTCTAGTATTGGAACTGAGGCTCAGACTGGTCCCTCAGCCAGACCCAGCACTGTCTCAGTAGGTCCAGAAGTCGACTGTCTTCGCTTCATCACATAGAACCTAAAGCCTTCATCTCATAATTTTCTCTCCTTAGCAGTAAAGAAAAGATTTGGGATCTCGAAAATGTCAGTATAGACTTCTTAGAAGAATGTAAGCCTAAGTCAACCAGAAGACAATATGAATCATCTTGGAAAAAGTGGGTTGCTTTCATCAAAGCAAAAGGACCAAAAGAAATCTCAATGGACTTCTGTTTGTCCTTCTTTATCCACCTTCATAAAAAAAGTCTGGCAGCCAATACGATAACTACGTGTAAATCAGCTCTGACTAGACCTCTACTATATGCCTTCCAAGTAGACTTGTCAAACAAAATCTTTAACAAGATCCCTAAGGCATGTGCTAGACTTAGGCCTGCAGCCCCTCTGAAGCCCATTTCATGGTCCTTGGACAAGGTCCTACAGTATGCTTCAACATTGAATAATGAGGATTGCTCTCTGAAAGACTTGACTCAAAAAGTCCTTTTCTTGTTTGCTATAGCCTCGGGGGCTAGAGTTAGTGAAATAGTGGCCCTATCCAGAGATGAGGGCCATATTCAGTTCACAGAAGTGGGAGAACTGAATCTTTTTCCTGATCCAACATTTCTCGCTAAGAACGAGCTACCCACCAAGAGATGGGGTCCCTGGAGAATCTGCCCTCTGAAGGAAGATGTCTCGCTGTGTCCAGTGGAGTGTCTAAAGGTCTATCTTCGAAGAACTTCACACTTCAGAGGAGGACAGCTCATTAAAGGAGAAACCTCAGGATCACACCTTTCCCTAAAACAACTAAGGGCGAAAATCACCTATTTTATTCGCAGAGCAGATCCTGACAGTACACCAGCAGGTCATGATCCAAGGAAAATTGCTTCATCACTGAACTTTTTTCAGTATATGAACTTTGAGCGTCTTCGCTCATACACTGGATGTAAGTCATCCAGAGTGATCTGCAAG